>NW_028143074.1:0-336000 GCF_977018435.1 Lepisma saccharinum
CGAATTTTTTAAGAATTTTCAAATTTTCAGATGGGAGGTTCCAGATAAGGTCAAAAACGACATACTCAGATCTTCACCAAACTTTGCAGAAATACATTGGATGTCAAGACACGTGGAAAAAACATACAAAACATAGGATTGGGGACAACAAAGATTTTTGTCAAATATTTTTAAGAATTTTCAAATTTTCAGATAAGAGGTTCCATATAAGGTCAAAAACTACATACTCAGATCTTCACCAAACATTGCAGGGATACATTGGATGTACGTGGAAAAAACGTACAAAACAAGAGATTGAGGTCATCAAGATTTTGGACGGATACATTGGATGTCAAGACACGTGGAAAAAACGTACAAAACAAGAGATTGGGGACATCAAGATTTTGGACGAATTTTTTAAGAATTTTCAAATTTTCAGAAAGGAGGTTCCATATAAGGTCAAAAACTACATACTCAGATCTTCACCAAACTTTGCAGGGATACATTGGATGTCAAGACACGTGGAAAAAACGTACAAAACAAGAGATTGGAGACATCAAGATTTTGGACGATTTTTTTAAGAATTTTCAAACTTTCAGAAAGGATGTTCCAGATAAGGTCAAAAACGACATACTCAGATCTTCACCAAACTTTGCAGGGATACATTGGAAGTCAAGACACGTGGAAAAAACGTACAAAACAAGAGATTGAAGACATCAAGATTTTGGACGAATTTTTTAAAAATTTTCAAATTTTCAGATAGGAGGTTCCAGATAAGGTCAAAAACTACATACTCAGATCTTCACCAAACTTTGCAGGGATACATTGGATGTCAAGACACGTGGAAAAAACATACAAAACATAGGATTGGGGATATCAAGATTTTGGACGAATTTTTTAAGAATTTTCAAATTTTCAGATAGGAGGTTCCATATAAGGTCAAAAACTACATACTCAGATCTTCACCAAACATTGCAGGGATACATTGGATGTCAAGAAACGTGGAAAAAACGTACAAAACAAGAGATTGGAGACATGAAGATTTTGGACGAATTTTTTAAGAATTTTCAAATTTTCAGATAGGAGGTTCCAGATAAGGTCAAAAACTACATACTCAGATCTTCACCAAACGTTGCAGGGATACTTTGCATGTCAAGACACGTGGAAAAAACGTACAAAACAAGAGATTGGAGACATCAAGATTTTCGACGAATTTTTTAAGATTTTTCAAATTTTCAGATGGGAGGTTTCAGATAAGGTCAAAAACGACATACTCAGATCTTCACCAAACTTTGCATGGATACATTGGATGTCAAGAGACGTGGAAAAAACATACAAAACATAGGATTGGGGACATCAAGATTTTGGACGAATTTTTTAAGAATTTTCAAATTTTCAGAAAGGAGGTTCCATATAAAGTCAAAAACTACATACTCAGATCTTCAACAAACTTTGCAGGGATACTTTGGATGTCAAGAAACGTGGAAAAAACGTACAAAACAAGAGATTGGAGACATCAAGATTTTGGATAAATTTTTTAAGAATTTTCAAATTTTCAGAAAGGAGGCTCCATATAAGGTCAAAAACTACATACTCAGATCTTCACCAAACTTTGCAGGGATACATTGGATGTCAAGACACGTGGAAAAAACGTACAAAACAAGAGATTGGAGACATCAAGATTTTGGACGAATTTTCGAGGAATTCTCAAATTTTCAGATAGGAGGTTCCAGATAAGGTCTAAAACTACATACTCAGATCTTCACCAAACTTTGCAGGGATACATTGGATGTCAAGACACGTGGAAAAAACATACAAAACATAGGATTGGGGACATCAAGATTTTGGTCAAATATTTTTAAGAATTTTCAAATTTTCAGATAAGAGGTTCCATATAAGGTCAAAAACTACATACTCAGATCTTCACCAAACTTTGCAGGGATACATTGGATGTCAAGACACGTGGAAAAAAAGTACAAAACAAGAGAGTGGAGACATCAAGATTTTAGACGAATTTTTTAGGAATTTTCAAATTTTCAGATGGGAGGTTCCATATAAGGTCAAAAACTACATACTCAGATCTTCACCAAACTTTGCAGGGATACATTGGATGTCAAGACACGTGGAAAAAACGTACAAAACAAGAGATTAGAGACATCAAGATTTTGGACGAATTTTTTAAGAATTTTCAAATTTTCAGAAAGGATGTTCCAGATAAGGTCAAAAACGACATACTCAGATCTTCACCAAACTTTGCAGGGATACATTGGATGTCAAGACACGTGGAAAAAACGTACAAAACAAGAGATTGGAGACATCAAGATTTTGGACGAATTTTTTAAGAATTTTCAAATTTTCAGCAAGGATGTTACAGATAAGGTCAAAAACGACATACTCAGATCTTCACCAAACTTTGCAGGGATACATTGGAGGTCAAGACACGTGGAAAAAACGTACAAAACAAGAGATTGAAGACATCAAGATTTTGGACGAATTTTTTAAAAATTTTCAAATTTTCAGATAGGAGGTTCCAGATAAGGTCAAAAACTACATACTCAGATCTTCACCAAACTTTGCAGGGATACATTGGATGTCAAGACACGTGGAAAAAACATACAAAACATAGGATTGGGGATATCAAGATTTTGGTCAAATTTTTTAAGAATTTTCAAATTTTCAGATAGGAGGTTCCATATAAGGTCAAAAACTACATACTCAGATCTTCACCAAACATTGCAGGGATACATTGGATGTCAAGAAACGTGGAAAAAACGTACAAAACAAGAGATTGGAGACATCAAGATTTTGGACGAATTTTTTAAGAATTTTCAAATTTTCAGATAGGAGGTTCAAGATAAGGTCAAAAACTACATACTCAGATCTTCACCAAACGTTGCAGGGATACTTTGCATGTCAAGACACGTGGAAAAAACGTACAAAACAAGAGATTGGAGACATCAAGATTTTCGACGAATTTTTTAAGAATTTTCAAATTTTCAGAAAGGAGGCTCCATATAAGGTCAAAAACTACATACTCAGATCTTCACCAAACTTTGCAGGGATACATTGGATGTCAAGACACGTGGAAAAAACGTACAAAACAAGAGAGTGGAGACATCAAGATTTTGGACGAATTTTTTAAGAATTTTCAAATTTTCAGAAAGGAGGTTCCAGATAAGGTCAAAAACTACATACTCAGATCTTCACCAAACTTTGCAGGGATACATTGGATGTCAAGACACGTGGAAAAAACGTACAAAACAAGAGATTGGTGTCATCAAGATTTTGGACGGATTTTTTAGGAATTTTCAAATTTTCAGATGAGAGGTTCCAGATAAGGTCAAAAACTACATACTCAGTACTTCACCAAACTTTGCAGGGATACATTGGATGTGAAGACACGTGAAAAAAACGTACAAAACAAGAGATTGGAGACATCAAGATTTTGGACGAATTTTTTAAGAATTTTCAAATTTTCAGAAAGGATGTTCCAGATAAGGTCAAAAACGACATACTCAGATCTTCACCAAAGTTTGCAGAAATACATTGGATGTCAAGACACGTGGAAAAAACATACAAAACATAGGATTGGAGACATCAAGATTTTGGTCGAATTTTTTAAGAATTTTCAAATTTTCAGATATGAGGTTCCATATAAGGTCAAAAACTACATACTCAGATCTTCACCAAACTTTGCAGGGATACATTGGATGTCAAGACACGTGGAAAAAACGTACAAAACAAGAGATTGGAGACATCAAGATTTTGGACGAATTTTTTAAGAATTTTCAAATTTTCAGAAAGGAGGTTCCATATAAGGTCAAAAACTACATACTCAGATCTTCACCAAACTTTGCAGGGATACATTGGATGTCAAGACACGTGGAAAAAACGTACAAAACAAGAGATTGGAGACATCAAGATTTTGGACGAATTTTTTAAGAATTTTCAAATTTTCAGAAAGGATGTTCCAGATAAGGTCAAAAACGACATACTCAGATCTTCACCAAACTTTGCAGGGATATATTGGATGTCAAGACACGTGGAAAAAACATACAAAACATAGGATTGGGGACATCAAGATTTTGGTCAAATTTTTTAAGAATTTTCAAATTTTCAGATAGGAGGTTCCATATAAGGTCAAAAACTACATACTCAGATCTTCACCAAACATTGCAGGGATACATTGGAGGTCAAGACACGTGGAAAAAACGTACAAAACAAGAGATTGGAGACATCAAGATTTTGGACGATTTTTTTAAAAATTTTCAAATTTTCAGATGGGAGGTTCCAGATAAGGTCAAAAACTACATACTCAGATCTTCACCAAACTTTGCAGGGATACATTGGATGTCAAGACACGTGGAAAAAACATACAAAACATAGGATTGGGGACATCAAGATTTTGGTCAAATTTTTTAAGAATTTTCAAATTTTCAGATAGGAGGTTCCATATAAGGTCAAAAACTACATACTCAGATCTTCACCAAACATTGCAGGGATACATTGGATGTCAAGACACGTGGAAAAAACATACAAAACATAGGATTGGAGACATCAAGATTTTGGTCGAATTTTTTAAGAATTTTCAAATTTTCAGATGGGAGGTTCCAGATAAGGTCAAAAACGACATACTCAGATCTTCACCAAACTTTGCAGAAATACATTGGATGTCAAGACACGTGGAAAAAACATACAAAACATAGGATTGGGGACAACAAAGATTTTTGTCAAATATTTTTAAGAATTTTCAAATTTTCAGATAAGAGGTTCCATATAAGGTCAAAAACTACATACTCAGATCTTCACCAAACATTGCAGGGATACATTGGATGTACGTGGAAAAAACGTACAAAACAAGAGATTGAGGTCATCAAGATTTTGGACGGATACATTGGATGTCAAGACACGTGGAAAAAACGTACAAAACAAGAGATTGGGGACATCAAGATTTTGGACGAATTTTTTAAGAATTTTCAAATTTTCAGAAAGGAGGTTCCATATAAGGTCAAAAACTACATACTCAGATCTTCACCAAACTTTGCAGGGATACATTGGATGTCAAGACACGTGGAAAAAACGTACAAAACAAGAGATTGGAGACATCAAGATTTTGGACGATTTTTTTAAGAATTTTCAAACTTTCAGAAAGGATGTTCCAGATAAGGTCAAAAACGACATACTCAGATCTTCACCAAACTTTGCAGGGATACATTGGAAGTCAAGACACGTGGAAAAAACGTACAAAACAAGAGATTGAAGACATCAAGATTTTGGACGAATTTTTTAAAAATTTTCAAATTTTCAGATAGGAGGTTCCAGATAAGGTCAAAAACTACATACTCAGATCTTCACCAAACTTTGCAGGGATACATTGGATGTCAAGACACGTGGAAAAAACATACAAAACATAGGATTGGGGATATCAAGATTTTGGACGAATTTTTTAAGAATTTTCAAATTTTCAGATAGGAGGTTCCATATAAGGTCAAAAACTACATACTCAGATCTTCACCAAACATTGCAGGGATACATTGGATGTCAAGAAACGTGGAAAAAACGTACAAAACAAGAGATTGGAGACATGAAGATTTTGGACGAATTTTTTAAGAATTTTCAAATTTTCAGATAGGAGGTTCCAGATAAGGTCAAAAACTACATACTCAGATCTTCACCAAACGTTGCAGGGATACTTTGCATGTCAAGACACGTGGAAAAAACGTACAAAACAAGAGATTGGAGACATCAAGATTTTCGACGAATTTTTTAAGATTTTTCAAATTTTCAGATGGGAGGTTTCAGATAAGGTCAAAAACGACATACTCAGATCTTCACCAAACTTTGCATGGATACATTGGATGTCAAGAGACGTGGAAAAAACATACAAAACATAGGATTGGGGACATCAAGATTTTGGACGAATTTTTTAAGAATTTTCAAATTTTCAGAAAGGAGGTTCCATATAAAGTCAAAAACTACATACTCAGATCTTCAACAAACTTTGCAGGGATACTTTGGATGTCAAGAAACGTGGAAAAAACGTACAAAACAAGAGATTGGAGACATCAAGATTTTGGATGAATTTTTTAAGAATTTTCAAATTTTCAGAAAGGAGGCTCCATATAAGGTCAAAAACTACATACTCAGATCTTCACCAAACTTTGCAGGGATACATTGGATGTCAAGACACGTGGAAAAAACGTACAAAACAAGAGATTGGAGACATCAAGATTTTGGACGAATTTTCGAGGAATTCTCAAATTTTCAGATAGGAGGTTCCAGATAAGGTCTAAAACTACATACTCAGATCTTCACCAAACTTTGCAGGGATACATTGGATGTCAAGACACGTGGAAAAAACATACAAAACATAGGATTGGGGACATCAAGATTTTGGTCAAATATTTTTAAGAATTTTCAAATTTTCAGATAAGAGGTTCCATATAAGGTCAAAAACTACATACTCAGATCTTCACCAAACTTTGCAGGGATACATTGGATGTCAAGACACGTGGAAAAAAAGTACAAAACAAGAGAGTGGAGACATCAAGATTTTAGACGAATTTTTTAGGAATTTTCAAATTTTCAGATGGGAGGTTCCATATAAGGTCAAAAACTACATACTCAGATCTTCACCAAACTTTGCAGGGATACATTGGATGTCAAGACACGTGGAAAAAACGTACAAAACAAGAGATTAGAGACATCAAGATTTTGGACGAATTTTTTAAGAATTTTCAAATTTTCAGAAAGGATGTTCCAGATAAGGTCAAAAACGACATACTCAGATCTTCACCAAACTTTGCAGGGATACATTGGATGTCAAGACACGTGGAAAAAACGTACAAAACAAGAGATTGGAGACATCAAGATTTTGGACGAATTTTTTAAGAATTTTCAAATTTTCAGCAAGGATGTTACAGATAAGGTCAAAAACGACATACTCAGATCTTCACCAAACTTTGCAGGGATACATTGGAGGTCAAGACACGTGGAAAAAACGTACAAAACAAGAGATTGAAGACATCAAGATTTTGGACGAATTTTTTAAAAATTTTCAAATTTTCAGATAGGAGGTTCCAGATAAGGTCAAAAACTACATACTCAGATCTTCACCAAACTTTGCAGGGATACATTGGATGTCAAGACACGTGGAAAAAACATACAAAACATAGGATTGGGGATATCAAGATTTTGGTCAAATTTTTTAAGAATTTTCAAATTTTCAGATAGGAGGTTCCATATAAGGTCAAAAACTACATACTCAGATCTTCACCAAACATTGCAGGGATACATTGGATGTCAAGAAACGTGGAAAAAACGTACAAAACAAGAGATTGGAGACATCAAGATTTTGGACGAATTTTTTAAGAATTTTCAAATTTTCAGATAGGAGGTTCAAGATAAGGTCAAAAACTACATACTCAGATCTTCACCAAACGTTGCAGGGATACTTTGCATGTCAAGACACGTGGAAAAAACGTACAAAACAAGAGATTGGAGACATCAAGATTTTCGACGAATTTTTTAAGAATTTTCAAATTTTCAGAAAGGAGGCTCCATATAAGGTCAAAAACTACATACTCAGATCTTCACCAAACTTTGCAGGGATACATTGGATGTCAAGACACGTGGAAAAAACGTACAAAACAAGAGAGTGGAGACATCAAGATTTTGGACGAATTTTTGAAGAATTTTCAAATTTTCAGAAAGGAGGTTCCAGATAAGGTCAAAAACTACATACTCAGATCTTCACCAAACTTTGCAGGGATACATTGGATGTCAAGACACGTGGAAAAAACGTACAAAACAAGAGATTGGTGTCATCAAGATTTTGGACGGATTTTTTAGGAATTTTCAAATTTTCAGATGAGAGGTTCCAGATAAGGTCAAAAACTACATACTCAGTACTTCACCAAACTTTGCAGGGATACATTGGATGTGAAGACACGTGAAAAAAACGTACAAAACAAGAGATTGGAGACATCAAGATTTTGGACGAATTTTTTAAGAATTTTCAAATTTTCAGAAAGGATGTTCCAGATAAGGTCAAAAACGACATACTCAGATCTTCACCAAACTTTGCAGGGATACATTGGATGTCAAGACACGTGGAAAAAACGTACAAAACAAGAGATTGGAGACATCAAGATTTTGGACGAATTTTTCAAGAATTCTCAAATTTTCAGATAGGAGGTTCCATATAAGGTAAAAAACTACATATTCAGATCTTCACCAAACTTTGCATGGATACATTGGATGTCAAGACACGTGGAAAAAACATACAAAACATAGGATTGGAGACATCAAGATTTTGGTCGAATTTTTTAAGAATTTTCAAATTTTCAGAAAGGAGGTTCCATATAAAGTCAAAAACTACATACTCAGATCTTCACCAAACTTTGCAGGGATACATTGGATGTCAAGACACGTGGAAAAAAAGTACAAAACAAGAGAGTGGAGACATCAAGATTTTAGACGGATTTTTTAGGAATTTTCAAATTTTCAGATGGGAGGTTCCATATAAGGTCAAAAACTACATACTCAGATCTTCACCAAACTTTGCAGGGATACATTGGATGTCAAGACACGTGGAAAAAACGTACAAAACAAGAGATTGGAGACATCAAGATTTTGGACGAATTTTTTAAGAATTTTCAAATTTTCAGAAAGGATGTTCCAGATAAGGTCAAAAACGACATACTCAGATCTTCACCAAACTTTGCAGGGATACATTGGATGTCAAGACACGTGGAAAAAACGTACAAAACAAGAGATTGGAGACATCAAGATTTTGGACGAATTTTTCAAGAATTCTCAAATTTTCAGATAGGAGGTTCCATATAAGGTAAAAAACTACATATTCAGATCTTCACCAAACTTTGCATGGATACATTGGATGTCAAGACACGTGGAAAAAACATACAAAACATAGGATTGGAGACATCAAGATTTTGGTCGAATTTTTTAAGAATTTTCAAATTTTCAGAAAGGAGGTTCCATATAAAGTCAAAAACTACATACTCAGATCTTCACCAAACTTTGCAGGGATACATTGGATGTCAAGACACGTGGAAAAAAAGTACAAAACAAGAGAGTGGAGACATCAAGATTTTAGACGGATTTTTTAGGAATTTTCAAATTTTCAGATGGGAGGTTCCATATAAGGTCAAAAACTACATACTCAGATCTTCACCAAACTTTGCAGGGATACATTGGATGTCAAGACACGTGGAAAAAACGTACAAAACAAGAGATTGGAGACATCAAGATTTTGGACGAATTTTTTAAGAATTTTCAAATTTTCAGAAAGGAGGTTCCATATAAGGTCCAAAACTACATACTCAGATCTTCACCAAACTTTGCAGGGATACATTGGATGTCAAGACACGTGGAAAAAACGTACAAAACAAGAGATTGGAGACATCAAGATTTTGGACGAATTTTTGAAGAATTTTCAAATTTTCAGAAAGGATGTTCCAGATAAGGTCAAAAACTACATACTCAGATCTTCACCAAACTTTGCAGGGATACATTTGATGTCAAGACACGTGGAAAAAACATACAAAACATAGGATTGGGGATATCAAGATTTTGGTCAAATTTTTTAAGAATTCTCAAATTTTCAGATAGGAGGTTCCATATAAGGTCAAAAACTACATACTCAGATCTTCACCAAACTTTGCAGGGATACATTGGATGTGAAGACACGTGAAAAAAACGTACAAAACAAGAGATTGGAGACATCAAGATTTTGGACAAATTTTTAAAAAATTTTCTAATTTTCAGATAGGAGGTTCCAGATAAGGTCAAAAACTACATACTCAGATCTTCACCAAACTTTGCAGGGATACATTGGATGTCAAGACACGTGGAAAAAACGTACAAAACAAGAGATTGGAGACATCAAGATTTTCGACGAATTTTTTAAGAATTTTCAAATTTTCAGATAGGAGGTTCCAGATAAGGTCAAAAACGACATACTCAGATCTTCATCAAACATTGCATAGATACATTGGATGTCAAGACACGTGAAAAAAACATACAAAACATAGGATTGGTGACATCAAGATTTTGGACGAATTTTTTAAGAATTTTCAAATTTTCAGAAAGGAGGTTCCATATAAGGTCAAAAACTACATACTCAGATCTTCACCAAACTTTGCAGGGATACATTGGATGTTAAGACACGTGGAAAAAACGTACAAAACAAGAGATTGGAGACATCAAGATTTTGGACGAATTTTTTAAGAATTTTCAAATTTTCAGAAAGGAGGTTCCATATAAGGTCAAAAACTACATACACAGATCTTCACCAAACTTTGCAGGGATACATTGGATGTCAAGACACGTGGAAAAAACGTACAAAACAAGATATTGGAGACATCAAGATTTTGGACGAATTTTTTAAGAATTTTCAAATTTTCAGATAGGAGGTTCCAGATAAGGTCAAAAACGACATACTCAGATCTTCACCAAACTTTGCAGGGATACATTGGATGTCAAGACACTTGGAAAAAACGTACAAAACACGAGATTGGGGTCATCAAGATTTTGGTCAAATTTTTTCAGAATTTTCAAATTTTCAGATGGGAGGTTCCATATAAGGTCAAAAACTACATACTCAGATCTTCACCAAACATTGCAGGGATACATTGGATGTCAAGACACGTGGAAAAAACGTACAAAACAAGAGATTGGAGACATCAAGATTTTGGACGAATTTTTTAAAAATTTTCTAATTTTCAGATAGTAGGTTCCAGATAAGGTCAAAAACTACATACTCAGATCTTCACCAAACTTTGCAGGGATACATTGGATGTCAAGACACGTGGAAAAAACGTACAAAACAAGAGATTGGAGACATCAAGATTTTGGACGAATTTTTTAAGAATTTTCAAATTTTCAGAAAGGAGGTTCCAGATAAGGTCAAAAACTACATACTCAGATCTTCACCAAACTTTGCAGGGATACATTGGATGTCACGACACGTGGAAAAAACATACAAAACATATAATTGGGGACATCAAGATTTTGGACGAATTTTTTAAGAATTTTCAAATTTTCAGAAAGGAGGTTCCATATAAGGTCAAAAACTACATACTCAGATCTTCACCAAACTTTGCAGGGATACATTGGATGTCAAGACACGTGGAAAAAACATACAAAACATAGGATTGGGGACATCAAGGTTTTGGACGAATTTTTTAAGAATTTTCAAATTTTCAGAAAGGAGGTTCCATATAAGGTCAAAAACTACATACTCAGATCTTCACCAAACTTTGCAGGGATACATTGGATGTCAAGACACGTGGAAAAAACGTACAAAACAAGAGATTGGAGACATCAAGATTTTGGACGAATTTTTTAAGAATTTTCAAATTTTCAGATAGGAGGTTCCAGATAAGGTCAAAAACGACATACTCAGATCTTCACCAAACTTTGCAGGGATACATTGGATGTCAAGACACGTGGAAAAAACGTACAAAACACGAGATTGGGGTCATCAAGATTTTGGTCAAATTTTTTCAGAATTTTCAAATTTTCAGATAGGAGGTTCCATATAAGGTCAAAAACTACATACTCAGATCTTCACCAAACATTGCAGGGATACATTGGATGTCAAGACACGTGGAAAAAACGTACAAAACAAGAGATTGGAGACATCAAGATTTTGGTCAAATTTTTTAAGAATTTTCAAATTTTCAGATAGGAGGTTCCAGATAAGGTCAAAAACTACATACTCAGATCTTCACCAAACATTGCAGGGATACATTGGATGTCAAGACACGTGGAAAAAACGTAGAAAACAAGAGATTGTAGACATCAAGATTTTGGACGGATTTTTTAGGAATTTTCAAATTTTCAGATGGGAGGTTCCATATAAGGTCAAAAACTACATACTCAGATCTTCACCAAACATTGCAGGGATACATTGGATGTCAAGACACGTGGAAAAAACGTACAAAACAAGAGATTGGAGACATCAAGATTTTGGTCAAATTTTTTAAGAATTTTCAAATTTTCAGATAGGAGGTTCCATATAAGGTCAAAAACTACATACTCAGATCTTCACCAAACATTGCAGGGATACATTGGATGTCAAGACACGTGGAAAAAACGTACAAAACAAGAGATTGGAGACATCAAGATTTTGGACGGATTTTTTAGGAATTTTCAAATTTTCAGATGGGAGGTTCCAGATAAGGTCAAAAACTACATACTCAGATCTTCACCAAACTCTGCAGGTATATATTGGATGTCAAGAAACGTGGAAAAAACATACAAAACATAGGATTGGAGACATCAAGATTTTGGACGAATTTTTTAAAAATTTTCTAATTTTCAGATAGGAGGTTCCAGATATGGTCAAAAACTACATACTCAGATCTTCACCAAACTTTGCAGGGATACTTTGCATGTCAAGACACGTGGAAAAAACGTACAAAACAAGAGATTGGAGACATCAAGATTTTCGACGAATTTTTTAAGAATTTTCAAATTTTCAGATAGGAGGTTCCAGATAAGTTCAAAAACGACATACTCAGATCTTCACCAAACTTTGCATGGATACATTGGATGTCAAGACACGTGGAAAAAACATACAAAACATAGGATTGGGGACATCAAGATTTTGGACGAATTTTTTAAGAATTTTCAAATTTTCAGAAAGGAGGTTCCATATAAGGTCAAAAACTACATACTCAGATCTTCACCAAACATTGCAGGGATACATTGGATGTCAAGACACGTGGAAAAAACGTACAAAACAAGAGATTGGAGACATCAAGATTTTGGACGAATTTTTTAAGAATTTTCAAATTTTCAGATAGGAGGTTCCAGATAAGGTCAAAAACTACATACTCAGATCTTCACCAAACGTTGCAGGGATACTTTGCATGTCAAGACACGTGGAAAAAACGTACAAAACAAGAGATTGGAGACATCAAGATTTTCGACGAATTTTTTAAGATTTTTCAAATTTTCAGATGGGAGGTTTCAGATAAGGTCAAAAACGACATACTCAGATCTTCACCAAACTTTGCATGGATACATTGGATGTCAAGAGACGTGGAAAAAACATACAAAACATAGGATTGGGGACATCAAGATTTTGGACGAATTTTTTAAGAATTTTCAAATTTTCAGAAAGGAGGTTCCATATAAAGTCAAAAACTACATACTCAGATCTTCAACAAACTTTGCAGGGATACTTTGGATGTCAAGAAACGTGGAAAAAACGTACAAAACAAGAGATTGGAGACATCAAGATTTTGGATGAATTTTTTAAGAATTTTCAAATTTTCAGAAAGGAGGCTCCATATAAGGTCAAAAACTACATACTCAGATCTTCACCAAACTTTGCAGGGATACATTGGATGTCAAGACACGTGGAAAAAACGTACAAAACAAGAGATTGGAGACATCAAGATTTTGGACGAATTTTCGAGGAATTCTCAAATTTTCAGATAGGAGGTTCCAGATAAGGTCTAAAACTACATACTCAGATCTTCACCAAACTTTGCAGGGATACATTGGATGTCAAGACACGTGGAAAAAACATACAAAACATAGGATTGGGGACATCAAGATTTTGGTCAAATATTTTTAAGAATTTTCAAATTTTCAGATAAGAGGTTCCATATAAGGTCAAAAACTACATACTCAGATCTTCACCAAACTTTGCAGGGATACATTGGATGTCAAGACACGTGGAAAAAAAGTACAAAACAAGAGAGTGGAGACATCAAGATTTTAGACGAATTTTTTAGGAATTTTCAAATTTTCAGATGGGAGGTTCCATATAAGGTCAAAAACTACATACTCAGATCTTCACCAAACTTTGCAGGGATACATTGGATGTCAAGACACGTGGAAAAAACGTACAAAACAAGAGATTAGAGACATCAAGATTTTGGACGAATTTTTTAAGAATTTTCAAATTTTCAGAAAGGATGTTCCAGATAAGGTCAAAAACGACATACTCAGATCTTCACCAAACTTTGCAGGGATACATTGGATGTCAAGACACGTGGAAAAAACGTACAAAACAAGAGATTGGAGACATCAAGATTTTGGACGAATTTTTTAAGAATTTTCAAATTTTCAGCAAGGATGTTACAGATAAGGTCAAAAACGACATACTCAGATCTTCACCAAACTTTGCAGGGATACATTGGAGGTCAAGACACGTGGAAAAAACGTACAAAACAAGAGATTGAAGACATCAAGATTTTGGACGAATTTTTTAAAAATTTTCAAATTTTCAGATAGGAGGTTCCAGATAAGGTCAAAAACTACATACTCAGATCTTCACCAAACTTTGCAGGGATACATTGGATGTCAAGACACGTGGAAAAAACATACAAAACATAGGATTGGGGATATCAAGATTTTGGTCAAATTTTTTAAGAATTTTCAAATTTTCAGATAGGAGGTTCCATATAAGGTCAAAAACTACATACTCAGATCTTCACCAAACATTGCAGGGATACATTGGATGTCAAGAAACGTGGAAAAAACGTACAAAACAAGAGATTGGAGACATCAAGATTTTGGACGAATTTTTTAAGAATTTTCAAATTTTCAGATAGGAGGTTCAAGATAAGGTCAAAAACTACATACTCAGATCTTCACCAAACGTTGCAGGGATACTTTGCATGTCAAGACACGTGGAAAAAACGTACAAAACAAGAGATTGGAGACATCAAGATTTTCGACGAATTTTTTAAGAATTTTCAAATTTTCAGAAAGGAGGCTCCATATAAGGTCAAAAACTACATACTCAGATCTTCACCAAACTTTGCAGGGATACATTGGATGTCAAGACACGTGGAAAAAACGTACAAAACAAGAGAGTGGAGACATCAAGATTTTGGACGAATTTTTGAAGAATTTTCAAATTTTCCGAAAGGAGGTTCCAGATAAGGTCAAAAACTACATACTCAGATCTTCACCAAACTTTGCAGGGATACATTGGATGTCAAGACACGTGGAAAAAACGTACAAAACAAGAGATTGGTGTCATCAAGATTTTGGACGGATTTTTTAGGAATTTTCAAATTTTCAGATGAGAGGTTCCAGATAAGGTCAAAAACTACATACTCAGTACTTCACCAAACTTTGCAGGGATACATTGGATGTGAAGACACGTGAAAAAAACGTACAAAACAAGAGATTGGAGACATCAAGATTTTGGACGAATTTTTTAAGAATTTTCAAATTTTCAGAAAGGATGTTCCAGATAAGGTCAAAAACGACATACTCAGATCTTCACCAAACTTTGCAGGGATACATTGGATGTCAAGACACGTGGAAAAAACGTACAAAACAAGAGATTGGAGACATCAAGATTTTGGACGAATTTTTCAAGAATTCTCAAATTTTCAGATAGGAGGTTCCATATAAGGTAAAAAACTACATATTCAGATCTTCACCAAACTTTGCATGGATACATTGGATGTCAAGACACGTGGAAAAAACATACAAAACATAGGATTGGAGACATCAAGATTTTGGTCGAATTTTTTAAGAATTTTCAAATTTTCAGAAAGGAGGTTCCATATAAAGTCAAAAACTACATACTCAGATCTTCACCAAACTTTGCAGGGATACATTGGATGTCAAGACACGTGGAAAAAAAGTACAAAACAAGAGAGTGGAGACATCAAGATTTTAGACGGATTTTTTAGGAATTTTCAAATTTTCAGATGGGAGGTTCCATATAAGGTCAAAAACTACATACTCAGATCTTCACCAAACTTTGCAGGGATACATTGGATGTCAAGACACGTGGAAAAAACGTACAAAACAAGAGATTGGAGACATCAAGATTTTGGACGAATTTTTTAAGAATTTTCAAATTTTCAGAAAGGAGGTTCCATATAAGGTCCAAAACTACATACTCAGATCTTCACCAAACTTTGCAGGGATACATTGGATGTCAAGACACGTGGAAAAAACGTACAAAACAAGAGATTGGAGACATCAAGATTTTGGACGAATTTTTGAAGAATTTTCAAATTTTCAGAAAGGATGTTCCAGATAAGGTCAAAAACTACATACTCAGATCTTCACCAAACTTTGCAGGGATACATTTGATGTCAAGACACGTGGAAAAAACATACAAAACATAGGATTAGGGATATCAAGATTTTGGTCAAATTTTTTAAGAATTCTCAAATTTTCAGATAGGAGGTTCCATATAAGGTCAAAAACTACATACTCAGATCTTCACCAAACTTTGCAGGGATACATTGGATGTGAAGACACGTGAAAAAAACGTACAAAACAAGAGATTGGAGACATCAAGATTTTGGACAAATTTTTAAAAAATTTTCTAATTTTCAGATAGGAGGTTCCAGATAAGGTCAAAAACTACATACTCAGATCTTCACCAAACTTTGCAGGGATACATTGGATGTCAAGACACGTGGAAAAAACGTACAAAACAAGAGATTGGAGACATCAAGATTTTCGACGAATTTTTTAAGAATTTTCAAATTTTCAGATAGGAGGTTCCAGATAAGGTCAAAAACGACATACTCAGATCTTCATCAAACATTGCATAGATACATTGGATGTCAAGACACGTGAAAAAAACATACAAAACATAGGATTGGTGACATCAAGATTTTGGACGAATTTTTTAAGAATTTTCAAATTTTCAGAAAGGAGGTTCCATATAAGGTCAAAAACTACATACTCAGATCTTCACCAAACTCTGCAGGGATACATTGGATGTTAAGACACGTGGAAAAAACGTACAAAACAAGAGATTGGAGACATCAAGATTTTGGACGAATTTTTTAAGAATTTTCAAATTTTCAGAAAGGAGGTTCCATATAAGGTCAAAAACTACATACACAGATCTTCACCAAACTTTGCAGGGATACATTGGATGTCAAGACACGTGGAAAAAACGTACAAAACAAGATATTGGAGACATCAAGATTTTGGACGAATTTTTTAAGAATTTTCAAATTTTCAGATAGGAGGTTCCAGATAAGGTCAAAAACGACATACTCAGATCTTCACCAAACTTTGCAGGGATACATTGGATGTCAAGACACTTGGAAAAAACGTACAAAACACGAGATTGGGGTCATCAAGATTTTGGTCAAATTTTTTCAGAATTTTCAAATTTTCAGATGGGAGGTTCCATATAAGGTCAAAAACTACATACTCAGATCTTCACCAAACATTGCAGGGATACATTGGATGTCAAGACACGTGGAAAAAACGTACAAAACAAGAGATTGGAGACATCAAGATTTTGGACGAATTTTTTAAAAATTTTCTAATTTTCAGATAGTAGGTTCCAGATAAGGTCAAAAACTACATACTCAGATCTTCACCAAACTTTGCAGGGATACATTGGATGTCAAGACACGTGGAAAAAACGTACAAAACAAGAGATTGGAGACATCAAGATTTTGGACGAATTTTTTAAGAATTTTCAAATTTTCAGAAAGGAGGTTCCAGATAAGGTCAAAAACTACATACTCAGATCTTCACCAAACTTTGCAGGGATACATTGGATGTCACGACACGTGGAAAAAACATACAAAACATATAATTGGGGACATCAAGATTTTGGACGAATTTTTTAAGAATTTTCAAATTTTCAGAAAGGAGGTTCCATATAAGGTCAAAAACTACATACTCAGATCTTCACCAAACTTTGCAGGGATACATTGGATGTCAAGACACGTGGAAAAAACATACAAAACATAGGATTGGGGACATCAAGATTTTGGACGAATTTTTTAAGAATTTTCAAATTTTCAGAAAGGAGGTTCCATATAAGGTCAAAAACTACATACTCAGATCTTCACCAAACTTTGCAGGGATACATTGGATGTCAAGACACGTGGAAAAAACGTACAAAACAAGAGATTGGAGACATCAAGATTTTGGACGAATTTTTTAAGAATTTTCAAATTTTCAGATAGGAGGTTCCAGATAAGGTCAAAAACGACATACTCAGATCTTCACCAAACTTTGCAGGGATACATTGGATGTCAAGACACGTGGAAAAAACGTACAAAACACGAGATTGGGGTCATCAAGAATTTGGTCAAATTTTTTCAGAATTTTCAAATTTTCAGATAGGAGGTTCCATATAAGGTCAAAAACTACATACTCAGATCTTCACCAAACATTGCAGGGATACATTGGATGTCAAGACACGTGGAAAAAACGTACAAAACAAGAGATTGGAGACATCAAGATTTTGGTCAAATTTTTTAAGAATTTTCAAATTTTCAGATAGGAGGTTCCATATAAGGTCAAAAACTACATACTCAGATCTTCACCAAACATTGCAGGGATACATTGGATGTCAAGACACGTGGAAAAAACGTAGAAAACAAGAGATTGTAGACATCAAGATTTTGGACGGATTTTTTAGGAATTTTCAAATTTTCAGATGGGAGGTTCCATATAAGGTCAAAAACTACATACTCAGATCTTCACCAAACATTGCAGGGATACATTGGATGTCAAGACACGTGGAAAAAACGTACAAAACAAGAGATTGGAGACATCAAGATTTTGGTCAAATTTTTTAAGAATTTTCAAATTTTCAGATAGGAGGTTCCATATAAGGTCAAAAACTACATACTCAGATCTTCACCAAACATTGCAGGGATACATTGGATGTCAAGACACGTGGAAAAAACGTACAAAACAAGAGATTGGAGACATCAAGATTTTGGACGGATTTTTTAGGAATTTTCAAATTTTCAGATGGGAGGTTCCAGATAAGGTCAAAAACTACATACTCAGATCTTCACCAAACTCTGCAGGTATATATTGGATGTCAAGAAACGTGGAAAAAACATACAAAACAAGAGATTGGAGACATCAAGATTTTCGACGAATTTTTTAAGAATTTTCAAATTTTCAGAAAGGAGGCTCCATATAAGGTCAAAAACTACATACTCAGATCTTCACCAAACTTTGCAGGGATACATTGGATGTCAAGACACGTGGAAAAAACGTACAAAACAAGAGAGTGGAGACATCTAGATTTTGGACGAATTTTTGAAGAATTTTCAAATTTTCAGAAAGGAGGTTCCAGATAAGGTCAAAAACTACATACTCAGATCTTCACCAAACTTTGCAGGGATACATTGGATGTCAAGACACGTGGAAAAAACGTACAAAACAAGAGATTGGTGTCATCAAGATTTTGGACGGATTTTTTAGGAATTTTCAAATTTTCAGATGAGAGGTTCCAGATAAGGTCAAAAACTACATACTCAGTACTTCACCAAACTTTGCAGGGATACATTGGATGTGGAGACACGTGAAAAAAACGTACAAAACAAGAGATTGGAGACATCAAGATTTTGGACGAATTTTTTAAGAATTTTCAAATTTTCAGAAAGGATGTTCCAGATAAGGTCAAAAACGACATACTCAGATCTTCACCAAACTTTGCAGGGATACATTGGATGTCAAGACACGTGGAAAAAACGTACAAAACAAGAGATTGGAGACATCAAGATTTTGGACGAATTTTTCAAGAATTCTCAAATTTTCAGATAGGAGGTTCCATATAAGGTAAAAAACTACATATTCAGATCTTCACCAAACTTTGCATGGATACATTGGATGTCAAGACACGTGGAAAAAACATACAAAACATAGGATTGGAGACATCAAGATTTTGGTCGAATTTTTTAAGAATTTTCAAATTTTCAGAAAGGAGGTTCCATATAAAGTCAAAAACTACATACTCAGATCTTCACCAAACTTTGCAGGGATACATTGGATGTCAAGACACGTGGAAAAAAAGTACAAAACAAGAGAGTGGAGACATCAAGATTTTAGACGGATTTTTTAGGAATTTTCAAATTTTCAGATGGGAGGTTCCATATAAGGTCAAAAACTACATACTCAGATCTTCACCAAACTTTGCAGGGATACATTGGATGTCAAGACACGTGGAAAAAACGTACAAAACAAGAGATTGGAGACATCAAGATTTTGGACGAATTTTTTAAGAATTTTCAAATTTTCAGAAAGGAGGTTCCATATAAGGTCCAAAACTACATACTCAGATCTTCACCAAACTTTGCAGGGATACATTGGATGTCAAGACACGTGGAAAAAACGTACAAAACAAGAGATTGGAGACATCAAGATTTTGGACGAATTTTTGAAGAATTTTCAAATTTTCAGAAAGGATGTTCCAGATAAGGTCAAAAACTACATACTCAGATCTTCACCAAACTTTGCAGGGATACATTTGATGTCAAGACACGTGGAAAAAACATACAAAACATAGGATTAGGGATATCAAGATTTTGGTCAAATTTTTTAAGAATTCTCAAATTTTCAGATAGGAGGTTCCATATAAGGTCAAAAACTACATACTCAGATCTTCACCAAACTTTGCAGGGATACATTGGATGTGAAGACACGTGAAAAAAACGTACAAAACAAGAGATTGGAGACATCAAGATTTTGGACAAATTTTTAAAAAATTTTCTAATTTTCAGATAGGAGGTTCCAGATAAGGTCAAAAACTACATACTCAGATCTTCACCAAACTTTGCAGGGATACATTGGATGTCAAGACACGTGGAAAAAACGTACAAAACAAGAGATTGGAGACATCAAGATTTTCGACGAATTTTTTAAGAATTTTCAAATTTTCAGATAGGAGGTTCCAGATAAGGTCAAAAACGACATACTCAGATCTTCATCAAACATTGCATAGATACATTGGATGTCAAGACACGTGAAAAAAACATACAAAACATAGGATTGGTGACATCAAGATTTTGGACGAATTTTTTAAGAATTTTCAAATTTTCAGAAAGGAGGTTCCATATAAGGTCAAAAACTACATACTCAGATCTTCACCAAACTTTGCAGGGATACATTGGATGTTAAGACACGTGGAAAAAACGTACAAAACAAGAGATTGGAGACATCAAGATTTTGGACGAATTTTTTAAGAATTTTCAAATTTTCAGAAAGGAGGTTCCATATAAGGTCAAAAACTACATACACAGATCTTCACCAAACTTTGCAGGGATACATTGGATGTCAAGACACGTGGAAAAAACGTACAAAACAAGATATTGGAGACATCAAGATTTTGGACGAATTTTTTAAGAATTTTCAAATTTTCAGATAGGAGGTTCCAGATAAGGTCAAAAACGACATACTCAGATCTTCACCAAACTTTGCAGGGATACATTGGATGTCAAGACACTTGGAAAAAACGTACAAAACACGAGATTGGGGTCATCAAGATTTTGGTCAAATTTTTTCAGAATTTTCAAATTTTCAGATGGGAGGTTCCATATAAGGTCAAAAACTACATACTCAGATCTTCACCAAACATTGCAGGGATACATTGGATGTCAAGACACGTGGAAAAAACGTTCAAAACAAGAGATTGGAGACATCAAGATTTTGGACGAATTTTTTAAAAATTTTCTAATTTTCAGATAGTAGGTTCCAGATAAGGTCAAAAACTACATACTCAGATCTTCACCAAACTTTGCAGGGATACATTGGATGTCAAGACACGTGGAAAAAACGTACAAAACAAGAGATTGGAGACATCAAGATTTTGGACGAATTTTTTAAGAATTTTCAAATTTTCAGAAAGGAGGTTCCAGATAAGGTCAAAAACTACATACTCAGATCTTCACCAAACTTTGCAGGGATACATTGGATGTCACGACACGTGGAAAAAACATACAAAACATATAATTGGGGACATCAAGATTTTGGACGAATTTTTTAAGAATTTTCAAATTTTCAGAAAGGAGGTTCCATATAAGGTCAAAAACTACATACTCAGATCTTCACCAAACTTTGCAGGGATACATTGGATGTCAAGACACGTGGAAAAAACATACAAAACATAGGATTGGGGACATCAAGATTTTGGACGAATTTTTTAAGAATTTTCAAATTTTCAGAAAGGAGGTTCCATATAAGGTCAAAAACTACATACTCAGATCTTCACCAAACTTTGCAGGGATACATTGGATGTCAAGACACGTGGAAAAAACGTACAAAACAAGAGATTGGAGACATCAAGATTTTGGACGAATTTTTTAAGAATTTTCAAATTTTCAGATAGGAGGTTCCAGATAAGGTCAAAAACGACATACTCAGATCTTCACCAAACTTTGCAGGGATACATTGGATGTCAAGACACGTGGAAAAAACGTACAAAACACGAGATTGGGGTCATCAAGATTTTGGTCAAATTTTTTCAGAATTTTCAAATTTGCAGATAGGAGGTTCCATATAAGGTCAAAAACTACATACTCAGATCTTCACCAAACATTGCAGGGATACATTGGATGTCAAGACACGTGGAAAAAACGTACAAAACAAGAGATTGGAGACATCAAGATTTTGGTCAAATTTTTTAAGAATTTTCAAATTTTCAGATAGGAGGTTCCATATAAGGTCAAAAACTACATACTCAGATCTTCACCAAACATTGCAGGGATACATTGGATGTCAAGACACGTGGAAAAAACGTAGAAAACAAGAGATTGTAGACATCAAGATTTTGGACGGATTTTTTAGGAATTTTCAAATTTTCAGATGGGAGGTTCCATATAAGGTCAAAAACTACATACTCAGATCTTCACCAAACATTGCAGGGATACATTGGATGTCAAGACACGTGGAAAAAACGTACAAAACAAGAGATTGGAGACATCAAGATTTTGGTCAAATTTTTTAAGAATTTTCAAATTTTCAGATAGGAGGTTCCATATAAGGTCAAAAACTACATACTCAGATCTTCACCAAACATTGCAGGGATACATTGGATGTCAAGACACGTGGAAAAAACGTACAAAACAAGAGATTGGAGACATCAAGATTTTGGACGGATTTTTTAGGAATTTTCAAATTTTCAGATGGGAGGTTCCAGATAAGGTCAAAAACTACATACTCAGATCTTCACCAAACTCTGCAGGTATATATTGGATGTCAAGAAACGTGGAAAAAACATACAAAACATAGGATTGGAGACATCAAGATTTTGGACGAATTTTTTAAAAATTTTCTAATTTTCAGATAGGAGGTTCCAGATAAGGTCAAAAACTACATACTCAGATCTTCACCAAACTTTGCAGGGATACTTTGCATGTCAAGACACGTGGAAAAAACGTACAAAACAAGAGATTGGAGACATCAAGATTTTCGACGAATTTTTTAAGAATTTTCAAATTTTCAGATAGGAGGTTCCAGATAAGTTCAAAAACGACATACTCAGATCTTCACCAAACTTTGCATGGATACATTGGATGTCAAGACACGTGGAAAAAACATACAAAACATAGGATTGGGGACATCAAGATTTTGGACGAATTTTTTAAGAATTTTCTAATTTTCAGAAAGGAGGTTCCATATAAGGTCAAAAACTACATACTCAGATCTTCACCAAACATTGCAGGGATACATTGGATGTCAAGACACGTGGAAAAAACGTACAAAACAAGAGATTGGAGACATCAAGATTTTGGACGAATTTTTAAAAAAATTTCAAATTTTCAGATAGGAGGTTCCAGATAACGTCAAAAACTACATACTCAGATCTTCACCAAACTTTGCAGGGATACATTGGATGTCAAGACACGTGGAAAAAACATACAAAACATAGGATTGGGGATATCAAGATTTTGGTCAAATTTTTTAAGAATTTTCAAATTTTCAGATAGGAGGTTCCATATAAGGTCAAAAACTACATACTCAGATCTTCACCAAACATTGCAGGGATACTTTGCATGTCAAGACACGTGGAAAAAACGTACAAAACAAGAGATATGAGACATCAAGATTTTCGACGAATTTTTTAAGAATTTTCAAATTTTCAGATGTGAGGTTCCAGATAAGGTCAAAAACGACATACTCAGATCTTCACTAAACTCAGCAGGGATACATTGGATGTCAAGACACGTGGAAAGAACATGCAAAACATAGGATTGGGGACATCAAGATTTTGGTCAAATTTTTTAAGAATTTTCAAATTTTCAGATAGGAGGATCCAGATAAGGTCAAAAACGACATACTCAGATCTTCACCAAACTCTGCAGGGATACATTGGATGTCAAGCCACGTGGAAAAAACATACAAAACATAGGATTGGGGACATCAAGATTTTGGTCAAATTTTTTAAGAATTTTCAAATTTTCAGATAGGAGGTTACATATAAGGTCAAAAACTACATACTCAGATCTTCACCAAACATTGCAGGGATACATTGGATGTCAAGACACGTGGAAAAAACGTACAAAACAAGAGAACCTCCTATCTGAAAATTTGAAAATTCTTAAAAAAATCGTCCAAAATCTTGATGTCTCCAATCTCTTGTTTTGTACGTTTTTTCCACGTGTCTTGACATCCAATGTATCCCTGCAATGTTTGGTGAAGATCTGAGTATGTAGTTTTTGACCTTTTATGGAACCTCCTATCTGAAAATTTGAAAATTCTTAAAAAATTTGACCAAAATCTTGATGTCCCCAATCCTATGTTTTGTATGTTTTTTCCACGTGTCTTGACATCCAATGTATCCCTGCAGAGTTTGGTGAAGATCTGAGTATGTCGTTTTTGACCTTATCTGGAACCTCCTATCTGAAAATTTGAAAATTCTTAAAAAATTTGACCAAAATCTTGATGTCCCCAATCCTATGTTTTGTATGTTTTTTCCACGTGTCTTGACATCCAATGTATCCCTGCAGAGTTTAGTGAAGATCTGAGTATGTCGTTTTTGACCTTATCTGGAACCTCACATCTGAAAATTTGAAAATTCTTAAAAAATTCGTCGAAAATCTTGATGTCTCATATCTCTTGTTTTGTACGATTTTTCCACGTGTCTTGACATGCAAAGTATCCCTGCAACGTTTGGTGAAGATCTGAGTATGTAGTTTTTGACCTTATCTGGAACCTCCTATCTGAAAATTTGAAAATTCTTCAAAAATTCGTCCAAAATCTTGATGTCTCCAATCTCTTGTTTTGTACGTTTTTTCCACGTGTCTTGACATCCAATGTATCCCTGCAATGTTTGGTGAAGATCTGAGTATGTAGTTTTTGACCTTATATGGAACCTCCTATCTGAAAATTTGAAAATTCTTAAAAAATTATACTTTTTTCTATGGTGGTACTGAAAATCATAATTTTGGACCAGGCTTTTTCATAAATAATAGAATTATTTCGGCTCTTAAAACAGTAGAATTTATTAATGATAGGATATCATATGCAGTTTTACAGGGTAGGTGGTGTAAAATTATTTTAATAAACATACATGCACCAACGGAAGATAAAGATGATAATACTAAAGATGATTTTTATACAGAGTTAGAACAGGTCTTTGAAAATTTTCTCAGTATGATATGAAAATTCTGTTAGGTGACTGTAATGCACAGATTGGCAAAGAAGAGACATTTAAACCCACGATTGGTAAAGAAAGTCTTCATGAATTAAGTAACGATAATGGTATAAGATTGATTACTTTTGCAACCTCAAAGAATTTAATTTTGAAAAGTACCACTTTTAAATATAAAGATATCCATAAATATACCTGGTCTTCTCCAGATGGTAAAACTCATAATCAGATAGATCATATTCTCATTGATAAGAGAAGGCATACTAGTATAATTGACGTTCGTACACGTAGAGGTGCTGACTGTGCCAGTGACCATTATTTAGTAATTGCTAAATTAAGAGAAAGACTCTCAGTGATAAATCATAAGCAACAAAATCTAAAAGTTCTAAAATTTGATACAGGAAAGTTTACTGATGAAAGAATTAAGAAAGATTATCAAATTAAACTGTCAAATAGATTTGATGTTTTGCAGGATTTAAATGATGATGAAAATATAAATGAAACAGACGTAAATAAGAATTGGGAGCACATACGTAATGCAATAGAATCAGCAGCTAAAGAAAGTATAGGATACCATAAACCGAGAAAAAGTAAGCCATGGTTTGATAATGAATGTCATAATCTAATAGAAATAAGAAATCAGGCTAGACTTAGATGGTTAAATAACTCTGATGATACAAATCTAAAAAATTATAATAGAATAAAGCGAGAAGTTAACCGCACGTTTAGAAGTAAAAAAAGAGATTACTTGAAAACCAAAATTAACGAAATTGAAACAAACAGCAAAAACAAAAATATCAGAGATTTATATAAAGGTGTAAATGAGTTTCGAAAGGGGTGGCAACCTAAAGTAAACTTGATAAAAGATAAAGACGGTAATTTTCTGGCTGACCCAAGCGATATTCTAAATAGATGGAAGAACTACTTTAATGACCTTTTAAATGTCCATGTAGGAGATAAATCAGAAGTGAACGAAGTACACACAGCAGAACCTTTAGTTCCAGAACCTAACTTGAATGAAATTAAAGATGCTATTAAAAGGCTAAAAAATAACAAAACACCTGGCATTGATTTAATACCAGCCGAGTTAATTAAATATGGTGGAAATTCATTAATATGTCAAATTCATAAATTAATTTGTTTAATATGGAATAAAGAAGAAATCCCTCAACAGTGGAAAGAATCCATAATTGTTCCTGTGTTTAAAAAAGGTGATAAAATGAACTGCAATAATTACCGTGGAATTTCTCTACTCTCAACAACATATAAAATATTATCTAACATTCTTTTAACAAGACTTACCCCATATGCTAATGAAATTATAGGTGATTATCAATGTGGATTTAAACGTAACAGATCAACTACAGATCAAATTTTTCACATTAGACAGACACTTGAAAAAAAGTGGGAATATAATCAAAATGTCCATCAGCTATTCATTGATTTCAAAAAAGCATATGATTCGGTCAAAAGAGATAAATTATATAATATATTAGTAGAGTTTGGAATACCTAAGAAGCTTGTTAGTATGATAAAAGTATGCACCAGTGAAACAGAAAGTAAAATTCGTGTGGGTATTAATATGTCTGACAAATTTACAATTCATGATGGGTTAAAACAAGGAGATGCATTATCTCCATTGCTCTTTAATTTTGCCTTAGAATATGCTGTTAGGAAGGTAAAAGAAACTAAAGAAGGACTAAAATTAAATGGTGTGACTCAGTTGTTAGCATATGCAGATGATGTAGACTTACTGGGGGATGATATGAATACAATTAAGAATAATGCTAAAATATTTTTCAAAACTGCTAAAGAGATAGGTTTGGAAGTTAACAAAGAGAAAACTAAATATATGCTTACAGGCCGAAACCAAGTGTTAGGTAATAATCAAAATCTAATTATTGATAACAACTCGTTTGCACCAGTTTCCAAATTCAAATACTTAGGAGTAATATTAACAAATGAAAATTATATTAAAGAGGAAATAAAAAGTAGGCTTAATTCAGGAAATGCATGTTACTTCTCTCTTCATAAACTTTGTCTTCTCGTTTAATATCTAAGAAACTAAAAGTTAAAATATACAAAACAGTAATTTTGCCTGTAGTATTATATGGATGTGAAACTTGGTCCCTTACATTGAAAGAGGAACATAAATTGAGAGTATTTGAAAATAAGATCCTTACGAAAATCTTTGGACCTAAAAGGGATGAGGAGACAGGTGAGTGGAGAAGGTTACATAATTTAGAACTACATAATTTGTATTCATGTCCAGATATTATTAGAATAATTAAATCAAGAAGACTTAGGTGGGCAGGCCATGTGGCACGAATGGGAGAGGAAAGAGGAGTTTACAGGATTCGTGTTGGGAAACCTGATGGTAAGAGACCTGTAGGAAGACCAAGACGAAGATGGAGGGACAACGTTGAGATGGACCTAAGGGAAATCGGTAGGGATGGAAAAGAGTATATAGAACTTGCTCAAGATAGGGAAAGATGGAAGGCCTGTGTTGCTGCAGCCATGAACCTTCGGGTTTAAGAAGGCTAGAGAGTTAGTTAGTTTTAAAAAATTTGACCAAAATCTTGATATCCCCAATCCTATGTTTTGTATGTTTTTTCCACGTGTCTTGACATCCAATGTATCCCTGCAAAGTTTGGTGAAGATCTGAGTATGTAGTTTTTGACCTTATCTGGAACCTCCTATCTGAAAATTTGAATTTTTTTTAAAAATTCGTCCAAAATCTTGATGTCTCCAATCTCTTGTTTTGTACGTTTTTTCCACGTGTCTTGACATCCAATGTATCCCTGCAATGTTTGGTGAAGATCTGAGTAAGTAGTTTTTGACCTTATATGGAACCTCCTATCTGAAAATTTGAAAATTCTTAAAAAATTTGACCAAAATCTTGATGTCCCCAATCCTATGTTTTGTATGTTTTTTCCACCTGTCTTGACATCCAATGTATCCCTGCATAGTTTGGTGAAGATCTGAGTATGTCGTTTTTGACCTTATCTGGAACATCCTTTCTGAAAATTTGAAAATTCTTAAAAAATTCGTCCAAAATCTTGATGTCTCCAATCTCTTGTTTTGTACGTTTTTTCCACGTGTCTTGACATCCAATGTATCCCTGCAAAGTTTGGTGAAGATCTGAGTATGTAGTTTTTGACCTTATCTGGAACCTCCTATCTGAAAATTTGAAAATTCTTAAAAAATTCGTCCAAAATCTTGATGTCTCCAATCTCTTGTTTTGTACGTTTTTTCCACGTGTCTTGACATCCAATGTATCCCTGCAATGTTTGGTGAAGATCTGAGTATGTAGTTTTTGACCTTATATGGAACCTCCTTTCTGAAAATTTGAAAATTCTTAAAAAATTCGTCCAAAATCTTGATGTCCCCAATCCTATGTTTTGTATGTTTTTTCCACGTGTCTTGACATCCAATGTACCTATGCAAAGTTTGATGAAGATCTGAGTATGTCGTTTTTGACCTTATCTGGAACCTCCCATCTGAAAATTTGAAAATTCTTAAAAAATTCGTCGAAAATCTTGATGTCTCCAATCTCTTGTTTTGTACGTTTTTTCCACGTGTCTTGACATGCAAAGTATCCCTGCAAAGTTTGGTGAAGATCTGAGTATGTAATTTTTGACCTTATCTGGAACCTCCTATCTGAAAATTTGAAAATTCTTAAAAAATTCGTCCAAAATCTTGATGTCTCCAATCTCTTGTTTTGTACGTTTTTTCCACGTGTCTTGACATCCAATGTATCCCTGCAATGTTTGGTGAAGATCTGAGTATGTAGTTTTTGACCTTATATGTAACCTCCTATCTGAAAATTTGAAAATTCTTAAAAAATTTGACCAAAATCTTGATGTCCCCAATCCTATGTTTTGTATGTTCTTTCCACGTGTCTTGACATCCAATGTATCCCTGCTGAGTTTAGTGAAGATCTGAGTATGTCGTTTTTGACCTTATCTGGAACCTCACATCTGAAAATTTGAAAATTCTTAAAAAATTCGTCGAAAATCTTGATGTCTCATATCTCTTGTTTTGTACGTTTTTTCCACGTGTCTTGACATGCAAAGTATCCCTGCAACGTTTGGTGAAGATCTGAGTACGTAGTTTTTGACCTTATCTGGAACCTCCTATCTGAAAATTTGAAAATTCTTCAAAAATTTGTCCAAAATCTTGATGTCTCCAATCTCTTGTTTTGTACGTTTTTTCCACGTGTCTTGACATCCAATGTATCCCTGCAATGTTTGGTGAAGATCTGAGTAAGTAGTTTTTGACCTTATATGGAACCTCCCATCTGAAAATTTGAAAATTCTTAAAAAATTCGTCGAAAATCTTGATGTCTCCAATCTCTTGTTTTGTACGTTTTTTCCACGTGTCTTGACATGCAAAGTATCCCTGCAAAGTTTGGTGAAGATCTGAGTATGTAATTTTTGACCTTATCTGGAACCTCCTATCTGAAAATTTGAAAATTCTTAAAAAATTCGTCCAAAATCTTGATGTCTCCAATCTCTTGTTTTGTACGTTTTTTCCACGTGTCTTGACATCCAATGTATCCCTGCAATGTTTGGTGAAGATCTGAGTATGTAGTTTTTGACCTTATATGTAACCTCCTATCTGAAAATTTGAAAATTCTTAAAAAATTTGACCAAAATCTTGATGTCCCCAATCCTATGTTTTGTATGTTCTTTCCACGTGTCTTGACATCCAATGTATCCCTGCTGAGTTTAGTGAAGATCTGAGTATGTCGTTTTTGACCTTATCTGGAACCTCACATCTGAAAATTTGAAAATTCTTAAAAAATTCGTCGAAAATCTTGATGTCTCATATCTCTTGTTTTGTACGTTTTTTCCACGTGTCTTGACATGCAAAGTATCCCTGCAACGTTTGGTGAAGATCTGAGTACGTAGTTTTTGACCTTATCTGGAACCTCCTATCTGAAAATTTGAAAATTCTTCAAAAATTTGTCCAAAATCTTGATGTCTCCAATCTCTTGTTTTGTACGTTTTTTCCACGTGTCTTGACATCCAATGTATCCCTGCAATGTTTGGTGAAGATCTGAGTATGTAGTTTTTGACCTTATATGGAACCTCCTATCTGAAAATTTGAAAATTCTTAAAAAATTTGACCAAAATCTTGATATCCCCAATCCTATGTTTTGTATGTTTTTTCCACGTGTCTTGACATCCAATGTATCCCTGCAAAGTTTGGTGAAGATCTGAGTATGTAGTTTTTGACGTTATCTGGAACCTCCTATCTGAAAATTTGAAATTTTTTTAAAAATTCGTCCAAAATCTTGATGTCTCCAATCTCTTGTTTTGTACGTTTTTTCCACGTGTCTTGACATCCAATGTATCCCTGCAATGTTTGGTGAAGATCTGAGTAAGTAGTTTTTGACCTTATATGGAACCTCCTATCTGAAAATTTGAAAATTCTTAAAAAATTTGACCAAAATCTTGATGTCCCCTATCCTATGTTTTGCATGTTTTTTCCACGTGTCTTGACATCCAATGTATCCCTGCAAAGTTTGGTGAAGATCTGAGTATGTCGTTTTTGACCTTATCTGGAACATCCTTTCTGAAAATTTGAAAATTCTTAAAAAATTCGTCCAAAATCTTGATGTCTCCAATCTCTTGTTTTGTACGTTTTTTCCACGTGTCTTGACATCCAATGTATCCCTGCAAAGTTTGGTGAAGATCTGAGTATGTAGTTTTTGACCTTATCTGGAACCTCCTATCTGAAAATTTGAAAATTCTTCAAAAATTCGTCCAAAATCTTGATGTCTCCAATCTCTTGATTTGTACGTTTTTTCCACGTGTCTTGACATCCAATGTATCCCTGCAATGTTTGGTGAAGATCTGAGTATGTAGTTTTTGACTTTATATGGAACCTCCTTTCTGAAAATTTGAAAATTCTTAAAAAATTCGTCCAAAATCTTGATGTCCCCAATCCTATGTTTTGTATGTTTTTTCCACGTGTCTTGACATCCAATGTATCCATGCAAAGTTTGGTGAAGATCTGAGTATGTCGTTTTTGACCTTATCTGGAACCTCCTATCTGAAAATTTGAAAATTCTTAAAAAATTCGTCGAAAATCTTGATGTCTCCAATCTCTTGTTTTGTACGTTTTTTCCACGTGTCTTGACATGCAAAGTATCCCTGCAAAGTTTGGTGAAGATCTGAGTATGTAGTTTTTGACCTTATCTGGAACCTCCTATCTGAAAATTAGAAAATTTTTAAAAAATTCGTCCAAAATCTTGATGTCTCCAATCCTATGTTTTGTATGTTTTTTCCACGTTTCTTGACATCCAATATATACCTGCAGAGTTTGGTGAAGATCTGAGTATGTAGTTTTTGACCTTATCTGGAACCTCCCATCTGAAAATTTGAAAATTCCTAAAAAATCCGTCCAAAATCTTGATGTCTACAATCTCTTGTTTTCTACGTTTTTTCCACGTGTCTTGACATCCAATGTATCCCTGCAATGTTTGGTGAAGATCTGAGTATGTAGTTTTTGACCTTATATGGAACCTCCTATCTGAAAATTTGAAAATTCTTAAAAAATTTGACCAAAATCTTGATGTCCCCAATCCTATGTTTTGTATGTTTTTTCCACGTGTCTTGACATACAATGTATCCCTGCAGAGTTTGGTGAAGATCTGAGTATGTAGTTTTTGACCTTATCTGGAACCTCCCATCTGAAAATTTGAAAATTCCTAAAAAATCCGTCCAAAATCTTGTTGACCCCAATCTGTTGTTATGTACGTTTTTTCCACGTGTCTTGACATCCAATGTATCCCTGCAAAGTTTGGTGAAGATCTGAGTATGTAGTTTTTGACCTTATATGGAACCTCCTTTCTGAAAATTTGAAAATTCTTAAAAAATTCGTCCAAAATCTTGATGTCCCCAATCCTATGTTTTGTATGTTTTTTCCACGTGTCTTGACATCCAATGTATCCCTGCAAAGTTTGGTGAAGATCTGAGTATGTAGTTTTTGACCTTATATGGAACCTCCTTTCTGAAAATTTGAAAATTCTTAAAAAATTCGTCCAAAATCTTGATGTCCCCAATCCTATGTTTTGTATGTTTTTTCCACGTGTCGTGACATCCAATCTATCCCTGCAAAGTTTGGTGAAGATCTGAGTATGTAGTTTTTGACCTTATCTGGAACCTCCTTTCTGAAAATTTGAAAATTCTTAAAAAATTCGTCCAAAATCTTGATGTCTCCAATCTCTTGTTTTGTACGTTTTTTCCACGTGTCTTGACATCCAATGTATCCCTGCAAAGTTTGGTGAAGATCTGAGTATGTAGTTTTTGACCTTATCTGGAACCTACTATCTGAAAATTAGAAAATTTTTAAAAAATTCGTCCAAAATCTTGATGTCTCCAATCTCTTGTTTTGTACGTTTTTTCCACGTGTCTTGACATCCAATGTATCCCTGCAATGTTTGGTGAAGATCTGAGTATGTAGTTTTTGACCTTATATGGAACCTCCCATCTGAAAATTTGAAAATTCTGAAAAAATTTGACCAAAATCTTGATGACAACAATCTCGTGTTTTGTACCTTTTTTTACAAGTGTCTTGACATCCAATGTATCCCTGCAAAGTTTGGTGAAGATCTGAGTATGTCGTTTTTGACCTTATCTGGAACCTCCTATCTGAAAATTTGAAAATTCTTAAAAAATTCGTCCAAAATCTTGATGTCTCCAATCTCTTGTTTTGTACGTTTTTTCCACGTGTCTTGAAATCCAATGTATCCCTGCAAAGTTTGGTGAAGATCTGAGTATGTAGTTTTTGACCTTATATGGAACCTCCTTTCTGAAAATTTGAAAATTCTTAAAAAATTCGTCCAAAATCTTGATGTCTCCAATCTCTTGTTTTGTACGTTTTTTCCACGTGTCTTGACATCCAATGTATCCCTGCAAAGTTTGGTGAAGATCTGAGTATGTAGTTTTTGACCTTATATGGAACCTCCTTTCTGAAAATTTGAAAATTCTTAAAAAATTCGTCCAAAATCTTGATGTCCCCAATCCTATGTTTTGTATGTTTTTTCCACGTGTCTTGACATCCAATGTATCCCTGCAAAGTTTGGTGAAGATCTGAGTATGTAGTTTTTGACCTTATATGGAACCTCCTTTCTGAAAATTTGAAAATTCTTAAAAAATTCGTCCAAAATCTTGATGTCCCCAATCCTATGTTTTGTATGTTTTTTCCACGTGTCGTGATATCCAATGTATCCCTGCAAAGTTTGGTGAAGATCTGAGTATGTAGTTTTTGACCTTATCTGGAACCTCCTTTCTGAAAATTTGAAAATTCTTAAAAAATTCGTCCAAAATCTTGATGTCTCCAATCTCTTGTTTTGTACGTTTTTTCCACGTGTCTTGACATCCAATGTATCCCTGCAAAGTTTGGTGAAGATCTGAGTATGTAGTTTTTGACCTTATCTGGAACCTACTATCTGAAAATTAGAAAATTTTTAAAAAATTCGTCCAAAATCTTGATGTCTCCAATCTCTTGTTTTGTACGTTTTTTCCACGTGTCTTGACATCCAATGTATCCCTGCAATGTTTGGTGAAGATCTGAGTATGTAGTTTTTGACCTTATCTGGAACCTCCTATCTGAAAATTAGAAAATTTTTTAAAAATTTGTCCAAAATCTTGATGTCTCCAATCTCTTGTTTTGTACGTTTTTTTCACGTGTCTTCACATCCAATGTATCCCTGCAAAGTTTGGTGAAGATCTGAGTATGTAGTTTTTGACCTTATATGGAACCTCCTATCTGAAAATTTGAGAATTCTTAAAAAATTTGACCAAAATCTTGATATCCCCAATCCTATGTTTTGTATGTTTTTTCCACGTGTCTTGACATCCAATGTATCCCTGCTAAGTTTGGTGAAGATCTGAGTATGTAGTTTTTGACCTTATCTGGAACATCCTTTCTGAAAATTTGAAAATTCTTAAAAAATTCGTCCAAAATCTTGATGTCTCCAATCTCTTGTTTTGTACGTTTTTTCCACGTGTCTTGACATCCAATGTATCCCTGCAAAGTTTGGTGAAGATCTGAGTATGTAGTTTTGGACCTTATATGGAACCTCCTTTCTGAAAATTTGAAAATTCTTAAAAAATTCGTCCAAAATCTTGATGTCTCCAATCTCTTGTTTTGTACGTTTTTTCCACGTGTCTTGACATCCAATGTATCCCTGCAAAGTTTGGTGAAGATCTGAGTATGTAGTTTTTGACCTTATATGGAACCTCCCATCTGAAAATTTGAAAATTCCTAAAAAATCCGTCTAAAATCTTGATGTCTCCACTCTCTTGTTTTGTACTTTTTTTCCACGTGTCTTGACATCCAATGTATCCCTGCAAAGTTTGGTGAAGATCTGAGTATGTAGTTTTTGACCTTATATGGAACCTCCTTTCTGAAAATTTGAAAATTCTTAAAAAATTCGACCAAAATCTTGATGTCTCCAATCCTATGTTTTGTATGTTTTTTCCACGTGTCTTGACATCCAATGTATCCATGCAAAGTTTGGTGAAGATCTGAGTATGTAGTTTTTTACCTTATATGGAACCTCCTATCTGAAAATTTGAGAATTCTTGAAAAATTCGTCCAAAATCTTGATGTCTCCAATCTCTTGTTTTGTACGTTTTTTCCACGTGTCTTGACATCCAATGTATCCCTGCAATGTTTGGTGAAGATCTGAGTATGTAGTTTTTGACCTTATATGTAACCTCCTATCTGAAAATTTGAAAATTCTTAAAAAATTTGATCAAAATCTTGATGTCCCCAATCCTATGTTTTGTATGTTCTTTCCACGTGTCTTGACATCCAATGTATCCCTGCTGAGTTTAGTGAAGATCTGAGTATGTCGTTTTTGACCTTATCTGGAACCTCACATCTGAAAATTTGAAAATTCTTAAAAAATTCGTCGAAAATCTTGATGTCTCATATCTCTTGTTTTGTACGTTTTTTCCACGTGTCTTGACATGCAAAGTATCCCTGCAACGTTTGGTGAAGATCTGAGTACGTAGTTTTTGACCTTATCTGGAACCTCCTATCTGAAAATTTGAAAATTCTTCAAAAATTTGTCCAAAATCTTGATGTCTCCAATCTCTTGTTTTGTACGTTTTTTCCACGTGTCTTGACATCCAATGTATCCCTGCAATGTTTGGTGAAGATCTGAGTATGTAGTTTTTGACCTTATATGGAACCTCCTATCTGAAAATTTGAAAATTCTTAAAAAATTTGACCAAAATCTTGATATCCCCAATCCTATGTTTTGTATGTTTTTTCCACGTGTCTTGACATCCAATGTATCCCTGCAAAGTTTGGTGAAGATCTGAGTATGTAGTTTTTGACGTTATCTGGAACCTCCTATCTGAAAATTTGAAATTTTTTTAAAAATTCGTCCAAAATCTTGATGTCTCCAATCTCTTGTTTTGTACGTTTTTTCCACGTGTCTTGACATCCAATGTATCCCTGCAATGTTTGGTGAAGATCTGAGTAAGTAGTTTTTGACCTTATATGGAACCTCCTATCTGAAAATTTGAAAATTCTTAAAAAATTTGACCAAAATCTTGATGTCCCCTATCCTATGTTTTGCATGTTTTTTCCACGTGTCTTGACATCCAATGTATCCCTGCAAAGTTTGGTGAAGATCTGAGTATGTCGTTTTTGACCTTATCTGGAACATCCTTTCTGAAAATTTGAAAATTCTTAAAAAATTCGTCCAAAATCTTGATGTCTCCAATCTCTTGTTTTGTACGTTTTTTCCACGTGTCTTGACATCCAATGTATCCCTGCAAAGTTTGGTGAAGATCTGAGTATGTAGTTTTTGACCTTATCTGGAACCTCCTATCTGAAAATTTGAAAATTCTTCAAAAATTCGTCCAAAATCTTGATGTCTCCAATCTCTTGATTTGTACGTTTTTTCCACGTGTCTTGACATCCAATGTATCCCTGCAATGTTTGGTGAAGATCTGAGTATGTAGTTTTTGACCTTATATGGAACCTCCTTTCTGAAAATTTGAAAATTCTTAAAAAATTCGTCCAAAATCTTGATGTCCCCAATCCTATGTTTTGTATGTTTTTTCCACGTGTCTTGACATCCAATGTATCCATGCAAAGTTTGGTGAAGATCTGAGTATGTCGTTTTTGACCTTATCTGGAACCTCCTATCTGAAAATTTGAAAATTCTTAAAAAATTCGTCGAAAATCTTGATGTCTCCAATCTCTTGTTTTGTACGTTTTTTCCACGTGTCTTGACATGCAAAGTATCCCTGCAAAGTTTGGTGAAGATCTGAGTATGTAGTTTTTGACCTTATCTGGAACCTCCTATCTGAAAATTAGAAAATTTTTAAAAAATTCGTCCAAAATCTTGATGTCTCCAATCCTATGTTTTGTATGTTTTTTCCACGTTTCTTGACATCCAATATATACCTGCAGAGTTTGGTGAAGATCTGAGTATGTAGTTTTTGACCTTATCTGGAACCTCCCATCTGAAAATTTGAAAATTCCTAAAAAATCCGTCCAAAATCTTGATGTCTACAATCTCTTGTTTTCTACGTTTTTTCCACGTGTCTTGACATCCAATGTATCCCTGCAATGTTTGGTGAAGATCTGAGTATGTAGTTTTTGACCTTATATGGAACCTCCTATCTGAAAATTTGAAAATTCTTAAAAAATTTGACCAAAATCTTGATGTCCCCAATCCTATGTTTTGTATGTTTTTTCCACGTGTCTTGACATACAATGTATCCCTGCAGAGTTTGGTGAAGATCTGAGTATGTAGTTTTTGACCTTATCTGGAACCTCCCATCTGAAAATTTGAAAATTCCTAAAAAATCCGTCCAAAATCTTGTTGACCCCAATCTGTTGTTATGTACGTTTTTTCCACGTGTCTTGACATCCAATGTATCCCTGCAAAGTTTGGTGAAGATCTGAGTATGTAGTTTTTGACCTTATATGGAACCTCCTTTCTGAAAATTTGAAAATTCTTAAAAAATTCGTCCAAAATCTTGATGTCCCCAATCCTATGTTTTGTATGTTTTTTCCACGTGTCTTGACATCCAATGTATCCCTGCAAAGTTTGGTGAAGATCTGAGTATGTAGTTTTTGACCTTATATGGAACCTCCTTTCTGAAAATTTGAAAATTCTTAAAAAATTCGTCCAAAATCTTGATGTCCCCAATCCTATGTTTTGTATGTTTTTTCCACGTGTCGTGACATCCAATCTATCCCTGCAAAGTTTGGTGAAGATCTGAGTATGTAGTTTTTGACCTTATCTGGAACCTCCTTTCTGAAAATTTGAAAATTCTTAAAAAATTCGTCCAAAATCTTGATGTCTCCAATCTCTTGTTTTGTACGTTTTTTCCACGTGTCTTGACATCCAATGTATCCCTGCAAAGTTTGGTGAAGATCTGAGTATGTAGTTTTTGACCTTATCTGGAACCTACTATCTGAAAATTAGAAAATTTTTAAAAAATTCGTCCAAAATCTTGATGTCTCCAATCTCTTGTTTTGTACGTTTTTTCCACGTGTCTTGACATCCAATGTATCCCTGCAATGTTTGGTGAAGATCTGAGTATGTAGTTTTTGACCTTATATGGAACCTCCCATCTGAAAATTTGAAAATTCTGAAAAAATTTGACCAAAATCTTGATGACAACAATCTCGTGTTTTGTACCTTTTTTTACAAGTGTCTTGACATCCAATGTATCCCTGCAAAGTTTGGTGAAGATCTGAGTATGTCGTTTTTGACCTTATCTGGAACCTCCTATCTGAAAATTTGAAAATTCTTAAAAAATTCGTCCAAAATCTTGATGTCTCCAATCTCTTGTTTTGTACGTTTTTTCCACGTGTCTTGAAATCCAATGTATCCCTGCAAAGTTTGGTGAAGATCTGAGTATGTAGTTTTTGACCTTATATGGAACCTCCTTTCTGAAAATTTGAAAATTCTTAAAAAATTCGTCCAAAATCTTGATGTCTCCAATCTCTTGTTTTGTACGTTTTTTCCACGTGTCTTGACATCCAATGTATCCCTGCAAAGTTTGGTGAAGATCTGAGTATGTAGTTTTTGACCTTATATGGAACCTCCTTTCTGAAAATTTGAAAATTCTTAAAAAATTCGTCCAAAATCTTGATGTCCCCAATCCTATGTTTTGTATGTTTTTTCCACGTGTCTTGACATCCAATGTATCCCTGCAAAGTTTGGTGAAGATCTGAGTATGTAGTTTTTGACCTTATATGGAACCTCCTTTCTGAAAATTTGAAAATTCTTAAAAAATTCGTCCAAAATCTTGATGTCCCCAATCCTATGTTTTGTATGTTTTTTCCACGTGTCGTGATATCCAATGTATCCCTGCAAAGTTTGGTGAAGATCTGAGTATGTAGTTTTTGACCTTATCTGGAACCTCCTTTCTGAAAATTTGAAAATTCTTAAAAAATTCGTCCAAAATCTTGATGTCTCCAATCTCTTGTTTTGTACGTTTTTTCCACGTGTCTTGACATCCAATGTATCCCTGCAAAGTTTGGTGAAGATCTGAGTATGTAGTTTTTGACCTTATCTGGAACCTACTATCTGAAAATTAGAAAATTTTTAAAAAATTCGTCCAAAATCTTGATGTCTCCAATCTCTTGTTTTGTACGTTTTTTCCACGTGTCTTGACATCCAATGTATCCCTGCAATGTTTGGTGAAGATCTGAGTATGTAGTTTTTGACCTTATCTGGAACCTCCTATCTGAAAATTAGAAAATTTTTTAAAAATTTGTCCAAAATCTTGATGTCTCCAATCTCTTGTTTTGTACGTTTTTTTCACGTGTCTTCACATCCAATGTATCCCTGCAAAGTTTGGTGAAGATCTGAGTATGTAGTTTTTGACCTTATATGGAACCTCCTATCTGAAAATTTGAGAATTCTTAAAAAATTTGACCAAAATCTTGATATCCCCAATCCTATGTTTTGTATGTTTTTTCCACGTGTCTTGACATCCAATGTATCCCTGCTAAGTTTGGTGAAGATCTGAGTATGTAGTTTTTGACCTTATCTGGAACATCCTTTCTGAAAATTTGAAAATTCTTAAAAAATTCGTCCAAAATCTTGATGTCTCCAATCTCTTGTTTTGTACGTTTTTTCCACGTGTCTTGACATCCAATGTATCCCTGCAAAGTTTGGTGAAGATCTGAGTATGTAGTTTTGGACCTTATATGGAACCTCCTTTCTGAAAATTTGAAAATTCTTAAAAAATTCGTCCAAAATCTTGATGTCTCCAATCTCTTGTTTTGTACGTTTTTTCCACGTGTCTTGACATCCAATGTGTCCCTGCAAAGTTTGGTGAAGATCTGAGTATGTAGTTTTTGACCTTATATGGAACCTCCCATCTGAAAATTTGAAAATTCCTAAAAAATCCGTCTAAAATCTTGATGTCTCCACTCTCTTGTTTTGTACTTTTTTTCCACGTGTCTTGACATCCAATGTATCCCTGCAAAGTTTGGTGAAGATCTGAGTATGTAGTTTTTGACCTTATATGGAACCTCCTTTCTGAAAATTTGAAAATTCTTAAAAAATTCGACCAAAATCTTGATGTCTCCAATCCTATGTTTTGTATGTTTTTTCCACGTGTCTTGACATCCAATGTATCCATGCAAAGTTTGGTGAAGATCTGAGTATGTAGTTTTTTACCTTATATGGAACCTCCTATCTGAAAATTTGAGAATTCTTGAAAAATTCGTCCAAAATCTTGATGTCTCCAATCTCTTGTTTTGTACGTTTTTTCCACGTGTCTTGACATCCAATGTATCCCTGCAATGTTTGGTGAAGATCTGAGTATGTAGTTTTTGACCTTATATGTAACCTCCTATCTGAAAATTTGAAAATTCTTAAAAAATTTGACCAAAATCTTGATGTCCCCAATCCTATGTTTTGTATGTTCTTTCCACGTGTCTTGACATCCAATGTATCCCTGCTGAGTTTAGTGAAGATCTGAGTATGTCGTTTTTGACCTTATCTGGAACCTCACATCTGAAAATTTGAAAATTCTTAAAAAATTCGTCGAAAATCTTGATGTCTCATATCTCTTGTTTTGTACGTTTTTTCCACGTGTCTTGACATGCAAAGTATCCCTGCAACGTTTGGTGAAGATCTGAGTACGTAGTTTTTGACCTTATCTGGAACCTCCCATCTGAAAAATTGAAAATTCTTCAAAAATTTGTCCAAAATCTTGATGTCTCCAATCTCTTGTTTTGTACGTTTTTTCCACGTGTCTTGACATCCAATGTATCCCTGCAATGTTTGGTGAAGATCTGAGTATGTAGTTTTTGATCTTATATGGAACCTCCTATCTGAAAATTTGAAAATTCTTAAAAAATTTGACCAAAATCTTGATATCCCCAATCCTATGTTTTGTATGTTTTTTCCACGTGTCTTGACATCCAATGTATCCCTGCAAAGTTTGGTGAAGATCTGAGTATGTAGTTTTTGACGTTATCTGGAACCTCCTATCTGAAAATTTGACATTTTTTTAAAAATTCGTCCAAAATCTTGATGTCTCCAATCTCTTGTTTTGTACGTTTTTTCCACGTGTCTTGACATCCAATGTATCCCTGCAATGTTTGGTGAAGATCTGAGTAAGTAGTTTTTGACCTTATATGGAACCTCCTATCTGAAAATTTGAAAATTCTTAAAAAATTTGACCAAAATCTTGATGTCCCCAATCCTATGTTTTGCATGTTTTTTCCACGTGTCTTGACATCCAATGTATCCCTGCAAAGTTTGGTGAAGATCTGAGTATGTCGTTTTTGACCTTATCTGGAACATCCTTTCTGAAAATTTGAAAATTCTTAAAAAATTCGTCCAAAATCTTGATGTCTCCAATCTCTTGTTTTGTACGTTTTTTCCACGTGTCTTGACATCCAATGTATCCCTGCAAAGTTTGGTGAAGATCTGAGTATGTAGTTTTTGACCTTATCTGGAACCTCCTATCTGAAAATTTGAAAATTCTTCAAAAATTCGTCCAAAATCTTGATGTCTCCAATCTCTTGTTTTGTACGTTTTTTCCACGTGTCTTGACATCCAATGTATCCCTGCAATGTTTGGTGAAGATCTGAGTATGTAGTTTTTGACCTTATATGGAACCTCCTTTCTGAAAATTTGAAAATTCTTAAAAAATTCGTCCAAAATCTTGATGTCCCCAATCCTATGTTTTGTATGTTTTTTCCACGTGTCTTGACATCCAATGTATCCATGCAAAGTTTGGTGAAGATCTGAGTATGTCGTTTTTGACCTTATCTGGAACCTCCTATCTGAAAATTTGAAAATTCTTAAAAAATTCGTCGAAAATCTTGATGTCTCCAATCTCTTGTTTTGTACGTTTTTTCCACGTGTCTTGACATGCAAAGTATCCCTGCAAAGTTTGGTGAAGATCTGAGTATGTAGTTTTTGACCTTATCTGGAACCTCCTATCTGAAAATTAGAAAATTTTTAAAAAATTCGTCCAAAATCTTGATGTCTCCAATCCTATGTTTTGTATGTTTTTTCCACGTTTCTTGACATCCAATATATACCTGCAGAGTTTGGTGAAGATCTGAGTATGTAGTTTTTGACCTTATCTGGAACCTCCCATCTGAAAATTTGAAAATTCCTAAAAAATCCGTCCAAAATCTTGATGTCTACAATCTCTTGTTTTCTACGTTTTTTCCACGTGTCTTGACATCCAATGTATCCCTGCAATGTTTGGTGAAGATCTGAGTATGTAGTTTTTGACCTTATATGGAACCTCCTATCTGAAAATTTGAAAATTCTGAAAAAATTTGACCAAAATCTTGATGACCCCAATCTCGTGTTTTGTACGTTTTTTCCAAGTGTCTTGACATCCAATGTATCCCTGCAAAGTTTGGTGAAGATCTGAGTATGTCGTTTTTGACCTTATCTGGAACCTCCTATCTGAAAATTTGAAAATTCTTAAAAAATTCGTCCAAAATCTTGATGTCTCCAATCTCTTGTTTTGTACGTTTTTTCCACGTGTCTTGACATCCAATGTATCCCTGCAAAGTTTGGTGAAGATCTGAGTATGTAGTTTTTGACCTTATATGGAACCTCCTTTCTGAAAATTTGAAAATTCTTAAAAAATTCGTCCAAAATCTTGATGTCCCCAATCCTATGTTTTGTATGTTTTTTCCACGTGTCTTGACATCCAATGTATCCCTGCAAAGTTTGGTGAAGATCTGAGTATGTAGTTTTTGACCTTATATGGAACCTCCCATCTGAAAATTTGAAAATTCTGAAAAAATTTGACCAAAATCTTGATGACCCCAATCTCGTGTTTTGTACGTTTTTTCCAAGTGTCTTGACATCCAATGTATCCCTGCAAAGTTTGGTGAAGATCTGAGTATGTCGTTTTTGACCTTATCTGGAACCTCCTATCTGAAAATTTGAAAATTCTTAAAAAATTCGTCCAAAATCTTGATGTCTCCAATCTCTTGTTTTGTACGTTTTTTCCACGTGTCTTGAAATCCAATGTATCCCTGCAAAGTTTGGTGAAGATCTGAGTATGTAGTTTTTGACCTTATATGGAACCTCCTTTCTGAAAATTTGAAAATTCTTAAAAAATTCGTCCAAAATCTTGATGTCTCCAATCTCTTGTTTTGTACGTTTTTTCCACGTGTCTTGACATCCAATGTATCCCTGCAAAGTTTGGTGAAGATCTGAGTATGTAGTTTTTGACCTTATATGGAACCTCCTTTCTGAAAATTTGAAAATTCTTAAAAAATTCGTCCAAAATCTTGATGTCACCAATCCTATGTTTTGTATGTTTTTTCCACGTGTCTTGACATCCAATGTATCCCTGCAAAGTTTGGTGAAGATCTGAGTATGTCGTTTTTGACCTTATCTGGAACCTCCTATCTGAAAATTTGAAAATTCTTAAAAAATTCGTCCAAAATCTTGATGTCTCCAATCTCTTGTTTTGTACGTTTTTTCCACGTGTCTTGACATCCAATGTATCCCTGCAAAGTTTGGTGAAGATCTGAGTATGTAGTTTTTGACCTTATCTGGAACCTCCTATCTGAAAATTAGAAAATTTTTTAAAAATTTGTCCAAAATCTTGATGTCTCCAATCTCTTGTTTTGTACGTTTTTTTCACGTGTCTTCACATCCAATGTATCCCTGCAAAGTTTGGTGAAGATCTGAGTATGTAGTTTTTGACCTTATATGGAACCTCCTATCTGAAAATTTGAGAATTCTTAAAAAATTTGACCAAAATCTTGATATCCCCAATCCTATGTTTTGTATGTTTTTTCCACGTGTCTTGACATCCAATGTATCCCTGCAAAGTTTGGTGAAGATCTGAGTATGTAGTTTTTGACCTTATCTGGAACATCCTTTCTGAAAATTTGAAAATTCTTAAAAAATTCGTCCAAAATCTTGATGTCTCCAATCTCTTGTTTTGTACGTTTTTTCCACGTGTCTTGACATCCAATGTATCCCTGCAAAGTTTGGTGAAGATCTGAGTATGTAGTTTTGGACCTTATATGGAACCTCCTTTCTGAAAATTTGAAAATTCTTAAAAAATTCGTCCAAAATCTTGATGTCTCCAATCTCTTGTTTTGTACGTTTTTTCCACGTGTCTTGACATCCAATGTATCCCTGCAAAGTTTGGTGAAGATCTGAGTATGTAGTTTTTGACCTTATATGGAACCTCCCATCTGAAAATTTGAAAATTCCTAAAAAATCCGTCTAAAATCTTGATGTCTCCACTCTCTTGTTTTGTACTTTTTTTCCACGTGTCTTGACATCCAATGTATCCCTGCAAAGTTTGGTGAAGATCTGAGTATGTAGTTTTTGACCTTATATGGAACCTCCTTTCTGAAAATTTGAAAATTCTTAAAAAATTCGACCAAAATCTTGATGTCTCCAATCCTATGTTTTGTATGTTTTTTCCACGTGTCTTGACATCCAATGTATCCCTGCAAAGTTTGGTGAAGATCTGAGTATGTCGATTTTGACCTTATCTGGAACATCCTTTCTGAAAATTTGAAAATTCTTAAAAAATTCGTCCAAAATCTTGATGTCTCCAATCTCTTGTTTTGTACGTTTTTTTCACGTGTCTTCACATCCAATGTATCCCTGCAAAGTTTGGTGAAGATCTGAGTATGTAGTTTTTGACCTTATCTGGAACCTCTCATCTGAAAATTTGAAAATTCCTAAAAAATCCGTCCAAAATCTTGATGACACCAATCTCTTGTTTTGTACGTTTTTTCCACGTGTCTTGACATCCAATGTATCCCTGCAAAGTTTGGTGAAGATCTGAGTATGTAGTTTTTGACCTTATCTGGAACCTCCTTTCTGAAAATTTGAAAATTCTTCAAAAATTCGTCCAAAATCTTGATGTCTCCACTCTCTTGTTTTGTACGTTTTTTCCACGTGTCTTGACATCCAATGTATCCCCGCAAAGTTTGGTGAAGATCTGAGTATGTAGTTTTTGACCTTATATGGAGCCTCCTTTCTGAAAATTTGAAAATTCTTAAAAAATTCGTCGAAAATCTTGATGTCTCCAATCTCTTGTTTTGTACGTTTATTCCACGTGTCTTGACATGCAAAGTATCCCTGCAACGTTTGGTGAAGATCTGAGTATGTAGTTTTTGACCTTATCTGGAACCTCCTATCTGAAAATTTGAAAATTCTTAAAAAATTCGTCCAAAATCTTGATGTCTCCAATCTCTTGTTTTGTACGTTTTTTCCACGTTTCTTGACATCCAATGTATCCCTGCAATGTTTGGTGAAGATCTGAGTATGTAGTTTTTGACCTTATATGGAACCTCCTATCTGAAAATTTGAAAATTCTTAAAAAATTTGACCAAAATCTTGATATCCCCAATCCTATGTTTTGTATGTTTTTTCCACGTGTCTTGACATCCAATGTATCCCTGCAAAGTTTGGTGAAGATCTGAGTATGTAGTTTTTGACCTTATCTGGAACCTCCTATCTGAAAATTTGAAAATTTTTAAAAAAATCGTCCAAAATCTTGATGTCTTCAATCTCTTGTTTTGTACGTTTTTTCCACGTGTCTTGACCTCCAATGTATCCCTGCAAAGTTTGGTGAAGATCTGAGTATGTCGTTTTTGACCTTATGTGGAACATCCTTTCTGAAAATTTGAAAATTCTTAAAAAATTCGTCCAAAATCTTGATGTCTCCAATCTCTTGTTTTGTACGTTTTTTCCACGTGTCTTGACATCCAATTTATCCCTGCAAAGTTTGGTGAAGATCTGAGTATGTAGTTTTTGAACTTATATGGAACCTCCTTTCTGAAAATTTGAAAATTCTTAAAAAAATCGTCCAAAATCTTGATGTCCCCAATCTCTTGTTTTGTACGTTTTTTACACGTGTCTTGACATCCAATGTATCCATGCAAAGTTTGGTGAAGATCTGAGTATGTCGTTTTTGACCTTATCTGGAACCTCCCATCTGAAAATTTGAAAATTCTTCAAAAATTCGTCGAAAATCTTGATGTCTCCAATCTCTTGTTTTGTACGTTTTTTCCACGTGTCTTGACATGCAAAGTATCCCTGCAACGTTTGGTGAAGATCTGAGTATGTAGTTTTTGACCTTATCTGGAACTTCCTATCTGAAAATTTGAAAATTCTTCAAAAATTCGTCCAAAATCTTGATGTCTCCAATCTCTTGTTTTGTACGTTTTTTCCACGTTTCTTGACATCCAATGTATCCCTGCAATGTTTGGTGAAGATCTGAGTATGTAGTTTTTGACCTTATATGGAACCTCTTATCTGAAAATTTGAAAATTCTTAAAAAATTCGTCCAAAATCTTGATGTCTCCAATCTCTTGTTTTGTACGTTTTTTCCACGTGTCTTGACATAAAATGTATCCCTGCAAAGTTTGGTGAAGATCTGAGTATGTAGTTTTGGACCTTATATGGAACCTCCTTTCTGAAAATTTGAAAATTCTTAAAAAATTCGTCCAAAATCTTGATGTCTCCAATCTCTTGTTTTGTACGTTTTTTCCACGTGTCTTGACATCCAATGTATCCCTGCAAAGTTTGGTGAAGATCTGAGTATGTAGTTTTTGACCTTATATGGAACCTCCCAACTGAAAATTTGAAAATTCCTAAAAAATCTGTCTAAAATCTTGATGTCTCCACTCTCTTGTTTTGTACTTTTTTTCCACGTGTCTTGACATCCAATGTATCCCTGCAAAGTTTGGTGAAGATCTGAGTATGTAGTTTTTGACCTTATATGGAACCTCCTTTCTGAAAATTTGAAAATTCTTAAAAAATTCGACCAAAATCTTGATGTCTCCAATCCTATGTTTTGTATGTTTTTTCCACGTGTCTTGACATCCAATGTATCCATGCAAAGTTTGGTGAAGATCTGAGTATGTAGTTTTTTACCTTATATGGAACCTCCTATCTGAAAATTTGAGAATTCTTGAAAAATTCGTCCAAAATCTTGATGTCTCCAATCTCTTGTTTTGTACGTTTTTTCCACGTGTCTTGACATCCAATGTATCCCTGCAAAGTTTGGTGAAGATCTGAGTATGTCGTTTTTGACCTTATCTGGAACATCCTTTCTGAAAATTTGAAAATTCTTAAAAAATTCGTCCAAAATCTTGATGTCTCCAATCTCTTGTTTTGTACGTTTTTTTCACGTGTCTTCACATCCAATGTATCCCTGCAAAGTTTGGTGAAGATCTGAGTATGTAGTTTTTGACCTTATCTGGAACCTCTCATCTGAAAATTTGAAAATTCCTAAAAAATCCGTCCAAAATCTTGATGACACCAATCTCTTGTTTTGTACGTTTTTTCCACGTGTCTTGACATCCAATGTATCCCTGCAAAGTTTGGTGAAGATCTGAGTATGTAGTTTTTGACCTTATCTGGAACCTCCTTTCTGAAAATTTGAAAATTCTTCAAAAATTCGTCCAAAATCTTGATGTCTCCACTCTCTTGTTTTGTACGTTTTTTCCACGTGTCTTGACATCCAATGTATCCCTGCAAAGTTTGGTGAAGATCTGAGTATGTAGTTTTTGACCTTATCTGGAACCTCCTATCTGAAAATTTGAAAATTTTTAAAAAATTCGTCCAAAATCTTGATGTCTTCAATCTCTTGTTTTGTACGTTTTTTCCACGTGTCTTGACCTCCAATGTATCCCTGCAAAGTTTGGTGAAGATCTGAGTATGTCGTTTTTGACCTTATGTGGAACATCCTTTCTGAAAATTTGAAAATTCTTAAAAAATTCGTCCAAAATCTTGATGTCTCCAATCTCTTGTTTTGTACGTTTTTTCCACGTGTCTTGACATCCAATGTATCCCTGCAAAGTTTGGTGAAGATCTGAGTATGTAGTTTTTGAACTTATATGGAACCTCCTTTCTGAAAATTTGAAAATTCTTAAAAAATTCGTCCAAAATCTTGATGTCCCCAATCTCTTGTTTTGTACGTTTTTTACACGTGTCTTGACATCCAATGTATCCATGCAAAGTTTGGTGAAGATCTGAGTATGTCGTTTTTGACCTTATCTGGAACCTCCCATCTGAAAATTTGAAAATTCTTCAAAAATTCGTCGAAAATCTTGATGTCTCCAATCTCTTGTTTTGTACGTTTTTTCCACGTGTCTTGACATGCAAAGTATCCATGCAACGTTTGGTGAAGATCTGAGTATGTAGTTTTTGACCTTATCTGGAACTTCCTATCTGAAAATTTGAAAATTCTTCAAAAATTCGTCCAAAATCTTGATGTCTCCAATCTCTTGTTTTGTACGTTTTTTCCACGTTTCTTGACATCCAATGTATCCCTGCAATGTTTGGTGAAGATCTGAGTATGTAGTTTTTGACCTTATATGGAACCTCTTATCTGAAAATTTGAGAATTCTTAAAAAATTTGACCAAAATCTTGATATCCCCAATCCTATGTTTTGTATGTTTTTTCCACGTGTCTTGACATCCAATGTATCGCTGCTAATTTTAGTGGAGATCTGAGTATGTAGTTTTTGACCTTATCTGGAACCTCCTATCTGAAAATTTGAAAATTTTTAAAAAATTCGTCCAAAATCTTGATGTCTTCAATCTCTTGTTTTGTACGTTTTTTCCACGTGTCTTGACCTCCAATGTATCCCTGCAAAGTTTGGTGAAGATCTGAGTATGTCGTTTTTGACCTTATCTGGAACATCCTTTCTGAAAATTTGAAAATTCTTAAAAAATTCGTCCAAAATCTTGATGTCTCCAATCTCTTGTTTTGTACGTTTTTTCCACGTGTCTTGACATCCAATGTATCCCTGCAAAGTTTGGTGAAGATCTGAGTATGTCGTTTTTGACCTTATCTGGAACATCCTTTCTGAAAATTTGAAAATTCTTAAATAATTCGTCCAAAATCTTGATGTCTCTAATCTCTTGTTTTGTACGTTTTTTCCACGTGTCTTGACATCCAATGTATCCCTGCAAAGTTTGGTGAAGATCTGAGTATGTAGTTTTTGACCTTATATGGAACCTCCCATCTGAAAATTTGAAAATTCCTAAAAAATTCGTCTAAAATCTTGATGTCTCCACTCTCTTGTTTTGTACTTTTTTTCCACGTGTCTTGACATCCAATGTATCCCTGCAAAGTTTGGTGAAGATCTGAGTATGTAGTTTTTGACCTTATATGGAACCTCCTTTCTGAAAATTTGAAAATTCTTAAAAAATTCGACCAAAATCTTGATGTGTCCAATCCTATGTTTTGTATGTTTTTCCACGTGTCTTGACATCCAATGTATCCATGCAAAGTTTGGTGAAGATCTGAGTATGTAGTTTTTGACCTTATATGGAACCTCCTATCTGAAAATTTTAGAATTCTTGAAAAATTCGTCGAAAATCTTGATGTCTCCAATCTCTTGTTTTGTACGTTTTTTCCACGTGTCTTGACATCCAATGTATCCCTGCAAAGTTTGGTGAAGATCTGAGTATGTAGTTTTTGACCTTATCTGGAACCTACCATCTGAAAATTTGAAAATTCCTAAAAAATCCATCCAAAATCTTGATGACCTCAATCTCTTGTTTTGTACGTTTTTTCCACGTGTCTTGACATCCAATGTATCCCTGCAATGTTTGGTGAAGATCTGAGTATGTAGTTTTTGACCTTATATGGAACCTCCTATCTGAAAATTTGAAAATTCTTAAAAAATTCGTCCAAAATCTTGATATCCCCAATCCTATGTTTTGTATGTTTTTTCCACGTGTCTTGACATCCAATGTATCCCTGCAAAGTTTGGTGAAGATCTGAGTATGTAGTTTTTGACCTTATCTGGAACCTCCTATCTGAAAATTTGAAAATTTTTAAAAAATTCGTCCAAAATCTTGATGTCTTCAATCTCTTGTTTTGTACGTTTTTTCCACGTGTCTTGACTTCCAATGTATCCCTGCAAAGTTTGGTGAAGATCTGAGTATGTCGTTTTTGACCTTATCTGGAACATCCTTTCTGAAAGTTTGAAAATTCTTAAAAAAATCGTCCAAAATCTTGATGTCTCCAATCTCTTGTTTTGTACGTTTTTTCCACGTGTCTTTACATCCAATGTATCCCTGCAAAGTTTGGTGAAGATCTGAGTATGTAGTTTTTGACCTTATATGGAACCTCCTTTCTGAAAATTTGAAAATTCTTAAAAAATTCGTCCAAAATCTTGATGTCCCCAATCTCTTGTTTTGTACGTTTTTTCCACGTGTCTTGACATCCAATGTATCCATGCAAAGTTTGGTGAAGATCTGAGTATGTCGTTTTTGACCTTATCTGGAACCTCCCATCTGAAAATTTGAAAATTCTTCAAAAATTCGTCGAAAATCTTGATGTCTCCAATCTCTTGTTTTGTACTTTTTTTCCACGTGTCTTGACATCCAATGTATCCCTGCAAAGTTTGGTGAAGATCTGAGTATGTAGTTTTTGACCTTATATGGAACCTCCTTTCTGAAAATTTGAAAATTCTTAAAAAATTCGACCAAAATCTTGATGTCTCCAATCCTATGTTTTGTATGTTTTTTCCACGTGTCTTGACATCCAATGTATCCATGCAAAGTTTGGTGAAGATCTGAGTATGTAGTTTTTTACCTTATATGGAACCTCCTATCTGAAAATTTGAGAATTCTTGAAAAATTCGTCCAAAATCTTGATGTCTCCAATCTCTTGTTTTGTACGTTTTTTCCACGTGTCTTGACATCCAATGTATCCCTGCAAAGTTTGGTGAAGATCTGAGTATGTCGTTTTTGACCTTATCTGGAACATCCTTTCTGAAAATTTGAAAATTCTTAAAAAATTCGTCCAAAATCTTGATGTCTCCAATCTCTTGTTTTGTACGTTTTTTTCACGTGTCTTCACATCCAATGTATCCCTGCAAAGTTTGGTGAAGATCTGAGTATGTAGTTTTTGACCTTATCTGGAACCTCTCATCTGAAAATTTGAAAATTCCTAAAAAATCCGTCCAAAATCTTGATGACACCAATCTCTTGTTTTGTACGTTTTTTCCACGTGTCTTGACATCCAATGTATCCCTGCAAAGTTTGGTGAAGATCTGAGTATGTAGTTTTTGACCTTATCTGGAACCTCCTTTCTGAAAATTTGAAAATTCTTCAAAAATTCGTCCAAAATCTTGATGTCTCCACTCTCTTGTTTTGTACGTTTTTTCCACGTGTCTTGACATCCAATGTATCCCTGCAAAGTTTGGTGAAGATCTGAGTATGTAGTTTTTGACCTTATATGGAGCCTCCTTTCAGAAAATTTGAAAATTCTTAAAAAATTCTTCGAAAATCTTGATGTCTCCAATCTCTTGTTTTGTACGTTTTTTCCACGTGTCTTGACATGCAAAGTATCCCTGCAACGTTTGGTGAAGATCTGAGTATGTAGTTTTTGACCTTATCTGGAACCTCCTATCTGAAAATTTGAAAATTCTTAAAAAATTCGTCCAAAATCTTGATGTCTCCAATCTCTTGTTTTGTACGTTTTTTCCACGTTTCTTGACATCCAATGTATCCCTGCAATGTTTGGTGAAGATCTGAGTATGTAGTTTTTGACCTTATATGGAACCTCCTATCTGAAAATTTGAAAATTCTTAAAAAATTTGACCAAAATCTTGATATCCCCAATCCTATGTTTTGTATGTTTTTTCCACGTGTCTTGACATCCAATGTATCCCTACAAAGTTTGGTGAAGATCTGAGTATGTAGTTTTTGACCTTATCTGGAACCTCCTATCTGAAAATTTGAAAATTTTTAAAAAATTCGTCCAAAATCTTGATGTCTTCAATCTCTTGTTTTGTACGTTTTTTCCACGTGTCTTGACCTCCAATGTATCCCTGCAAAGTTTGGTGAAGATCTGAGTATGTCGTTTTTGACCTTATGTGGAACATCCTTTCTGAAAATTTGAAAATTCTTAAAAAATTCGTCCAAAATCTTGATGTCTCCAATCTCTTGTTTTGTACGTTTTTTCCACGTGTCTTGACATCCAATGTATCCCTGCAAAGTTTGGTGAAGATCTGAGTATGTAGTTTTTGAACTTATATGGAACCTCCTTTCTGAAAATTTGAAAATTCTTAAAAAATTCGTCCAAAATCTTGATGTCCCCAATCTCTTGTTTTGTACGTTTTTTACACGTGTCTTGACATCCAATGTATCCATGCAAAGTTTGGTGAAGATCTGAGTATGTCGTTTTTGACCTTATCTGGAACCTCCCATCTGAAAATTTGAAAATTCTTCAAAAATTCGTCGAAAATCTTGATGTCTCCAATCTCTTGTTTTGTACGTTTTTTCCACGTGTCTTGACATGCAAAGTATCCCTGCAACGTTTGGTGAAGATCTGAGTATGTAGTTTTTGACCTTATCTGGAACTTCCTATCTGAAAATTTGAAAATTCTTCAAAAATTCGTCCAAAATCTTGATGTCTCCAATCTCTTGTTTTGTACGTTTTTTCCACGTTTCTTGACATCCAATGTATCCCTGCAATGTTTGGTGAAGATCTGAGTATGTAGTTTTTGACCTTATATGGAACCTCCTATCTGAAAATTTGAGAATTCTTAAAAAATTTGACCAAAATCTTGATATCCCCAATCCTATGTTTTGTATGTTTTTTCCACGTGTCTTGACATCCAATGTATCGCTGCAAATTTTAGTGGAGATCTGAGTATGTAGTTTTTGACCTTATCTGGAACCTCCTATCTGAAAATTTGAAATTTTTTAAAAAATTCGTCCAAAATCTTGATGTCTTCAATCTCTTGTTTTGTACGTTTTTTCCACGTGTCTTGACCTCCAATGTATCCCTGCAAAGTTTGGTGAAGATCTGAGTATGTCGTTTTTGACCTTATCTGGAACATCCTTTCTGAAAATTTGAAAATTCTTAAAAAATTCGTCCAAAATCTTGATGTCTCCAATCTCTTGTTTTGTACGTTTTTTCCACGTGTCTTGACATCCAATGTATCCCTGCAAAGTTTGGTGAAGATCTGAGTATGTCGTTTTTGACCTTATCTGGAACATCCTTTCTGAAAATTTGAAAATTCTTAAAAAATTCGTCCAAAATCTTGATGTCTCTAATCTCTTGTTTTGTACGTTTTTTCCACGTGTCTTGACATCCAATGTATCCCTGCAAAGTTTGGTGAAGATCTGAGTATGTAGTTTTTGACCTTATATGGAACCTCCTATCTGAAAATTTGAGAATTCTTGAAAAATTCGTCCAAAATCTTGATGTCTCCAATCTCTTGTTTTGTACGTTTTTTCCACGTGTCTTGACATCCAATGTATCCCTGCAAAGTTTGGTGAAGATCTGAGTATGTAGTTTTTGACCTTATCTGGAACCTACCATCTGAAAATTTGAAAATTCCTAAAAAATCCGTCCAAAATCTTGATGACCTCAATCTCTTGTTTTGTACGTTTTTTCCACGTGTCTTGACATCCAATGTATCCCTGCAATGTTTGGTGAAGATCTGAGTATGTAGTTTTTGACCTTATATGGAACCTCTTATCTGAAAATTTGAAAATTCTTAAAAATATTTGACCAAAATCTTGATGTCCCCAATCCTATGTTTTGTATGTTTTTTCCACGTGTCTTGACATCCAATGTATCCCTGCAAAGTTTGGTGAAGATCTGAGTATGTAGTTTTAGACCTTATCTGGAACCTCATTTCTGAAAATTTGAAAATTCCTCAAAAATTCGTCCAAAATCTTGATGTCTCCAATCTCTTGTTTTGTACGTTTTTTCCACGTGTCTTGACATCCAATGTATCCCTGCAAAGTTTGGTGAAGATCTGAGTATGTAGTTTTTGACCTTATATGGAGCCTCCTTTCTGAAAATTTGAAAATTCTTAAAAAATTCATCCAAAATCTTGATGTCTCCAATCTCTTGTTTTGTACGTTTTTCCACGTTTCTTGACATCCAATGTATCCCTGCAAAGTTTGGTTAAGATCTGAGTATGTAGTTTTTGACCTTATATGGAACCTCCTTTCTGAAAATTTGAAAATTCTTAAAAAATTCGTCCAAAATCTTGATGTCCCCAATCCTATGTTTTGTATGTTTTTTCCACGTGTCTTGACATCCAATGTATCCATGCAAAGTTTGGTGAAGATCTGAGTATGTCGTTTTTGACCTTATCTGAAACCTCCCATCTGAAAATTTGAAAAATCTTAAAAAATTCGTCGAAAATCTTGATGTCTCCAATCTCTTGTTTTGTACGTTTTTTCCACGTGTCTTGACATGCAAAGTATCCCTGCAACGTTTGGTGAAGATCTGAGTATGTAGTTTTTGACCTTATCTGGAACCTCCTATCTGAAAATTTGAAAATTCTTAAAAAATTCGTCCAAAATCTTGATGTCTCCAATCTCTTGTTTTGTACGTTTTTTCCACGTTTCTTGACATCCAATGTATCCCTGCAATGTTTGGTGAAGATCTGAGTATGTAGTTTTTGACCTTATATGGAACCTCCTATCTGAAAATTTGAAAATTCTTAAAAAATTCGTCCAAAATCTTGATATCCCCAATCCTATGTTTTGTATGTTTTTTCCACGTGTCTTGACATCCAATGTATCCCTGCAAAGTTTGGTGAAGATCTGAGTATGTAGTTTTTGACCTTATCTGGAACCTCCTATCTGAAAATTTGAAAATTTTTAAAAAATTCGTCCAAAATCTTGATGTCTTCAATCTCTTGTTTTGTACGTTTTTTCCACGTGTCTTGACTTCCAATGTATCCCTGCAAAGTTTGGTGAAGATCTGAGTATGTAGTTTTTGACCTTATATGGAACCTCCTTTCTGAAAATTTGAAAATTCTTAAAAAATTCGTCCAAAATCTTGATGTCCCCAATCTCTTGTTTTGTACGTTTTTTCCACGTGTCTTGACATCCAATGTATCCATGCAAAATTTGGTGAAGATCTGAGTATGTCGTTTTTGACCTTATCTGGAACCTCCCATCTGAAAATTTGAAAATTCTTCAAAAATTCGTCGAAAATCTTGATGTCTCCAATCTCTTGTTTTGTACGTTTTTCCCACGTGTCTTGACATGCAAAGTATCCCTGCAACGTTTGGTGAAGATCTGAGTATGTAGTTTTTTACCTTATCTGGAACTTCCCATCTGAAAATTTGAAAATTCCTAAAAAATCCGTTCAAAATCTTGATGACCTCAATCTCTTGTTTTGTACGTTTTTTCCACGTGTCTTGACATCCAATGTATCCCTGCAATGTTTGGTGAAGATCTGAGTATGTAGTTTTTGACCTTATATGGAACCTCTTATCTGAAAATTTGAAAATTCTTAAAAATATTTGACAAAAATCTTTGTTGTCCCCAATCCTATGTTTTGTATGTTTTTTCCACGTGTCTTGACATCCAATGTATTTCTGCAAAGTTTGGTGAAGATCTGAGTATGTCGTTTTTGACCTTATCTGGAACATCCTTTCTGAAAATTTGAAAATTCTTAAAAAATTCGTCCAAAATCTTGATGTCTCCAATCTCTTGTTTTGTACGTTTTTTCCACGTGTCTTGACATCCAATGAATCCCTGCAAAGTTTGGTGAAGATCTGAGTATGTAGTTTTTGATCTTATATGGAACCTCCTTTCTGAAAATTTGAAAATTCTTAAAAAATTCGTCCAAAATCTTGATGACCTCAATCTCTTGTTTTGTACGTTTTTTCCACGTGTCTTGACATCCAATGTATCCCTGCAATGTTTGGTGAAGATCTGAGTATGTAGTTTTTGACCTTATATGGAACCTCCTATCTGAAAATTTGAAAATTCTTAAAAAATTTGACCAAAATCTTGATGTCCCCAATCCTATGTTTTGTATGTTTTTTCCACGTGTCTTGACATCCAATATATCCCTGCAAAGTTTGGTGAAGATCTGAGTATGTCGTTTTTGACCTTATCTGGAACATCCTTTCTGAAAATTTGAAAATTCTTAAAAAATTCGTCCAAAATCTTGATGTCTCCAATCTCTTGTTTTGTACGTTTTTTCCACGTGTCTTGACATCCAATGTATCCCTGCAAAGTTTGGTGAAGATCTGAGTATGTAGTTTTTGATCTTATATGGAACCTCCTTTCTGAAAATTTGAAAATTCTTAAAAAATTCGTCCAAAATCTTGATGTCTCCAATCTCTTGTTTTGTACGTTTTTTCCACGTGTCTTGACATCCAATGTATCCCTGCAAAGTTTGGTGAAGATCTGAGTATGTAGTTTTTGACCTTATATGGAACCTCATATCTGAAAATTTGAAAATTCTTAAAAAATTCGACCAAAATCTTGATGTCTCCAATCCTATGTTTTGTATGTTTTTTCCACGTGTCTTGACATCCAATGTATTTCTGCAAAGTTTGGTGAAGATCTGAGTATGTCGTTTTTGACCTTATCTGGAACATCCTTTCTGAAAATTTGAAAATTCTTAAAAAATTCGTCCAAAATCTTGATGTCTCCAATCTCTTGTTTTGTACGTTTTTTCCACGTGTCTTGACATCCAATGTATCCCTGCAAAGTTTGGTGAAGATCTGAGTATGTAGTTTTTGACCTTATATGGAACCTCCCATCTGAAAATTTGAAAATTCTTAAAAAATTCGACCAAAATCTTGATGTCTCCAATCCTATGTTTTGTATGTTTTTTCCACGTGTCTTGACATCCAATGTATCCCTGCAAAGTTTGGTGAAGATCTGAGTATGTAGTTTTTGACCTTATCTGGAACCTCCCATCTGAAAATTTGAAAATTTTTAAAAAATTCGTCCAAAATCTTGATGTCTCCAATCTCTTGTTTTGTACGTTTTTTCCACGTGTCTTGACATCCAATGTATCCCTTCAATGTTTGGTGAAGATCTGAGTATGTAGTTTTTGACCTTATATGGAACCTCCTATCTGAAAATTTGAAAATTCTTAAAAAATTTGACCAAAGTCTTGATGTCCCAAATCCTATGTTTTGTATGTTTTTTCCACGTGTCTTGACATCCAATGTATCCCTGCAAAGTTTGGTGAAGATCTGAGTATGTCGTTTTTGACCTTATCTGGAACATCCTTTCTGAAAATTTGAAAATTCTTAAAAAATTCGTCCAAAATCTTGATGTCTCCAATCTCTTGTTTTGTACGTTTTTTCCACGTGTCTTGACATCCAATGTATCCCTGCAAAGTTTGGTGAAGATCTGAGTATGTAGTTTTGACCTTATATGGAACCTCCTTTCTGAAAATTTGAAAATTCTTAAAAAATTCGTCCAAAATCTTGATGTCTCCAATCTCTTGTTATGTACGTTTTTTCCACGTGTCTTGACATCCAATGTATCCCTGCAAAGTTTGGTGAAGATCTGAGTATGTAGTTTTTGACCTTATATGGAACCTCATATCCGAAAATTTGAAAATTCTTAAAAAATTCGACAAAAATCTTGATGTCTCCAATCCTATGTTTTGTATGTTTTTTCCACGTGTCTTGACATCCAATGTATCCATGCAAAGTTTGGTGAAGATCTGAGTATGTAGTTTTTGATCTTAACTGGAACCTCCTATCTGAAAATTTGAAAATTCTTAAAAAATTCGTCCAAAATCTTGATGTCTCCAATCTCTTGTTTTGTACGTTTTTTCCACGTGTCTTTACATCCAATGTATCCCTGCAAAGTTTGGTGAAGATCTGAGTATGTAGTTTTTGACCTTATCTGGAACCTCCCATCTGAAAATTTGAAAATTCTTAAAAAATTCGACCAAAATCTTGATGTCTCCAATCCTATGTTTTGTATGTTTTTTCCACGTGTCTTGACATCCAATGTTTCCATGCAAAGTTTGGTGAAGATCTGAGTATGTAGTTTTTGACCTTATCTGGAACCTCCCATCTGAAAATTTGAAAATTTTTAAAAAATTCGTCCAAAATCTTGATGTCTCCAATCTCTTGTTTTGTACGTTTTTTCCACATGTCTTGACCTCCAATGTATCCCTGCAATGTTTGGTGAAGATCTGAGTATGTAGTTTTTGACCTTATATGGAACCTCCTATCTGAAAATTTGAAAATTCTTAAAAAATTTGACCAAAATCTTGATGTCCCCAATCCTATGTTTTGTATGTTTTTTCCACGTGTCTTGACATCCAATATATCCCTGCAAAATTTGGTGAAGATCTGAGTATGTCGTTTTTGACCTTATCTGGAACATCCTTTCTGAAAATTTGAAAATTCTTAAAAAATTCGTCCAAAATCTTGATGTCTCCAATCTCTTGTTTTGTACGTTTTTTCCACGTGTCTTGACATCCAATGTATCCCTGCAAAGTTTGGTGAAGATCTGAGTATGTAGTTTTTGACCTTATATGGAACCTCATATCTGAAAATTTGAAAATTCTTAAAAAATTCGACCAAAATCTTGATGTCTCCAATCCTATGTTTTGTATGTTTTTTCCACGTGTCTTGACATCCAATGTATTTCTGCAAAGTTTGGTGAAGATCTGAGTATGTCGTTTTTGACCTTATCTGGAACATCCTTTCTGAAAATTTGAAAATTCTTAAAAAATTCGTCCAAAATCTTGATGTCTCCAATCTCTTGTTTTGTACGTTTTTTCCACGTGTCTTGACATCCAATGTATCCCTGCAAAGTTTGGTGAAGATCTGAGTATGTAGTTTTTGACCTTATATGGAACCTCCCATCTGAAAATTTGAAAATTCTTAAAAAATTCGACCAAAATCTTGATGTCTCCAATCCTATGTTTTGTATGTTTTTTCCACGTGTCTTGACATCCAATGTATCCCTGCAAAGTTTGGTGAAGATCTGAGTATGTCGTTTTTGACCTTATCTGGAACCTCCTTTCTGAAAATTTGAAAATTCTTAAAAAATTCGTCCAAAATCTTGATGTCTCCAATCTCTTGTTTTGTACGTTTTTTCCACGTGTCTTGACATCCAATGTATCCCTGCAAAGTTTGGTGAAGATCTGAGTATGTAGTTTTGACCTTATATGGAACCTCCTTTCTGAAAATTTGAAAATTCTTAAAAAATTCGTCCAAAATCTTGATGTCTCCAATCTCTTGTTATGTACGTTTTTTCCACGTGTCTTGACATCCAATGTATCCCTGCAAAGTTTGGTGAAGATCTGAGTATGTAGTTTTTGACCTTATATGGAACCTCATATCCGAAAATTTGAAAATTCTTAAAAAATTCGACAAAAATCTTGATGTCTCCAATCCTATGTTTTGTATGTTTTTTCCACGTGTCTTGACATCCAATGTATCCATGCAAAGTTTGGTGAAGATCTGAGTATGTCGTTTTTGACCTTATCTGGAACATCCTTTCTGAAAATTTGAAAATTCTTAAAAAATTCGTCCAAAATCTTGATGTCTCCAATCTCTTGTTTTGTACGTTTTTTCCACGTGTCTTGACATCCAATGTATCCCTGCAAAGTTTGGTGAAGATCTGAGTATGTAGTTTTTGACCTTATATGGAACCTCCCATCTGAAAATTTGAAAATTCTTAAAAAATTCGACCAAAATCTTGATGTCTCCAATCCTATGTTTTGTATGTTTTTTCCACGTGTCTTGACATCCAATGTATCCCTGCAAAGTTTGGTGAAGATCTGAGTATGTAGTTTTTGACCTTATCTGGAACCTCCCATCTGAAAATTTGAAAATTTTTAAAAAATTCGTCCAAAATCTTGATGTCTCCAATCTCTTGTTTTGTACGTTTTTTCCACGTGTCTTGACATCCAATGTATCCCTTCAATGTTTGGTGAAGATCTGAGTATGTAGTTTTTGACCTTATATGGAACCTCCTATCTGAAAATTTGAAAATTCTTAAAAAATTTGACCAAAGTCTTGATGTCCCAAATCCTATGTTTTGTATGTTTTTTCCACGTGTCTTGACATCCAATGTATCCCTGCAAAGTTTGGTGAAGATCTGAGTATGTCGTTTTTGACCTTATCTGGAACATCCTTTCTGAAAATTTGAAAATTCTTAAAAAATTCGTCCAAAATCTTGATGTCTCCAATCTCTTGTTTTGTACGTTTTTTCCACGTGTCTTGACATCCAATGTATCCCTGCAAAGTTTGGTGAAGATCTGAGTATGTAGTTTTGACCTTATATGGAACCTCCTTTCTGAAAATTTGAAAATTCTTAAAAAATTCGTCCAAAATCTTGATGTCTCCAATCTCTTGTTATGTACGTTTTTTCCACGTGTCTTGACATCCAATGTATCCCTGCAAAGTTTGGTGAAGATCTGAGTATGTAGTTTTTGACCTTATATGGAACCTCATATCCGAAAATTTGAAAATTCTTAAAAAATTCGACAAAAATCTTGATGTCTCCAATCCTATGTTTTGTATGTTTTTTCCACGTGTCTTGACATCCAATGTATCCATGCAAAGTTTGGTGAAGATCTGAGTATGTAGTTTTTGACCTTAACTGGAACCTCCTATCTGAAAATTTGAAAATTCTTAAAAAATTCGTCCAAAATCTTGATGTCTCCTATCTCTTGTTTTGTACGTTTTTTCCACGTGTCTTTACATCCAATGTATCCCTGCAAAGTTTGGTGAAGATCTGAGTATGTAGTTTTTGACCTTATCTGGAACCTCCCATCTGAAAATTTGAAAATTCTTAAAAAATTCGACCAAAATCTTGATGTCTCCAATCCTATGTTTTGTATGTTTTTTCCACGTGTCTTGACATCCAATGTTTCCATGCAAAGTTTGGTGAAGATCTGAGTATGTAGTTTTTGACCTTATCTGGAACCTCCCATCTGAAAATTTGAAAATTTTTAAAAAATTCGTCCAAAATCTTGATGTCTCCAATCTCTTGTTTTGTACGTTTTTTCCACATGTCTTGACCTCCAATGTATCCCTGCAATGTTTGGTGAAGATCTGAGTATGTAGTTTTTGACCTTATATGGAACCTCCTATCTGAAAATTTGAAAATTCTTAAAAAATTTGACCAAAATCTTGATGTCCCCAATCCTATGTTTTGTATGTTTTTTCCACGTGTCTTGACATCCAATATATCCCTGCAAAGTTTGGTGAAGATCTGAGTATGTCGTTTTTGACCTTATCTGGAACATCCTTTCTGAAAATTTGAAAATTCTTAAAAAATTCGTCAAAAATCTTGATGTCTCCAATCTCTTGTTTTGTACGTTTTTTCCACGTGTCTTGACATCCAATGTATCCCTGCAAAGTTTGGTGAAGATCTGAGTATGTAGTTTTTGACCTTATATGGAACCTCATATCTGAAAATTTGAAAATTCTTAAAAAATTCGACCAAAATCTTGATGTCTCCAATCCTATGTTTTGTATGTTTTTTCCACGTGTCTTGACATCCAATGTATTTCTGCAAAGTTTGGTGAAGATCTGAGTATGTCGTTTTTGACCTTATCTGGAACATCCTTTCTGAAAATTTGAAAATTCTTAAAAAATTCGTCCAAAATCTTGATGTCTCCAATCTCTTGTTTTGTACGTTTTTTCCACGTGTCTTGACATCCAATGTATCCCTGCAAAGTTTGGTGAAGATCTGAGTATGTAGTTTTTGACCTTATATGGAACCTCCCATCTGAAAATTTGAAAATTCTTAAAAAATTCGACCAAAATCTTGATGTCTCCAATCCTATGTTTTGTATGTTTTTTCCACGTGTCTTGACATCCAATGTATCCCTGCAAAGTTTGGTGAAGATCTGAGTATGTAGTTTTTGACCTTATCTGGAACCTCCCATCTGAAAATTTGAAAATTTTTAAAAAATTCTTCCAAAATCTTGATGTCTCCAATCTCTTGTTTTGTACGTTTTTTCCACGTGTCTTGACATCCAATGTATCCCTTCAATGTTTGGTGAAGATCTGAGTATGTAGTTTTTGACCTTATATGGAACCTCCTATCTGAAAATTTGAAAATTCTTAAAAAATTTGACCAAAGTCTTGATGTCCCAAATCCTATGTTTTGTATGTTTTTTCCACGTGTCTTGACATCCAATGTATCCCTGCAAAGTTTGGTGAAGATCTGAGTATGTCGTTTTTGACCTTATCTGGAACATCCTTTCTGAAAATTTGAAAATTCTTAAAAAATTCGTCCAAAATCTTGATGTCTCCAATCTCTTGTTTTGTACGTTTTTTCCACGTGTCTTGACATCCAATGTATCCCTGCAAAGTTTGGTGAAGATCTGAGTATGTAGTTTTGACCTTATATGGAACCTCCTTTCTGAAAATTTGAAAATTCTTAAAAAATTCGTCCAAAATCTTGATGTCTCCAATCTCTTGTTATGTACGTTTTTTCCACGTGTCTTGACATCCAATGTATCCCTGCAAAGTTTGGTGAAGATCTGAGTATGTAGTTTTTGACCTTATATGGAACCTCATATCCGAAAATTTGAAAATTCTTAAAAAATTCGACAAAAATCTTGATGTCTCCAATCCTATGTTTTGTATGTTTTTTCCACGTGTCTTGACATCCAATGTATCCATGCAAAGTTTGGTGAAGATCTGAGTATGTAGTTTTTGACCTTAACTGGAACCTCCTATCTGAAAATTTGAAAATTCTTAAAAATTCGTCCAAAATCTTGATGTCTCCTATCTCTTGTTTTGTACGTTTTTTCCACGTGTCTTTACATCCAATGTATCCCTGCAAAGTTTGGTGAAGATCTGAGTATGTAGTTTTTGACCTTATCTGGAACCTCCCATCTGAAAATTTGAAAATTCTTAAAAAATTCGACCAAAATCTTGATGTCTCCAATCCTATGTTTTGTATGTTTTTTCCACGTGTCTTGACATCCAATGTTTCCATGCAAAGTTTGGTGAAGATCTGAGTATGTAGTTTTTGACCTTATCTGGAACCTCCCATCTGAAAATTTGAAAATTTTTAAAAAATTCGTCCAAAATCTTGATGTCTCCAATCTCTTGTTTTGTACGTTTTTTCCACATGTCTTGACCTCCAATGTATCCCTGCAATGTTTGGTGAAGATCTGAGTATGTAGTTTTTGACCTTATATGGAACCTCCTATCTGAAAATTTTAAAATTCTTAAAAAATTTGACCAAAATCTTGATGTCCCCAATCCTATGTTTTGTATGTTTTTTCCACGTGTCTTGACATCCAATATATCCCTGCAAAGTTTGGTGAAGATCTGAGTATGTCGTTTTTGACCTTATCTGGAACATCCTTTCTGAAAATTTGAAAATTCTTAAAAAATTCGTCCAAAATCTTGATGTCTCCAATCTCTTGTTTTGTACGTTTTTTCCACGTGTCTTTACATCCAATGTATCCCTGCAAAGTTTGGTGAAGATCTGAGTATGTAGTTTTTGACCTTATCTGGAACCTCCCATCTGAAAATTTGAAAATTCCTAAAAAATCCGTCCAAAATCTTGATGACCTCAATCTCTTGTTTTGTACGTTTTTTCCACGTGTCTTGACATCCAATGTATCCATGCAAAGTTTGGTGAAGATCTGAGTATGTAGTTTTTGACCTTATATGGAACCTCCCATCTGAAAATTTGAAAATTCCTGAAAAATCCGTCTAAAATCTTGATGTCCCCAATCCTATGTCTTGTATGTTTTTTCCACGTGTCTTGACATCCAATGTATCCCTGCAAAGTTTGGTGAAGATCTGAGTATGTAGTTTTTGACCTTATATAGAACCTCATATCTGAAAATTTGAAAATTCTTAAAAAATTCGACCAAAATCTTGATGTCTCCAATCCTATGTTTTGTATGTTTTTTCCACGTGTCTTGACATCCAATGTATCCATGCAAAGTTTGGTGAAGATCTGAGTATGTAGTTTTTGACCTTATATGGAACCTCCTATCTGAAAATTAGAGATTTCTTGAAAAATTCGTCCAAAATCTTGATGTCTCCAATCTCTTGTATTGTACGTTTTTTCCACGTGTCTTGACATCCAATGTATACCTGCAAAGTTTGGTGAAGATCTGAGTATGTAGTTTTTGACCTTATCTGGAACCTCCCATCTGAAAATTTGAAAATTCCTAAAAAATCCGTCCAAAATCTTGATGATCTCAATCTCTTGTTTTGTACGTTTTTTCCACGTGTCTTGACATCCAATGTATTCCTGCAATGTTTGGTGAAGATCTGAGTATGTAGTTTTTGACCTTATATGGAACCTCTTATCTGAAAATTTGAAAATTCTTAAAAATATTTGACCAAAATCTTGATGTCCCCAATCCTATGTTTTGTATGTTTTTTCCACGTGTCTTGACATCCAATGTATTTCTGCAAAGTTTGGTGAAGATCTGAGTATGTCGTTTTTGACCTTATCTGGAACATCCTTTCTGAAAATTTGAAAATTCTTAAAAAATTCGTCCAAAATCTTGATGTCTCCAATCTCTAGTTTTGTACGTTTTTTCCACGTGTCTTGACATCCAATGTATCCCTGCAAAGTTTGGTGAAGATCTGAGTATGTCGTTTTTGACCTTATCTGGAACATCCTTTCTGAAAATTTGAAAATTCTTAAAAAATTCGTCCAAAATCTTGATGTCTCTAATCTCTTGTTTTGTACGTTTTTTCCACGTGTCTTGACATCCAATGTATCCCTGCAAAGTTTGGTGAAGATCTGAGTATGTAGTTTTTGACCTTATATGGAACCTCTTATCTGAAAATTTGAAAATTCTTAAAAATATTTGACCAAAATCTTGATGTCCCCAATCCTATGTTTTGTATGTTTTTTCCACGTGTCTTGACATCCAATGTATTTCTGCAAAGTTTGGTGAAGATCTGAGTATGTCGTTTTTGACCTTATCTGGAACATCCTTTCTGAAAATTTGAAAATTCTTAAAAAATTCGTCCAAAATCTTGATGTCTCCAATCTCTTGTTTTGTACGTTTTTTCCACGTGTCTTGACATCCAATGTATCCCTGCAAAGTTTGGTGAAGATCTGAGTATGTAGTTTTTGACCTTATATGGAACCTCCTATCTGAAAATTTGAAAATTCTTAAAAAATTCGTCCAAAATCTTGATGTCCCCAATCCTATGTTTTGTATGTTTTTTCCACGTGTCTTGACATCCAATGTATCCCTGCAAAGTTTGGTGAAGATCTGAGTATGTCGTTTTTGACCTTATCTGAAACCTCCCATCTGAAAATTTGAAAAATCTTAAAAAATTCGTCGAAAATCTTGATGTCTCCAATCTCTTGTTTTGTACGTTTTTTCCACGTGTCTTGACATGCAAAGTATCCCTGCAACGTTTGGTGAAGATCTGAGTATGTAGTTTTTGACCTTATCTGGAACCTCCTATCTGAAAATTTGAAAATTCTTAAAAAATTCGTCCAAAATCTTGATGTCTCCAATCTCTTGTTTTGTACGTTTTTTCCACGTTTCTTGACATCCAATGTATCCCTGCAATGTTTGGTGAAGATCTGAGTATGTAGTTTTTGACCTTATATGGAACCTCCTTTCTGAAAATTTGAAAATTCTTAAAAAATTCGTCCAAAATCTTGATATCCCCAATCCTATGTTTTGTATGTTTTTTCCACGTGTCTTGACATCCAATGTATCCCTGCAAAGTTTGGTGAAGATCTGAGTATGTAGTTTTTGACCTTATCTGGAACCTCCTATCTGAAAATTTGAAAATTTTTAAAAAATTCGTCCAAAATCTTGATGTCTTCAATCTCTTGTTTTGTACGTTTTTTCCACGTGTCTTGTCTTCCAATGTATTCCTGCAAAGTTTGGTGAAGATCTGAGTATGTAGTTTTTGACCTTATATGGAACCTCCTTTCTGAAAATTTGAAAATTCTTAAAAAATTCGTCCAAAATCTTGATGTCCCCAATCTCTTGTTTTGTACGTTTTTTCCACGTGTCTTGACATCCAATGTATCCATGCAAAATTTGGTGAAGATCTGAGTATGTCGTTTTTGACCTTATCTGGAACCTCCCATCTGAAAATTTGAAAATTCTTCAAAAATTCGTCGAAAATCTTGATGTCTCCAATCTCTTGTTTTGTACGTTTTTCCCACGTGTCTTGACATGCAAAGTATCCCTGCAACGTTTGGTGAAGATCTGAGTATGTAGTTTTTTACCTTATCTGGAACTTCCCATCTGAAAATTTGAAAATTCCTAAAAAATCCGTTCAAAATCTTTGTTGTCCCCAATCCTATGTTTTGTATGTTTTTTCCACGTGTCTTGACATCCAATGTATTTCTGCAAAGTTTGGTGAAGATCTGAGTATGTCGTTTTTGACCTTATCTGGAACCTCCCATCTGAAAATTTGAAAATTCTTAAAAAATTCGACCAAAATCTTGATGTCTCCAATCCTATGTTTTGTATGTTTTTTCCACGTGTCTTGACATCCAATGTTTCCATGCAAAGTTTGGTGAAGATCTGAGTATGTAGTTTTTGACCTTATCTGGAACCTCCCATCTGAAAATTTGAAAATTTTTAAAAAATTCGTCCAAAATCTTGATGTCTCCAATCTCTTGTTTTGTACGTTTTTTCCACATGTCTTGACCTCCAATGTATCCCTGCAATGTTTGGTGAAGATCTGAGTATGTAGTTTTTGACCTTATATGGAACCTCCTATCTGAAAATTTGAAAATTCTTAAAAAATTTGACCAAAATCTTGATGTCCCCAATCCTATGTTTTGTATGTTTTTTCCACGTGTCTTGACATCCAATATATCCCTGCAAAGTTTGGTGAAGATCTGAGTATGTCGTTTTTGACCTTATCTGGAACATCCTTTCTGAAAATTTGAAAATTCTTAAAAAATTCGTCCAAAATCTTGATGTCTCCAATCTCTTGTTTTGTACGTTTTTTCCACGTGTCTTGACATCCAATGTATCCCTGCAAAGTTTGGTGAAGATCTGAGTATGTAGTTTTTGATCTTATATGGAACCTCCTTTCTGAAAATTTGAAAATTCTTAAAAAATTCGTCCAAAATCTTGATGTCTCCAATCTCTTGTTTTGTACGTTTTTTACACGTGTCTTGACATCCAATGTATCCCTGCAAAGTTTGGTGAAGATCTGAGTATGTAGTTTTTGACCTTATATGGAACCTCATATCTGAAAATTTGAAAATTCTTAAAAAATTCGACCAAAATCTTGATGTCTCCAATCCTATGTTTTGTATGTTTTTTCCACGTGTCTTGACATCCAATGTATTTCTGCAAAGTTTGGTGAAGATCTGAGTATGTCGTTTTTGACCTTATCTGGAACATCCTTTCTGAAAATTTGAAAATTCTTAAAAAATTCGTCCAAAATCTTGATGTCTCCAATCTCTTGTTTTGTACGTTTTTTCCACGTGTCTTGACATCCAATGTATCCCTGCAAAGTTTGGTGAAGATCTGAGTATGTAGTTTTTGACCTTATATGGAACCTCCCATCTGAAAATTTGAAAATTCTTAAAAAATTCGACCAAAATCTTGATGTCTCCAATCCTATGTTTTGTATGTTTTTTCCACGTGTCTTGACATCCAATGTATCCCTGCAAAGTTTGGTGAAGATCTGAGTATGTAGTTTTTGACCTTATCTGGAACCTCCCATCTGAAAATTTGAAAATTTTTTAAAAATTCGTCCAAAATCTTGATGTCTCCAATCTCTTGTTTTGTACGTTTTTTCCACGTGTCTTGACATCCAATGTATCCCTTCAATGTTTGGTGAAGATCTGAGTATGTAGTTTTTGACCTTATATGGAACCTCCTATCTGAAAATTTGAAAATTCTTAAAAAATTTGACCAAAGTCTTGATGTCCCAAATCCTATGTTTTGTATGTTTTTTCCACGTGTCTTGACATCCAATGTATCCCTGCAAAGTTTGGTGAAGATCTGAGTATGTCGTTTTTGACCTTATCTGGAACATCCTTTCTGAAAATTTGAAAATTCTTAAAAAATTCGTCCAAAATCTTGATGTCTCCAATCTCTTGTTTTGTACGTTTTTTCCACGTGTCTTGACATCCAATGTATCCCTGCAAAGTTTGGTGAAGATCTGAGTATGTAGTTTTGACCTTATATGGAACCTCCTTTCTGAAAATTTGAAAATTCTTAAAAAATTCGTCCAAAATCTTGATGTCTCCAATCTCTTGTTATGTACGTTTTTTCCACGTGTCTTGACATCCAATGTATCCCTGCAAAGTTTGGTGAAGATCTGAGTATGTAGTTTTTGACCTTATATGGAACCTCATATCCGAAAATTTGAAAATTCTTAAAAAATTCGACAAAAATCTTGATGTCTCCAATCCTATGTTTTGTATGTTTTTTCCACGTGTCTTGACATCCAATGTATCCATGCAAAGTTTGGTGAAGATCTGAGTATGTAGTTTTTGATCTTAACTGGAACCTCCTATCTGAAAATTTGAAAATTCTTAAAAAATTCGTCCAAAATCTTGATGTCTCCAATCTCTTGTTTTGTACGTTTTTTCCACGTGTCTTTACATCCAATGTATCCCTGCAAAGTTTGGTGAAGATCTGAGTATGTAGTTTTTGACCTTATCTGGAACCTCCCATCTGAAAATTTGAAAATTCTTAAAAAATTCGACCAAAATCTTGATGTCTCCAATCCTATGTTTTGTATGTTTTTTCCACGTGTCTTGACATCCAATGTTTCCATGCAAAGTTTGGTGAAGATCTGAGTATGTAGTTTTTGACCTTATCTGGAACCTCCCATCTGAAAATTTGAAAATTTTTAAAAAATTCGTCCAAAATCTTGATGTCTCCAATCTCTTGTTTTGTACGTTTTTTCCACATGTCTTGACCTCCAATGTATCCCTGCAATGTTTGGTGAAGATCTGAGTATGTAGTTTTTGACCTTATATGGAACCTCCTATCTGAAAATTTGAAAATTCTTAAAAAATTTGACCAAAATCTTGATGTCCCCAATCCTATGTTTTGTATGTTTTTTCCACGTGTCTTGACATCCAATATATCCCTGCAAAGTTTGGTGAAGATCTGAGTATGTCGTTTTTGACCTTATCTGGAACATCCTTTCTGAAAATTTGAAAATTCTTAAAAAATTCGTCCAAAATCTTGATGTCTCCAATCTCTTGTTTTGTACGTTTTTTCCACGTGTCTTGACATCCAATGTATCCCTGCAAAGTTTGGTGAAGATCTGAGTATGTAGTTTTTGACCTTATATGGAACCTCATATCTGAAAATTTGAAAATTCTTAAAAAATTCGACCAAAATCTTGATGTCTCCAATCCTATGTTTTGTATGTTTTTTCCACGTGTCTTGACATCCAATGTATTTCTGCAAAGTTTGGTGAAGATCTGAGTATGTCGTTTTTGACCTTATCTGGAACATCCTTTCTGAAAATTTGAAAATTCTTAAAAAATTCGTCCAAAATCTTGATGTCTCCAATCTCTTGTTTTGTACGTTTTTTCCACGTGTCTTGACATCCAATGTATCCCTGCAAAGTTTGGTGAAGATCTGAGTATGTAGTTTTTGACCTTATATGGAACCTCCCATCTGAAAATTTGAAAATTCTTAAAAAATTCGACCAAAATCTTGATGTCTCCAATCCTATGTTTTGTATGTTTTTTCCACGTGTCTTGACATCCAATGTATCCCTGCAAAGTTTGGTGAAGATCTGAGTATGTAGTTTTTGACCTTATCTGGAACCTCCCATCTGAAAATTTGAAAATTTTTAAAAAATTCGTCCAAAATCTTGATGTCTCCAATCTCTTGTTTTGTACGTTTTTTCCACGTGTCTTGACATCCAATGTATCCCTTCAATGTTTGGTGAAGATCTGAGTATGTAGTTTTTGACCTTATATGGAACCTCCTATCTGAAAATTTGAAAATTCTTAAAAAATTTGACCAAAGTCTTGATGTCCCAAATCCTATGTTTTGTATGTTTTTTCCACGTGTCTTGACATCCAATGTATCCCTGCAAAGTTTGGTGAAGATCTGAGTATGTCGTTTTTGACCTTATCTGGAACATCCTTTCTGAAAATTTGAAAATTCTTAAAAAATTCGTCCAAAATCTTGATGTCTCCAATCTCTTGTTTTGTACGTTTTTTCCACGTGTCTTGACATCCAATGTATCCCTGCAAAGTTTGGTGAAGATCTGAGTATGTAGTTTTGACCTTATATGGAACCTCCTTTCTGAAAATTTGAAAATTCTTAAAAAATTCGTCCAAAATCTTGATGTCTCCAATCTCTTGTTATGTACGTTTTTTCCACGTGTCTTGACATCCAATGTATCCCTGCAAAGTTTGGTGAAGATCTGAGTATGTAGTTTTTGACCTTATATGGAACCTCATATCCGAAAATTTGAAAATTCTTAAAAAATTCGACAAAAATCTTGATGTCTCCAATCCTATGTTTTGTATGTTTTTTCCACGTGTCTTGACATCCAATGTATCCATGCAAAGTTTGGTGAAGATCTGAGTATGTAGTTTTTGACCTTAACTGGAACCTCCTATCTGAAAATTTGAAAATTCTTAAAAAATTCGTCCAAAATCTTGATGTCTCCTATCTCTTGTTTTGTACGTTTTTTCCACGTGTCTTTACATCCAATGTATCCCTGCAAAGTTTGGTGAAGATCTGAGTATGTAGTTTTTGACCTTATCTGGAACCTCCCATCTGAAAATTTGAAAATTCTTAAAAAATTCGACCAAAATCTTGATGTCTCCAATCCTATGTTTTGTATGTTTTTTCCACGTGTCTTGACATCCAATGTTTCCATGCAAAGTTTGGTGAAGATCTGAGTATGTAGTTTTTGACCTTATCTGGAACCTCCCATCTGAAAATTTGAAAATTTTTAAAAAATTCGTCCAAAATCTTGATGTCTCCAATCTCTTGTTTTGTACGTTTTTTCCACATGTCTTGACCTCCAATGTATCCCTGCAATGTTTGGTGAAGATCTGAGTATGTAGTTTTTGACCTTATATGGAACCTCCTATCTGAAAATTTGAAAATTCTTAAAAAATTTGACCAAAATCTTGATGTCCCCAATCCTATGTTTTGTATGTTTTTTCCACGTGTCTTGACATCCAATATATCCCTGCAAAGTTTGGTGAAGATCTGAGTATGTCGTTTTTGACCTTATCTGGAACATCCTTTCTGAAAATTTGAAAATTCTTAAAAAATTCGTCCAAAATCTTGATGTCTCCAATCTCTTGTTTTGTACGTTTTTTCCACGTGTCTTTACATCCAATGTATCCCTGCAAAGTTTGGTGAAGATCTGAGTATGTAGTTTTTGACCTTATCTGGAACCTCCCATCTGAAAATTTGAAAATTCCTAAAAAATCCGTCCAAAATCTTGATGACCTCAATCTCTTGTTTTGTACGTTTTTTCCACGTGTCTTGACATCCAATGTATCCATGCAAAGTTTGGTGAAGATCTGAGTATGTAGTTTTTGACCTTATATGGAACCTCCCATCTGAAAATTTGAAAATTCCTGAAAAATCCGTCTAAAATCTTGATGTCCCCAATCCTATGTCTTGTATGTTTTTTCCACGTGTCTTGACATCCAATGTATCCCTGCAAAGTTTGGTGAAGATCTGAGTATGTAGTTTTTGACCTTATATAGAACCTCATATCTGAAAATTTGAAAATTCTTAAAAAATTCGACCAAAATCTTGATGTCTCCAATCCTATGTTTTGTATGTTTTTTCCACGTGTCTTGACATCCAATGTATCCATGCAAAGTTTGGTGAAGATCTGAGTATGTAGTTTTTGACCTTATATGGAACCTCCTATCTGAAAATTAGAGATTTCTTGAAAAATTCGTCCAAAATCTTGATGTCTCCAATCTCTTGTATTGTACGTTTTTTCCACGTGTCTTGACATCCAATGTATACCTGCAAAGTTTGGTGAAGATCTGAGTATGTAGTTTTTGACCTTATCTGGAACCTCCCATCTGAAAATTTGAAAATTCCTAAAAAATCCGTCCAAAATCTTGATGATCTCAATCTCTTGTTTTGTACGTTTTTTCCACGTGTCTTGACATCCAATGTATTCCTGCAATGTTTGGTGAAGATCTGAGTATGTAGTTTTTGACCTTATATGGAACCTCTTATCTGAAAATTTGAAAATTCTTAAAAATATTTGACCAAAATCTTGATGTCCCCAATCCTATGTTTTGTATGTTTTTTCCACGTGTCTTGACATCCAATGTATTTCTGCAAAGTTTGGTGAAGATCTGAGTATGTCGTTTTTGACCTTATCTGGAACATCCTTTCTGAAAATTTGAAAATTCTTAAAAAATTCGTCCAAAATCTTGATGTCTCCAATCTCTAGTTTTGTACGTTTTTTCCACGTGTCTTGACATCCAATGTATCCCTGCAAAGTTTGGTGAAGATCTGAGTATGTCGTTTTTGACCTTATCTGGAACATCCTTTCTGAAAATTTGAAAATTCTTAAAAAATTCGTCCAAAATCTTGATGTCTCTAATCTCTTGTTTTGTACGTTTTTTCCACGTGTCTTGACATCCAATGTATCCCTGCAAAGTTTGGTGAAGATCTGAGTATGTAGTTTTTGACCTTGTATGGAACCTCCCATCTGAAAATTTGAAAATTCCTAAAAAATTCGTCTAAAATCTTGATGTCTCCTCTCTCTTGTTTTGTACTTTTTTTCCACGTGTCTTGACATCCAATGTATCCCTGCAAAGTTTGGTGAAGATCTGAGTATGTAGTTTTTGACCTTATATGGAACCTCCTTTCTGAAAATTTGAAAATTCTTAAAAAATTCGACCAAAATCTTGATGTGTCCAATCCTATGTTTTGTATGTTTTTCCACGTGTCTTGACATCCAATGTATCCATGCAAAGTTTGGTGAAGATCTGAGTCTGTAGTTTTTGACCTTATATGGAACCTCCTATCTGAAAATTTGAGAATTCTTGAAAAATTCGTCCAAAATCTTGATGTCTCCAATCTCTTGTTTTGTACGTTTTTTCCACGTGTCTTGACATCCAATGTATCCCTGCAAAGTTTGGTGAAGATCTGAGTATGTAGTTTTTGACCTTATCTGGAACCTACCATCTGAAAATTTGAAAATTCCTAAAAAATCCGTCCAAAATCTTGATGACCTCAATCTCTTGTTTTGTACGTTTTTTCCACGTGTCTTGACATCCAATGTATCCCTGCAATGTTTGGTGAAGATCTGAGTATGTAGTTTTTGACCTTATATGGAACCTCTTATCTGAAAATTTGAAAATTCTTAAAAATATTTGACCAAAATCTTGATGTCCCCAATCCTATGTTTTGTATGTTTTTTCCACGTGTCTTGACATCCAATGTATCCCTGCAAAGTTTGGTGAAGATCTGAGTATGTAGTTTTAGACCTTATCTGGAACCTCATTTCTGAAAATTTGAAAATTCCTCAAAAATTCGTCCAAAATCTTGATGTCTCCAATCTCTTGTTTTGTACGTTTTTTCCACGTGTCTTGACATCCAATGTATCCCTGCAAAGTTTGGTGAAGATCTGAGTATGTAGTTTTTGACCTTATATGGAGCCTCCTTTCTGAAAATTTGAAAATTCTTAAAAAATTCATCCAAAATCTTGATGTCTCCAATCTCTTGTTTTGTACGTTTTTTCCACGTTTCTTGACATCCAATGTATCCCTGCAAAGTTTGGTGAAGATCTGAGTATGTAGTTTTTGACCTTATATGGAACCTCCTTTCTGAAAATTTGAAAATTCTTAAAAAATTCGTCCAAAATCTTGATGTCCCCAATCCTATGTTTTGTATGTTTTTTCCACGTGTCTTGACATCCAATGTATCCATGCAACGTTTGGTGAAGATCTGAGTATGTAGTTTTTGACCTTATCTGGAACCTCCTATCTGAAAATTTGAAAATTCTTAAAAAATTCGTCCAAAATCTTGATGTCTCCAATCTCTTGTTTTGTACGTTTTTTCCACGTGTCTTGACATCCAATGTATCCCTGCAATGTTTGGTGAAGATCTGAGTATGTAGTTTTTGACCTTATATGGAACCTCCTATCTGAAAATTTGAAAATTCTTAAAAAATTCGTCCAAAATCTTGATATCCCCAATCCTATGTTTTGTATGTTTTTTCCACGTGTCTTGACATCCAATGTATCCCTGCAAAGTTTGGTGAAGATCTGAGTATGTAGTTTTTGACCTTATCTGGAACCTCCTATCTGAAAATTTGAAAATTTTAAAAAATTCGTCCAAAATCTTGATGTCCCCAATCTCTTGTTTTGTACGTTTTTTCCACGTGTCTTGACATCCAATGTATCCATGCAAAGTTTGGTGAAGATCTGAGTATGTCGTTTTTGACCTTATCTGGAACCTCCCATCTGAAAATTTGAAAATTCTTCAAAAATTCGTCGAAAATCTTGATGTCTCCAATCTCTTGTTTTGTACGTTTTTCCCACGTGTCTTGACATGCAAAGTATCCCTGCAACGTTTGGTGAAGATCTGAGTATGTAGTTTTTTACCTTATCTGGAACCTCCCATCTGAAAATTTGAAAATTCCTAAAAAATCCGTCCAAAATCTTGATGACCTCAATCTCTTGTTTTGTACGTTTTTTCCACGTGTCTTGACATCCAATGTATCCCTGCAATGTTTGGTGAAGATCTGAGTATGTAGTTTTTGACCTTATATGGAACCTCTTATCTGAAAATTTGAAAATTCTTAAAAATATTTGACAAAAATCTTTGTTGTCCCCAATCCTATGTTTTGTATGTTTTTTCCACGTGTCTTGACATCCAATGTATTTCTGCAAAGTTTGGTGAAGATCTGAGTATGTCGTTTTTGACCTTATCTGGAACCTCCCATCTGAAAATTTGAAAATTCTTAAAAAATTCGACCAAAATCTTGATGTCTCCAATCCTATGTTTTGTATGTTTTTTCCACGTGTCTTGACATCCAATGTATCCATGCAAAGTTTGGTGAAGATCTGAGTATGTAGTTTTTGACCTTATCTGGAACCTCCCATCTGAAAATTTGAAAATTTTTAAAAAATTCGTCCAAAATCTTGATGTCTCCAATCTCTTGTTTTGTACGTTTTTTCCACGTGTCTTGACCTCCAATGTATCCCTGCAATGTTTGGTGAAGATCTGAGTATGTAGTTTTTGACCTTATATGGAACCTCCTATCTGAAAATTTGAAAATTCTTAAAAAATTTGACCAAAATCTTGATGTCCCCAATCCTATGTTTTGTATGTTTTTTCCACGTGTCTTGACATCCAATATATCCCTGCAAAGTTTGGTGAAGATCTGAGTATGTCGTTTTTGACCTTATCTGGAACATCCTTTCTGAAAATTTGAAAATTCTTAAAAAATTCGTCCAAAATCTTGATGTCTCCAATCTCTTGTTTTGTACGTTTTTTCCACGTGTCTTGACATCCAATGTATCCCTGCAAAGTTTGGTGAAGATCTGAGTATGTAGTTTTTGACCTTATATGGAACCTCCTTTCTGAAAATTTGAAAATTCTTAAAAAATTCGTCCAAAATCTTGATGTCTCCAATCTCTTGTTTTGTACGTTTTTTCCACGTGTCTTGACATCCAATGTATCCCTGCAAAGTTTGGTGAAGATCTGAGTATGTAGTTTTGACCTTATATGGAACCTCCTTTCTGAAAATTTGAAAATTCTTAAAAAATTCGTCCAAAATCTTGATGTCTCCAATCTCTTGTTATGTACGTTTTTTCCACGTGTCTTGACATCCAATGTATCCCTGCAAAGTTTGGTGAAGATCTGAGTATGTAGTTTTTGACCTTATATGGAACCTCATATCCGAAAATTTGAAAATTCTTAAAAAATTCGACAAAAATCTTGATGTCTCCAATCCTATGTTTTGTATGTTTTTTCCACGTGTCTTGACATCCAATGTATCCATGCAAAGTTTGGTGAAGATCTGAGTATGTAGTTTTTGACCTTAACTGGAACCTCCTATCTGAAAATTTGAAAATTCTTAAAAAATTCGTCCAAAATCTTGATGTCTCCTATCTCTTGTTTTGTACGTTTTTTCCACGTGTCTTTACATCCAATGTATCCCTGCAAAGTTTGGTGAAGATCTGAGTATGTAGTTTTTGACCTTATCTGGAACCTCCCATCTGAAAATTTGAAAATTCTTAAAAAATTCGACCAAAATCTTGATGTCTCCAATCCTATGTTTTGTATGTTTTTTCCACGTGTCTTGACATCCAATGTTTCCATGCAAAGTTTGGTGAAGATCTGAGTATGTAGTTTTTGACCTTATCTGGAACCTCCCATCTGAAAATTTGAAAATTTTTAAAAAATTCGTCCAAAATCTTGATGTCTCCAATCTCTTGTTTTGTACGTTTTTTCCACATGTCTTGACCTCCAATGTATCCCTGCAATGTTTGGTGAAGATCTGAGTATGTAGTTTTTGACCTTATATGGAACCTCCTATCTGAAAATTTGAAAATTCTTAAAAAATTTGACCAAAATCTTGATGTCCCCAATCCTATGTTTTGTATGTTTTTTCCACGTGTCTTGACATCCAATATATCCCTGCAAAGTTTGGTGAAGATCTGAGTATGTCGTTTTTGACCTTATCTGGAACATCCTTTCTGAAAATTTGAAAATTCTTAAAAAATTCGTCCAAAATCTTGATGTCTCCAATCTCTTGTTTTGTACGTTTTTTCCACGTGTCTTTACATCCAATGTATCCCTGCAAAGTTTGGTGAAGATCTGAGTATGTAGTTTTTGACCTTATCTGGAACCTCCCATCTGAAAATTTGAAAATTCCTAAAAAATCCGTCCAAAATCTTGATGACCTCAATCTCTTGTTTTGTACGTTTTTTCCACGTGTCTTGACATCCAATGTATCCATGCAAAGTTTGGTGAAGATCTGAGTATGTAGTTTTTGACCTTATATGGAACCTCCCATCTGAAAATTTGAAAATTCCTGAAAAATCCGTCTAAAATCTTGATGTCCCCAATCCTATGTCTTGTATGTTTTTTCCACGTGTCTTGACATCCAATGTATCCCTGCAAAGTTTGGTGAAGATCTGAGTATGTAGTTTTTGACCTTATATAGAACCTCATATCTGAAAATTTGAAAATTCTTAAAAAATTCGACCAAAATCTTGATGTCTCCAATCCTATGTTTTGTATGTTTTTTCCACGTGTCTTGACATCCAATGTATCCATGCAAAGTTTGGTGAAGATCTGAGTATGTAGTTTTTGACCTTATATGGAACCTCCTATCTGAAAATTAGAGATTTCTTGAAAAATTCGTCCAAAATCTTGATGTCTCCAATCTCTTGTATTGTACGTTTTTTCCACGTGTCTTGACATCCAATGTATACCTGCAAAGTTTGGTGAAGATCTGAGTATGTAGTTTTTGACCTTATCTGGAACCTCCCATCTGAAAATTTGAAAATTCCTAAAAAATCCGTCCAAAATCTTGATGATCTCAATCTCTTGTTTTGTACGTTTTTTCCACGTGTCTTGACATCCAATGTATTCCTGCAATGTTTGGTGAAGATCTGAGTATGTAGTTTTTGACCTTATATGGAACCTCTTATCTGAAAATTTGAAAATTCTTAAAAATATTTGACCAAAATCTTGATGTCCCCAATCCTATGTTTTGTATGTTTTTTCCACGTGTCTTGACATCCAATGTATTTCTGCAAAGTTTGGTGAAGATCTGAGTATGTCGTTTTTGACCTTATCTGGAACATCCTTTCTGAAAATTTGAAAATTCTTAAAAAATTCGTCCAAAATCTTGATGTCTCCAATCTCTAGTTTTGTACGTTTTTTCCACGTGTCTTGACATCCAATGTATCCCTGCAAAGTTTGGTGAAGATCTGAGTATGTCGTTTTTGACCTTATCTGGAACATCCTTTCTGAAAATTTGAAAATTCTTAAAAAATTCGTCCAAAATCTTGATGTCTCTAATCTCTTGTTTTGTACGTTTTTTCCACGTGTCTTGACATCCAATGTATCCCTGCAAAGTTTGGTGAAGATCTGAGTATGTAGTTTTTGACCTTGTATGGAACCTCCCATCTGAAAATTTGAAAATTCCTAAAAAATTCGTCTAAAATCTTGATGTCTCCTCTCTCTTGTTTTGTACTTTTTTTCCACGTGTCTTGACATCCAATGTATCCCTGCAAAGTTTGGTGAAGATCTGAGTATGTAGTTTTTGACCTTATATGGAACCTCCTTTCTGAAAATTTGAAAATTCTTAAAAAATTCGACCAAAATCTTGATGTGTCCAATCCTATGTTTTGTATGTTTTTCCACGTGTCTTGACATCCAATGTATCCATGCAAAGTTTGGTGAAGATCTGAGTCTGTAGTTTTTGACCTTATATGGAACCTCCTATCTGAAAATTTGAGAATTCTTGAAAAATTCGTCCAAAATCTTGATGTCTCCAATCTCTTGTTTTGTACGTTTTTTCCACGTGTCTTGACATCCAATGTATCCCTGCAAAGTTTGGTGAAGATCTGAGTATGTAGTTTTTGACCTTATCTGGAACCTACCATCTGAAAATTTGAAAATTCCTAAAAAATCCGTCCAAAATCTTGATGACCTCAATCTCTTGTTTTGTACGTTTTTTCCACGTGTCTTGACATCCAATGTATCCCTGCAATGTTTGGTGAAGATCTGAGTATGTAGTTTTTGACCTTATATGGAACCTCTTTTCTGAAAATTTGAAAATTCTTAAAAATATTTGACCAAAATCTTGATGTCCCCAATCCTAGGTTTTGTATGTTTTTTCCACGTGTCTTGACATCCAATGTATCCCTGCAAAGTTTGGTGAAGATCTGAGTATGTAGTTTTAGACCTTATCTGGAACCTCATTTCTGAAAATTTGAAAATTCCTCAAAAATTCGTCCAAAATCTTGATGTCTCCAATCTCTTGTTTTGTACGTTTTTTCCACGTGTCTTGACATCCAATGTATCCCTGCAAAGTTTGGTGAAGATCTGAGTATGTAGTTTTTGACCTTATATGGAGCCTCCTTTCTGAAAATTTGAAAATTCTTAAAAAATTCATCCAAAATCTTGATGTCTCCAATCTCTTGTTTTGTACGTTTTTTCCACGTTTCTTGACATCCAATGTATCCCTGCAAAGTTTGGTGAAGATCTGAGTATGTAGTTTTTGACCTTATATGGAACCTCCTTTCTGAAAATTTGAAAATTCTTAAAAAATTCGTCCAAAATCTTGATGTCCCCAATCCTATGTTTTGTATGTTTTTTCCACGTGTCTTGACATCCAATGTATCCATGCAACGTTTGGTGAAGATCTGAGTATGTAGTTTTTGACCTTATCTGGAACCTCCTATCTGAAAATTTGAAAATTCTTAAAAAATTCGTCCAAAATCTTGATGTCTCCAATCTCTTGTTTTGTACGTTTTTTCCACGTGTCTTGACATCCAATGTATCCCTGCAATGTTTGGTGAAGATCTGAGTATGTAGTTTTTGACCTTATATGGAACCTCCTATCTGAAAATTTGAAAATTCTTAAAAAATTCGTCCAAAATCTTGATATCCCCAATCCTATGTTTTGTATGTTTTTTCCACGTGTCTTGACATCCAATGTATCCCTGCAAAGTTTGGTGAAGATCTGAGTATGTAGTTTTTGACCTTATCTGGAACCTCCTATCTGAAAATTTGAAAATTTTAAAAAATTCGTCCAAAATCTTGATGTCCCCAATCTCTTGTTTTGTACGTTTTTTCCACGTGTCTTGACATCCAATGTATCCATGCAAAGTTTGGTGAAGATCTGAGTATGTCGTTTTTGACCTTATCTGGAACCTCCCATCTGAAAATTTGAAAATTCTTCAAAAATTCGTCGAAAATCTTGATGTCTCCAATCTCTTGTTTTGTACGTTTTTCCCACGTGTCTTGACATGCAAAGTATCCCTGCAACGTTTGGTGAAGATCTGAGTATGTAGTTTTTTACCTTATCTGGAACCTCCCATCTGAAAATTTGAAAATTCCTAAAAAATCCGTCCAAAATCTTGATGACCTCAATCTCTTGTTTTGTACGTTTTTTCCACGTGTCTTGACATCCAATGTATCCCTGCAATGTTTGGTGAAGATCTGAGTATGTAGTTTTTGACCTTATATGGAACCTCTTATCTGAAAATTTGAAAATTCTTAAAAATATTTGACAAAAATCTTTGTTGTCCCCAATCCTATGTTTTGTATGTTTTTTCCACGTGTCTTGACATCCAATGTATTTCTGCAAAGTTTGGTGAAGATCTGAGTATGTCGTTTTTGACCTTATCTGGAACCTCCCATCTGAAAATTTGAAAATTCTTAAAAAATTCGACCAAAATCTTGATGTCTCCAATCCTATGTTTTGTATGTTTTTTCCACGTGTCTTGACATCCAATGTATCCATGCAAAGTTTGGTGAAGATCTGAGTATGTAGTTTTTGACCTTATCTGGAACCTCCCATCTGAAAATTTGAAAATTTTTAAAAAATTCGTCCAAAATCTTGATGTCTCCAATCTCTTGTTTTGTACGTTTTTTCCACGTGTCTTGACCTGCAATGTATCCCTGCAATGTTTGGTGAAGATCTGAGTATGTAGTTTTTGACCTTATATGGAACTTCCTATCTGAAAATTTGAAAATTCTTAAAAAATTTGACCAAAATCTTGATGTCCCCAATCCTATGTTTTGTATGTTTTTTCCACGTGTCTTGACATCCAATATATCCCTGCAAAGTTTGGTGAAGATCTGAGTATGTCGTTTTTGACCTTATCTGGAACATCCTTTCTGAAAATTTGAAAATTCTTAAAAAATTCGTCCAAAATCTTGATGTCTCCAATCTCTTGTTTTGTACGTTTTTTCCACGTGTCTTGACATCCAATGTATCCCTGCAAAGTTTGGTGAAGATCTGAGTATGTAGTTTTTGACCTTATATGGAACCTCCTTTCTGAAAATTTGAAAATTCTTAAAAAATTCGTCCAAAATCTTGATGTCTCCAATCTCTTGTTTTGTACGTTTTTTCCACGTGTCTTGACATCCAATGTATCCCTGCAAAGTTTGGTGAAGATCTGAGTATGTAGTTTTTGACCCTATATGGAACCTCATATCTGAAAATTTGAAAATTCTTAAAAAATTCGACCAAAATCTTGATGTCTCCAATCCTATGTTTTGTATGTTTTTTCCACGTGTCTTGACATCCAATGTATTTCTGCAAAGTTTGGTGAAGATCTGAGTATGTCGTTTTTGACCTTATCTGGAACATCCTTTCTGAAAATTTGAAAATTCTTAAAAAATTCGTCCAAAATCTTGATGTCTCCAATCTCTTGTTTTGTACGTTTTTTCCACGTGTCTTGACATCCAATGTATCCCTGCAAAGTTTGGTGAAGATCTGAGTATGTAGTTTTTGACCTTATATGGAACCTCCCATCTGAAAATTTGAAAATTCTTAAAAAATTCGACCAAAATCTTGATGTCTCCAATCCTATGTTTTGTATGTTTTTTCCACGTGTCTTGACATCCAATGTATCCCTGCAAAGTTTGGTGAAGATCTGAGTATGTAGTTTTTGACCTTATCTGGAACCTCCCATCTGAAAATTTGAAAATTTTTAAAAAATTCGTCCAAAATGTTGATGTCTCCAATCTCTTGTTTTGTACGTTTTTTCCACGTGTCTTGACATCCAATGTATCCCTTCAATGTTTGGTGGAGATCTGAGTATTTAGTTTTTGACCTTATATGGAACCTCCTATCTGAAAATTTGAAAATTCTTAAAAAATTTGACCAAAATCTTGATGTCCCAAATCCTATGTTTTGTATGTTTTTTCCACGTGTCTTGACATCCAATGTATCCCTGCAAAGTTTGGTGAAGATCTGAGTATGTCGTTTTTGACCTTATCTGGAACATCCTTTCTGAAAATTTGAAAATTCTTAAAAAATTCGTCCAAAATCTTGATGTCTCCAATCTCTTGTTTTGTACGTTTTTTCCACGTGTCTTGACATCCAATGTATCCCTGCAAAGTTTGGTGAAGATCTGAGTATGTAGTTTTGACCTTATATGGAACCTCCTTTCTGAAAATTTGAAAATTCTTAAAAAATTCGTCCAAAATCTTGATGTCTCCAATCTCTTGTTATGTACGTTTTTTCCACGTGTCTTGACATCCAATGTATCCCTGCAAAGTTTGGTGAAGATCTGAGTATGTAGTTTTTGACCTTATATGGAACCTCATATCCGAAAATTTGAAAATTCCTAAAAAATTCGACAAAAATCTTGATGTCTCCAATCCTATGTTTTGTATGTTTTTTCCACGTGTCTTGACATCCAATGTATCCATGCAAAGTTTGGTGAAGATCTGAGTATGTAGTTTTTGACCTTAACTGGAACCTCCTATCTGAAAATTTGAAAATTCTTAAAAAATTCGTCCAAAATCTTGATGTCTCCAATCTCTTGTTTTGTACGTTTTTTCCACGTGTCTTTACATCCAATGTATCCCTGCAAAGTTTGGTGAAGATCTGAGTATGTAGTTTTTGACCTTATCTGGAACCTCCCATCTGAAAATTTGAAAATTCCTAAAAAATCCGTCCAAAATCTTGATGACCTCAATCTCTTGTTTTGTACGTTTTTTCCACGTGTCTTGACATCCAATGTATCCATGCAAAGTTTGGTGAAGATCTGAGTATGTAGTTTTTGACCTTATATGGAACCTCCCATCTGAAAATTTGAAAATTCCTGAAAAATCCGTCTAAAATCTTGATGTCCCCAATCCTATGTCTTGTATGTTTTTTCCACGTGTCTTGACATCCAATGTATCCCTGCAAAGTTTGGTGAAGATCTGAGTATGTAGTTTTTGACCTTATATGGAACCTCATATCTGAAAATTTGAAAATTCTTAAAAAATTCGACCAAAATCTTGATGTCTCCAATCCTATGTTTTGTATGTTTTTTCCACGTGTCTTGACATCCAATGTATCCATGCAAAGTTTGGTGAAGATCTGAGTATGTAGTTTTTGACCTTATATGGAACCTCCTATCTGAAAATTAGAGAATTCTTGAAAAATTCGTCCAAAATCTTGATGTCTCCAATCTCTTGTATTGTACGTTTTTTCCACGTGTCTTGACATCCAATGTATACCTGCAAAGTTTGGTGAAGATCTGAGTATGTAGTTTTTGACCTTATCTGGAACCTCCCATCTGAAAATTTGAAAATTCCTAAAAAATCCGTCCAAAATCTTGATGATCTCAATCTCTTGTTTTGTACGTTTTTTCCACGTGTCTTGACATCCAATGTATTCCTGCAATGTTTGGTGATGATCTGAGTATGAGGTTTTTGACCTTATATGGAACCTCTTATCTGAAAATTTGAAAATTCTTAAAAATATTTGACCAAAATCTTGATGTCCCCAATCTCTTGTTTTGTACGTTTTTTCCACGTGTCTTGACATCCAATGTATCCATGCAAAGTTTGGTGAAGATCTGAGTATGTAGTTTTTGACCTTATCTGGAACCTCCTATCTGAAAATTTGAAAATTTTTAAAAAATTCGTCCAAAATCTTGATGTCTTCAATCTCTTGTTTTGTACGTTTTTTCCACGTGTCTGACTTCCAATGTATCCCTGCAAAGTTTGGTGAAGATCTGAGTATGTCGTTTTTGACCATATCTGGAACATCCTTTCTGAAAGTTTGAAAATTCTTAAAAAAATCGTCCAAAATCTTGATGTCTCCAATCTCTTGTTTTGTACGTTTTTTCCACGTGTCTTGACATCCAATGTATCCCTGCAAAGTTTGGTGAAGATCTGAGTATGTAGTTTTTGACCTTATATGGAACCTCCTTTCTGAAAATTTGAAAATTCTTAAAAAATTCGTCCAAAATCTTGATGTCCCCAATCTCTTGTTTTGTACGTTTTTTCCACGTGTCTTGACATCCAATGTATCCATGCAAAGTTTGGTGAAGATCTGAGTATGTCGTTTTTGACCTTATCTGGAACCTCCCATCTGAAAATTTGAAAATTCTTCAAAAATTCGTCGAAAATCTTGATGTCTCCAATCTCTTGTTTTGTACGATTTTCCCACGTGTCTTGACATGCAAAGTATCCCTGCAACGTTTGGTGAAGATCTGAGTATGTAGTTTTTTACCTTATCTGGAACCTCCCATCTGAAAATTTGAAAATTCCTAAAAAATCCGTCCAAAATCTTGATGACCTCAATCTCTTGTTTTGTACGTTTTTTCCACGTGTCTTGACATCCAATGTATCCCTGCAATGTTTGGTGAAGATCTGAGTATGTAGTTTTTGACCTTATATGGAACCTCTTATCTGAAAATTTGAAAATTCTTAAATATATTTGACAAAAATCTTTGTTGTCCCCAATCCTATGTTTTGTATGTTTTTTCCACGTGTCTTGACATCCAATGTATTTCTGCAAAGTTTGGTGAAGATCTGAGTATGTCGTTTTTGACCTTATCTGGAACCTCCCATCTGAAAATTTGAAAATTCTTAAAAAATTCGACCAAAATCTTGATGTCTCCAATCCTATGTTTTGTATGTTTTTTCCACGTGTCTTGACATCCAATGTATCCATGCAAAGTTTGGTGAAGATCTGAGTATGTAGTTTTTGACCTTATCTGGAACCTCCCATCTGAAAATTTGAAAATTTTTAAAAAATTCGTCCAAAATCTTGATGTCTCCAATCTCTTGTTTTGTACGTTTTTTCCACGTGTCTTGACCTCCAATGTATCCCTGCAATGTTTGGTGAAGATCTGAGTATGTAGTTTTTGACCTTATATGGAACCTCCTATCTGAAAATTTGAAACTTCTTAAAAAATTTGACCAAAATCTTGATGTCCCCAATCCTATGTTTTGTATGTTTTTTCCACGTGTCTTGACATCCAATATATCCCTGCAAAGTTTGGTGAAGATCTGAGTATGTCGTTTTTGACCTTATCTGGAACATCCTTTCTGAAAATTTGAAAATTCTTAAAAAATTCGTCCAAAATCTTGATGTCTCCAATCTCTTGTTTTGTACGTTTTTTCCACGTGTCTTGACATCCAATGTATCCCTGCAAAGTTTGGTGAAGATCTGAGTATGTAGTTTTTGACCTTATATGGAACCTCCTTTCTGAAAATTTGAAAATTCTTAAAAAATTCGTCCAAAATCTTGATGTCTCCAATCTCTTGTTTTGTACGTTTTTTCCACGTGTCTTGACATCCAATGTATCCCTGCAAAGTTTGGTGAAGATCTGAGTATGTAGTTTTTGACCTTATATGGAACCTCATATCTGAAAATTTGAAAATTCTTAAAAAATTCGACCAAAATCTTGATGTCTCCAATCCTATGTTTTGTATGTTTTTTCCACGTGTCTTGACATCCAATGTATTTCTGCAAAGTTTGGTGAAGATCTGAGTATGTCGTTTTTGACCTTATCTGGAACATCCTTTCTGAAAATTTGAAAATTCTTAAAAAATTCGTCCAAAATCTTGATGTCTCCAATCTCTTGTTTTGTACGTTTTTTCCAAGTGTCTTGACATCCAATGTATCCCTGCAAAGTTTGGTGAAGATCTGAGTATGTAGTTTTTGACCTTATATGGAACCTCCCATCTGAAAATTTGAAAATTCTTAAAAAATTCGACCAAAATCTTGATGTCTCCAATCCTATGTTTTGTATGTTTTTTCCACGTGTCTTGACATCCAATGTATCCCTGCAAAGTTTGGTGAAGATCTGAGTATGTAGTTTTTGACCTTATCTGGAACCTCCCATCTGAAAATTTGAAAATTTTTAAAAAATTCGTCCAAAATCTTGATGTCTCCAATCTCTTGTTTTGTACGTTTTTTCCACGTGTCTTGACATCCAATGTATCCCTTCAATGTTTGGTGAAGATCTGAGTATGTAGTTTTTGACCTTATATGGAACCTCCTATCTGAAAATTTGAAAATTCTTAAAAAATTTGACCAAAATCTTGATGTCCCAAATCCTATGTTTTGTATGTTTTTTCCACGTGTCTTGACATCCAATGTATCCCTGCAAAGTTTGGTGAAGATCTGAGTATGTAGTTTTTGACCTTATCTGGAACCTCATATCCGAAAATTTGAAAATTCTTAAAAAATTCGACAAAAATCTTGATGTCTCCAATCCTATGTTTTGTATGTTTTTTCCACGTGTCTTGACATCCAATGTATCCATGCAAAGTTTGGTGAAGATCTGAGTATGTAGTTTTTGACCTTAACTGGAACCTCCTATCTGAAAATTTGAAAATTCTTAAAAAATTCGTCCAAAATCTTGATGTCTCCAATCTCTTGTTTTGTACGTTTTTTCCACGTGTCTTTACATCCAATGTATCCATGCAAAGTTTGGTGAAGATCTGAGTATGTAGTTTTTGACCTTATATGGAACCTCCCATCTGAAAATTTGAAAATTCCTGAAAAATCCGTCTAAAACCTTGATGTCCCCAATCCTATGTCTTGTATGTTTTTTCCACGTGTCTTGACATCCAATGTATCCCTGCAAAGTTTGGTGAAGATCTGAGTATGTAGTTTTTGACCTTATATGGAACCTCATATCTGAAAATTTGAAAATTCTTAAAAAATTCGACCAAAATCTTGATGTCTCCAATCCTATGTTTTGTATGTTTTTTCCACGTGTCTTGACATCCAATGTATCCATGCAAAGTTTGGTGAAGATCTGAGTATGTAGTTTTTGACCTTATATGGAACCTCCTATCTGAAAATTAGAGATTTCTTGAAAAATTCGTCCAAAATCTTGATGTCTCCAATCTCTTGTATTGTACGTTTTTTCCACGTGTCTTGACATCCAATGTATACCTGCAAAGTTTGGTGAAAATCTGAGTATGTAGTTTTTGACCTTATCTGGAACCTCCCATCTGAAAATTTGAAAATTCCTAAAAAATCCGTCCAAAATCTTGATGATCTCAATCTCTTGTTTTGTACGTTTTTTCCACGTGTCTTGACATCCAATGTATTCCTGCAATGTTTGGTGAAGATCTGAGTATGTAGTTTTTGACCTTATATGGAACCTCTTATCTGAAAATTTGAAAATTCTTAAAAATATTTGACCAAAATCTTGATGTCCCCAATCCTATGTTTTGTATGTTTTTTCCACGTGTCTTGACATCCAATGTATTTCTGCAAAGTTTGGTGAAGATCTGAGTATGTCGTTTTTGACCTTATCTGGAACATCCTTTCTGAAAATTTGAAAATTCTTAAAAAATTCGTCCAAAATCTTGATGTCTCCAATCTCTTGTTTTGTACGTTTTTTCCACGTGTCTTGACATCCAATGTATCCCTGCAAAGTTTGGTGAAGATCTGAGTATGTAGTTTTTGACCTTATATGGAACCTCCCATCTGAAAATTTGAAAATTCTTAAAAAATTCGACCAAAATCTTGATGTCTCCAATCCTATGTTTTGTATGTTTTTTCCACGTGTCTTGACATCCAATGTATCCATGCAAAGTTTGGTGAAGATCTGAGTATGTAGTTTTTGACCTTATCTGGAACATCCTTTCTGAAAATTTGAAAATTCTTAAAAAATTCGTCCAAAATCTTGATGTCTCCAATCTCTTGTTTTGTACGTTTTTTCCACGTGTCTTGACATCCAATGTATCCCTGCAAAGTTTGGTGAAGATCTGAGTATGTAGTTTTTGACCTTATATGGAACCTCCTATCTGAAAATTTGAAAATTCTTAAAAAATTCGTCCAAAATCTTGATGTCTCCAATCTCTTGTTTTGTACGTTTTTTCCACGTGTCTTGACATCCAATGTATCCCTGCAAAGTTTGGTGAAGATCTGAGTATGTAGTTTTTGACCTTATCTGGAACCTCCCATCTGAAAATTTGAAAATTCCTAAAAAATCCGTCCAAAATCTTGATGACCTCAATCTCTTGTTTTGTACGTTTTTTCCACGTGTCTTGACATCCAATGTATCCCTGCAAAGTTTGGTGAAGATCTGAGTATGTAGTTCTTGACCTTATCTGGAACCTCCTATCTGAAAATTTGAAAATTGTTAAAAAATTCGTCCAAACTCTTGATGTCTCCAATCTCTTGTTTTGTACGTTTTTCCCACGTGTCTTGACATCCAATGTATCCCTTCAAAGTTTGGTGAAGATCTGAGTATGTAGTTTTTGACCTTATATGGAACCTCCTTTCTGAAAATTTGAAAATTCCTCAAAAATTCGTCCAAAATCTAGATGTCTCCAATCTCTTGTTTTGTACGTTTTTTCCACGTGTCTTGACATCCAATGTATCCCTGCAAAGTTTGGTGAAGATCTGAGTATGTAGTTTTTGACCTTATCTGGAACCTCCCATCTGAAAATTTGAAAATTCCTAAAAAATCCGTCCAAAATCTTGATGTCCCCAATCCTATGTCTTGTATGTTTTTTCCACGTGTCTTGACATCCAATGTATCCCTGCAAAGTTTGGTGAAGATCTGAGTATGTAGTTTTTGACCTTATATGGAACCTCATATCTGAAAATTTGAAAATTCTTAAAAAATTCGACCAAAATCTTGATGTCTCCAATCCTATGTTTTGTATGTTTTTTCCACGTGTCTTGACATCCAATGTATCCATGCAAAATTTGGTGAAGATCTGAGTATGTAGTTTTTGACCTTATATGGAACCTCCTATCTGAAAATTTGAAAATTCTTAAAAAATTCGTCCAAAATCTTGATGTCTCCAATCTCTTGTTTTGTATGTTTTTTCCACGTGTCTTGACATCCAATGTATATCTGCAAAGTTTGGTGAAGATCTGAGTATGTAGTTTTTGACCTTATCTGGAACCTCCCATCTGAAAATTTGAAAATTCCTAAAAAATCCGTCCAAAATCTTGATGACCTCAATCTCTTGTTTTGTACGTTTTTTCCACGTGTCTTGACATCCAATGTATCCCTGCAAAGTTTGGTGAAGATCTGAGTATGTAGTTTTTGACCTTATCTGGAACCTTCTTTCTGAATATTTGAAAATTCCTCAAAAATTCGTCCAAAATCTTGATGTCTCCAATCTCTTGTTTTGTACGTTTTTTCCACGTGTCTTGACATCCAATGTATCCCCGCATAGTTTGGTGAAGATCTGAGTATGTAGTTTTTGACCTTATCTGGAACCTCCCATCTGAAAATTTGAAAATTCCTAAAAAATCCGTCCAAAATCTTGATGTCCCCAATCCTATGTTTTGTATGTTTTTTCCACGTGTCTTGACATCCAATGTATAAATGCAAAGTTTGGTGAAGATCTGAGTATGTAGTTTTTGACCTTATATGTAACCTCCTTTCTGAAAATTTGAAAATTCTAAAAAAAATCGTCCAAAATCTTGATGTCTCCAATCTCTTGTTTTGTACGTTTTTTTCCACGTGTCTTGACATCCAATGTATCCCTGCAAAGTTTGGTAAAGATTTGAGTATGTAGTTTTTGACCTTATATGGAACCTCCTTTCTGAAAATTTGAAAATTCTTAAAAAATTCGTCCAAAATCTTGATGTCTCCAATCTCTTGTTTTGTACGTTTTTTCCACGTGTCTTCACATCCAATGTATCCGTGCAAAGTTTGGTGAAGATCTGAGTATGTAGTTTTTGACCTTATATGGAACCTCATATCTGAAAATTTGAAAATTCTTAAAAAATTCGACCAAAATCTTGATGTCTCCAATCCTATGTTTTGCATGTTTTTTCCACGTGTCTTGACATCCAATGTATCCATGCAAAGTTTGATGAAGATCTGAGTATGTAGTTTTTGACCTTATATGGAACCTCCTATCTGAAAATTTGAAAATTCTTAAAAAATTCGTCCAAAATCTTGATGTCTCCAATCTCTTGTTTTGTACGTTTTTTCCACGTGTCTTGACATCCAATGTATCCCTGCAAAGTTTGGTGAAGATCTGAGTATGTAGTTTTTGACCTTATCTGGAACCTCCTATCTGAAAATTTGAAAATTCCTAAAAAATCCGTCCAAAATCTTGATGACCTCAATCTCTTGTTTTGTACGTTTTTTCCACGTGTCTTGACATCCATTGTATCCCTGCAAAGTTTGGTGAAGATCTGAGTATGTAGTTTTTGACCTTATATGGAACCTCCTTTCTGAAAATTTGAAAATTCTTAAAAAATTCGTCCAAAATCTTGATGTCTCCAATCTCTTGTTTTGTACGTTTTTTCCACGTGTCTTGACATCCAATGTATCCCTGCAAAGTTTGGTGAAGATCTGAGTATGTAGTTTTTGACCTTATATGGAACCTCCTTTCTGAAAATTTGAAAATTCTTAAAAAATTCGTCCAAAATCTTGATGTCTCCAATCTCCTGTTTTGTACGTTTTTTCCACGTGTCTTGACATCCAATGTATCCCTGCAAAGTTTGGTGAAGATCTGAGTATGTAGTTTTTGACCTTATATGGAACCTCCCATCTGAAAATTTGAAAATTCCTAAAAAATCCGTCTAAAATCTTGATGTCCCCAATCCTATGTCTTGTATGTTTTTTCCACGTGTCTTGACATCCAATGTATCCCTGCAAAGTTTGGTGAAGATCTGAGTATGTAGTTTTTGACCTTATATGGAACCTCATATCTGAAAATTTGAAAATTCTTAAAAAATTCGACCAAAATCTTGATGTCTCCAATCCTATGTTTTGTATGTTTTTTCCACGTGTCTTGACATCCAATGTATTCATGCAAAGTTTGGTGAAGATCTGAGTATGTAGTTTTTGACCTTATATGGAACCTCCTATCTGAAAATTTGAAAATTCTTAAAAAATTCGTCCAAAATCTTGATGTCTCCAATCTCTTGTTTTGTACGTTTTTTCCACGTGTCTTGACATCCAATGTATCCCTGCAAAGTTTGGTGAAGATCTGAGTATGTAGTTTTTGACCTTATCTGGAACCTCCCATCTGAAAATTTGAAAATTCCTAAAAAATCCGTCCAAAATCTTGATGACCTCAATCTCTTGTTTTGTACGTTTTTTCCACGTGTCTTGACATCCAATGTATCCCTGCAAAGTTTGGTGATGATCTGAGTATGTAGTTTTTGACCTTATCTGGAACCTCCTATCTGAAAATTTGAAAATTGTTAAAAAATTCGTCCAAAATCTTGATGTCTCCAATCTCTTGTTTTGTACGTTTTTCCCACATGTCTTGACATCCAATGTATCCCTGCAAAGTTTGGTGAAGATCTGAGTATGTAGTTTTTGACCTTATATGGAACCTTCTTTCTGAAAATTTGAAAATTCCTCAAAAATTCGTCCAAAATCTTGATGTCTCCAATCTCTTGTTTTGTACGTTTTTTCCACGTGTCTTGACATCCAATGTATCCCTGCAAAGTTTGGTGAAGATCTGAGTATGTAGTTTTTGACCTTATCTGGAACCTCCTATCTGAAAATTTGAAAATTCCTAAAAAATCCGTCCAAAATCTTGATGTCCCCAATCCTATGTCTTTTTTTTTTTTCCACGTGTCTTGACATCCAATGTATCCCTGCAAAGTTTGGTGAAGATCTGAGTATGTAGTTTTTGACCTTATATGGAACCTCATATCTGAAAATTTGAAAATTCTTAAAAAATTCGACCAAAATCTTGATGTCTCCAATCCTATGTTTTGTATGTTTTTTCCACGTGTCTTGACATCCAATGTATCCATGCAAAGTTTGGTGAAGATCTGAGTATGTAGTTTTTGACCTTATATGGAACCTCGTATCTGAAAATTTGAAAATTCTTAAAAAATTCGTCCAAAATCTTGATGTCTCCAATCTCTTGTTTTGTACGTTTTTTCCACGTGTCTTGACATCCAATGTATCCCTGCAAAGTTTGGTGAAGATCTGAGTATGTAGTTTTTGACCTTATCTGGAACCTCCCATCTGAAAATTTGAAAATTCCTAAAAAATCCGTCCAAAATCTTGATGACCTCAATCTCTTGTTTTGTACGTTTTTTCCACGTGTCTTGACATCCATTGTATCCCTGCAAAGTTTGGTGAAGATCTGAGTATGTAGTTTTTGACCTTATATGGAACCTCCTTTCTGAAAATTTGAAAATTCTTAAAAAATTCGTCCAAAATCTTGATGTCCCCAATCCTATGTTTTGTATGTTTTTTCCACGTGTCTTGACATCCAATGTATCCATGCAAAGTTTGGTGAAGATCTGAGTATGTCGTTTTTGACCTTATCTGGAACCTCCCATCTGAAAATTTGAAAATTCTTCAAAAATTCGTCGAAAATCTTGATGTCTCCAATCTCTTGTTTTGTACGTTTTTTCCACGTGTCTTGACATGCAAAGTATCCCTGCAACGTTTGGTGAAGATCTGAGCATGTAGTTTTTGACCTTATCTGGAACCTCCTATCTGAAAATTTGAAAATTCTTCAAAAATTCGTCCAAAATCTTGATGACACCAATCTCTTGTTTTGTACGTTTTTTCCACGTGTCTTGACATCCAATGTATCCATGCAAAGTTTGGTGAAGATCTGAGTATGTAGTTTTTGACCTTATATGGAACCTCCTATCTGAAAATTTGAAAATTCTTAAAAAATTCGTCCAAAATCTTGATGTCTCCAATCTCTTGTTTTGTACGTTTTTTCCACGTGTCTTGACATCCAATGTATCCCTGCAAAGTTTGGTGAAGATCTGAGTATGTAGTTTTTCACCTTATCTGGAACCTCCCATCTGAAAATTTGAAAATTCCTAAAAAATCCGTCCAAAATCTTGATGACCTCAATCTCTTGTTTTGTACGTTTTTTCCACGTGTCTTGACATCCATTGTATCCCTGCAAAGTTTGGTGAAGATCTGAGTATGTAGTTTTTGACCTTATATGGAAACTCCTTTCTGAAAATTTGAAAATTCTTAAAAAATTCGTCCAAAATCTTGATGTCCCCAATCCTATGTTTTGTATGTTTTTTCCACGTGTCTTGACATCCAATGTATCCATGCAAAGTTTGGTGAAGATCTGAGTATGTCGTTTTTGACCTTATCTGGAACCTCCCATCTGAAAATTTGAAAATTCTTCAAAAATTCGTCGAAAATCTTGATGTCAGTAGTGCATATTAGCCGGTTCAACGCAATACTTGGTACGAGGGGCACTTGTAGCCCTTTTTTTATCAATTAAATGTCATTTTTTGACACATATTGGCAATTTTTTGTCGATGTTTTAATGCTTAGCGATGTTTTAGCGAAATTTTCGATTTTTCCCATCTCATACTTGGTACGAATGCCATGATCTTACGTGATATAACTTAACCTATTCTTTTTTCTTATTTATTGTTTCAAAATAATACTTTGTAGAGTAGTACAATCAAGCCGGTTCTGCAACATCAAGTGAAGCGCAGTGTTGCCAACTCCTCACCCGAAAAAATCACCAAGGTTTTTTCCTTGGTCTAACCTAACCCAAAGCAAGGGGCTGGCAACACTGCGAGAAAATACCTCAAGCAAGGTTGCCAACCCTTACTCGAAAAAAATCACCAAGGTTTTTTACTTGGTCTAACCTAACCTCAAGCAAGGAGCTGGCAACACTGCTTGAGGCTTGCCTTACAATACATAAAGCAAGGTTGCCAACCTACTGGTACTTTTACCATAGCCTTTTACAAGAAAAAAAAAGAGAGAGAGAGGGAAGAGTTAAACAACCGACAGTTTACCTACAGCCTTTTTTTTTCTTGGTCTAACCTAACCTAATGCAAGGAGCTGGCAACCTTGCTTGAGGCTTGCCTTACAGTGCATAAAGCAAGGTTGCCAACCTACTGGTACTTTTACCATAGCCTTTTACAAAAAAAAAAGAGAGAGGAGAGAGAGGGAAGAGTTAAACAACCGACAGCTGCCAACTCCCACCTACAGCCTTTTTGGTCTAACCTAACCTAAAGCAAGGAGCTGGCAACACTGCTTGAGACTTGCCTTACAGTGCATAAAGCAATGTTGCCAACCTACTGGTACTTTTACCATGGTTTTTTACAAAAAAAAAAGAGAGAGAGGGGAAGAGTTAAACAACCGACAGCTGCCAACACCCGCCTACAGCCTCTTTTGGTCTAACCTAACCTAAAGCAAGGAGCTGGCAACTTTGCTTGAGACTTGCCTTACAGTGCATAAAGCAATTTTTGTCAACCTACACACACACTGGGCGAGGAGAGGTGGCACTGCCGTAAGAGAGAGATGGATGGATGGCAACACAGTATGTGTGTGCGTGTATAATATGTAGCATTATTAACTAGAGTGTGTTGGCAAACCACCTGCAACTAAAAAAAAAAAAATAGAGATGCCAACGTTGTCGTAAAATAAAGAGAGAGAGACCTATGGCTGGCAACAGTGGTGAGCGAATGCGCCATATCGTAATTTTCCAAGTCCGTATACCGCGACCTTTGTAAACCTACCTCTCGGGAACGATGTGCCACACATACACGCGCGCGCGCCTCTCATTATTTCTGTATTGTGATGTGTTTATTTTGGTATGGGAGGACAGAGGACACCTAGACGATGTTAATGCAGGAAATCCCAGCTCTCTATGATCATCCTTTCGAAAGTTACGAGCGATGAAAAAAATATTTTGGCAATTGCCCCTCTCTTGACCCAGGACCTCTAAAAAAACTTTGTATACGTACTCTGCATCACCAATATCGACAAAAGGGTCAACGGGGAGGATTTTTGCACTATTTTTCTCTCTCACTGTTTTTCGAGACATTAGCAATTTAACGCCGGACTTGGAAAATTTTTCGACAGAGGGGTCAAATTTGGCTCCATGACGACATATGTTTTTTTTGGTATGGGGGGACAGAGGACACCGAGACTCGACCGACGCACTAAACCCGACCTCTCTACGTATATTCTACGTCACCAAAAAAAGGTTTAAGGTTCCAAATAACAATAGTTAAAGTTTCCCCAATCTAGTAAAGTGGATTGGTTGAAATCTCCAAGGCGTATTTTAAGTTTTTGTATTCACACACAAGAAATTCTATATAAATAACATACCTGAAATTCTATTTACAGTAGATTGAATTTTTGAGTTTTGTAATCACCCCAAGTAATTCTATATAAAATAACATACCTGAAAATTGTATCGCTAGACACTTTTTGATTTCTGTGATTTTGGAGAAAGCAATGGCATCCACCACCAGTTTCAATCATAAAAATGATAAAACTGAGTGTGTTACTTGCGAAAAATTAATATCTAAAACTAATATTAGCAAACACAGGGCAAGATGTAGCGAAACAGGTTCGAGAATTAATCGTTCGTTACCTTCTAAGCCCTGTGCTCGATGCGGAAAGATGATCAGCATTGCAAATTTAAGTAAACACCTCAAAATTTGCAAACTATCGATCGAACGAGGAACATTGAAAAGGAAAATCGATAATGCAGATACGGAAGCTTCCACTTCCAAGCAAATTAAATTGTCTAATGAACGCAAAGCAATTAGATCTGCATTCAACGACCAACTCCAGGATTTTTCAATTAAGTCAGAACCAGGCCGTGACATTCTAAGTTTCTTGGACGAAACGAAAACATCTGTACTAAATATTCTAAAAAATAAACTTGAAAACAACTCTATAAAAGTATATGTTGTTCTGTTTTCTGAATACGAGAAAGTTGGTGGCACAACGAGTATTTTTTATCATTGTACAAAAAACCAGACTCTTCATTTGGCGGACGTCGAAAATTTGGACAACTTCTATTATAAAGTTACCAATGAGCTGGTTAAGAAACATGACGATTTCGAGGCTAAAGGGTCGGGATGGTCTCTGTGTGGAAGTCCTCACACGTTAACCGTTTACGTGAACCGATTCTCGCCTCTTCGCGCTTCCAGCTACGTTCCTCTTCCACCGAACATTCAACACAAGAGGGCTGTGTTAAATATACAGAACAGCGATAACAAGTGTTTTCTCTGGTGTATATTGGCTGCACTGCATCCTGTTCATTGGTTAAATCATCCAGAACAGGTTTCTCATTACAAACAATACGAGTCCGAATTTGAAAGTGTAATGTCTGGCATCGAATACCCGGTGACATTGTCGGATATAACAAAGTTCGAAAATCGTGCAGGAAAACGCATCGCGATTAATGTATATTCCTTCACGTCAGATAAATATCTCGTGCATCCTGTCAGGATAAGCGATATCGACGATGACGATGCTCGTGTGATTAATCTTCTTCTAATTTCAAACGAGGATGTTCATCACTACACGCTAATTCGTTCAATGTCTCGATTACTAGGAAGCCAAACAACCAAGCATGAACATTCCATCGAAGTTTGCCCGAGATGCCTAACCACGTTCGACGATCAAAAACAACTCAATTATCGAAAATACACCGGACGTCAAATTGCTATCGAGAAACTTGCCGAACATAAAATTTATTGCGGCAACAACAGACCGGCTAGAATGTTGATGCCCGAAACGAACGAAGTCGAAGAATTCAAAATGCACAAAGCATTGTTGGAACATCCGGCCATTATTGTTGCTGATTTCGAGGCATTCCTCAAACCACTCTCCTACTGTGAGCCGGATCCTGAAATTTCCTCCACAACGCCGTACCAGCTTCATCAACCAAACAGTTTCGGCTATGTTGTTGTGCGACTTGATAAAATAAATGATGCATATATATACCGCGGGCCAAATGTAATTGAACACTTCCTGGAAAAAATGGTGGAGGAGGTTGAGGTAATTGGTAGCGTACTGCTTACATCAAAACCGATGGCACCTTTAACTGAAAATGAACTTCAAGATTACAATTCCACTGAGGTGTGTCCGGTATGTGATCAAAGTTTCACTGATGAGAACAAAAAAATATTCCACCACGATCATTTCAACGGAAACTACATAGGTGGAATTTGCAATACGTGCAATCTTAAAATCCAGAAACCTAAATTCATCCCCATATTTTTTCACAACGGAAGCGGATATGATTTTCACCACCTGGTGAGACATCTTGGCTACGATCCGAAACGTATAGGTGCCTTGGCCGAGAATGAAGAACGCTACATTAGTCTTAGCAAGCAAGTGTCGATTCCGGGAACGAAAAATACAATCGAGATGCGCTTCCTGGATTCGTACAGATTTCTCTCTGCAAGTCTGGATGCTTTAGCGAACAAACTCACCGACGAACAATTCAAAATAACTAGAGCTAGTTTTCCCAACGTAGACATAGAACTCGTTAGACGTAAAGGGATTTATCCTTACGAATACGTTAGTGATGGTTCTAAATTTAACGACGACGCTCTTCCACTTCCAAGAGAATTTTACAGCAGACTCAGAGAGAGAGGAATCACGGACGAGGAATACCAACACGCGCAACTCATGTGGGAGAAATTAGAATGTAGGACACTCGGAGACTACCACGACGCATACTTAAAATTAGACGTGACGATACTCGCGGATGTTTTTCAAGCGTTCAGGAAAACGGCAACGAATATTTACAAATTAGATCCAGCGTATTTCTACAGTCTACCGGGATTAGCGTGGTCGGCAATGTTATTCCAGACAAAGGTCAAGCTGGAACTGATATCGGACGTTGACATGTTGCTATTTATCGAAAGAGGGATACGAGGTGGAATGGTGCAATGCCTACAGAGACATGCAAAAGCTAATAACGTACACATGAAAGAAGATTACGATTCAAATCGAGCATCGAATTACATCTTCTATGCCGACGTTAATAATCTCTACGGACATGCCACGGTTCAGAAACTTCCTTACGGGGGATTCGAATGGTTAGATCCCACTTCGATAGATATTATTTATTTCGACGATAGCGAGTGTGGTTTCTTCGCAGAGGTAGATCTCCAATTCTCCGACCACCTGCACGACACGTTTTCGGATTTGCCTCCAACTCCCGAAATCAAATGTCCACCCGACTCGGTTCAAGACAAGCTTTTGTTAACATTGAACCCTAAACAGAGATACGTCGTCCACTACAAGAATCTCCGGTTTTTGATTGGGAAGGGTGTTCAGATAGTAAATGTTAGAAGAATACTAAAGTTTAAACATTCCACGTGGTTAAGATCTTACATAGAAACTAACACGCAACATAGGACAGCTGCCACTTCCGATTTAGACAAGGATTTTTTTAAATTAATGAACAATGCGGTGTACGGAAAGACCATGGAGAACGTTAGAAAGCACGTAGACGTGAAATTAATTTCCGATAAGAATAAATGTCGGAAGTGGATAGCCGATCCTAGATTCAAGTCGAGAAAAATTTACAACGAGAATTTGGCACTTTTCAATCTAGATATAAAATTGATGAAATTCAGAAAGCCAATTTACGTTGGCGCAACGGTTCTCGACTTCTCGAAACTTTACATGTTCGAATTTCATTACGACGTGATGAAGCCCTTCTACAATGATAAAATATCACTTATGTACACGGACACCGACAGCTTCATTTACAGCATACAAACACCTAACCTATACGAAGACATAAAAAATCCTTCCATGCTTGAGTATTTCGATACGTCTGCATATCCTCAACCCAACAGATTTGGAATTCCATCTCGTAACAAAAAAGTCCTAGGTAAACTGAAAGATGAATGTAACGGTGATGTTATTGTCGAGTTCGCGGGTTTGCGTTCGAAGATGTATGCCATGAGAACAGAGACTAGCGTCACGAAGAAAGCAAAAGGTGTGGGCAAGAATACGGTAGAGAACAAACTCACCTTCCACGATTACATCGTTTGCCTTTACTCACAATCGACGATACTAAGTATAGAACAAAGAATCCAAAGTGTAGACCACGTGATTACAACAAACAAAGTTAGGAAAGTAGCATTAGATCCGCATGACGATAAAAGATGTATTTTGTCTTGTGGAATCCACACGTTGCCTTGGGGACACTATCGTTTAGAAATTAGTAAAAATTGTAGACAATGCAATTGAAAAAAAAACAACTTAAATAACTATAACTAAAATAAAAAAAAACTTTAACTGTCTCAAATTATCACATACACAATAAATAACTAGCAAGGACAATGAATCTCTTTGGTTTCCGAAAGCAAACAATGGAGACTGTACACCGCACGGCAGATCATGAATTTCTACCTTTCATGTTATCTAAACTTAACGGTCTGTTGATCAATCAATTTTCGGAACGCTGCTCTTCTTGCTGGAACAGTGACGATTTCGGATTCGCGACGATCGACATGACGAGGAAACCCAACGACGGAAAATACAGAAACAAAATCAACGACTTTCTAAACGTTGCAACGTTGCAACGTTGTGAGAAACACTGACTGTCATTACAAAAAAAAAAACTTTGACCGTATCCTTAAATAACCAGCATGCCTATGAATTTGTTCGGTTTCAAAAAACAGATCATCATAGAAACCGTACCAGATCATGAAGTCTTACCTTCCGTGTTACCTAAACTCAACGGTCTGTTGATCATTCACCTCAACAGCATTTGGACGAAATTGGATGAGGACGTGGGCAAAACCTTTTACGTCTTCAACAACAATTTACATTTTTACGAAATTCCGATCGGTGGGAAACTTCAAATCACCGTGAATCCGGAAAACGTAGACGAAATCAAAATTTCTACCGGCAAGAACATTTTTCGAATCAAGCACGACAAGATGCTTTCTAACATTGTGTACGATGTTTCAGCAGGAGATTATTTTTACATGGAACTCCTCGGAGATTACGACAAACTCATTCCTCTCTTCGTGGAATTACGAATCGTCTATCCTATTATAAATAACCGTTAACCAAAAATGCCTAACGACATTTTCGGCAACACCAAGCGTGTAGACCACGCAGAAGAAATTCTCATGTTGGACGTTCGTGTTAAGAAGTTGAGGACCGATTTGATCGCTTTGCAGGAGACCTTAAACAAAAGTTTAGAGTCGGAAATCGCTACGCTCCAAACGCAATGTCTCGACCCCATTCTGAAAATCGATTCCGAACTGAAAACGCTCATAAAAAATTACGTCGACGTACCTTCTTACGACAACGTTCAAAATATACAGTTGAGCGTGGATTCGCTTCAAAATGATTTGGCCAAATTACAGCAATTTCAATTGAAAAATGAAGATTTGGAAAAATTGAAACTCAAAATCGAAGAACGAACTTCCGCAATCGAAAAAAATTTCTCCGAACTTCAAACCGCGGTGAACGATATTGATGTAGAACGCTTGCACGTCGTCGTTTCCAAATTACAAGAAGAATTCACCGGCACGTTGGAAGAAATTAAATCCAAGTTACAGACTTTGGAAGATACCATGACGAACCTACCATCGTCGGACGAACTGCAGGTCATCGGTAAAAGCGTCGCGAACATAAAAATTCAATTGGAGGCCTATCAAGATTTCGAACACATTCAAACCACCATCGCTACGCTTCAGGCGTCCTTGGAATTGATCAACGAGGAAATTAAAAATATTCACGCTGAAGCGAGAGCGTTGACGAGCATTCAAGACACGTTGAGCACGGTTCAGCAGAAGATCGAATATTTAGAAAATTTGAACGTCGAATCCAATCTCGCTCATTTTCATCACGTACTGGACAACATACAGGGTGATTTGGAATCGTTACGGACGAGCGTACCTTCGAGCGAAGATTTGGAAAAATTGAAAACGGCGGTGACGGCACTATCCGAATCGAGCGACATCAAAATTTCTTTGAGCGATCTCGAGAGTAGGGTGGCCAATCTCCCCACCTCCAAAGAATTGCACGCTTTGAAAAGGAACATATCGCGTATGCTGAAACGACTGGAAACGGAAACGGCGAACGTGGAACAGATTCGAGACGCAATCAGTTCGCTGGTGTCGACGCTGCCCACTTCGCAGAGCGTCGCCGATCTTCACACGCAGTTTACAGAGATGCGAAGCATCGTGAACGATCTTACCGAGAAGAGCTCGAAATTGAATCAAGTCGAGAACCTTCAGAACATCGTCGTCAACATCAGAGATCAAGTCGGAGTGCTGGAATCCACGCAGGAATCGACGCTGACTTCTTTCGGTGCCAAGTTACAAGAACTCAACGAAAACTACAAGCAGTTGAACGTGGAAGTGAAAATCAAACCGTCGTTGTCTGCCGTAACGGATATCATAGTCGAGCATTTGCTGCCCATCGAACATAAACTCGGACACGTTCACAGTAATCTGCTCGGCGTCGACACTAAATTCGCTAAACTGCATTCTCTGCAAGCCATCGAAATCAACAGCGTACCCAATCAGCAGAGAATCTCCACGTTCGTCGAAGGTAACAAACTGTACATGTTGCATCCTTATCATCCGTACTACAAGTTTCTCCTCGATGGCACGATTCAGATAAACGAATTTTCGTACTGGTCTCACGGCAGAAAAGCTAGCGTTCCCACCATGACTTTGATATCGAATCGTGGTGTCCAGAAAGCAGGAAACATTCCTCTGGCACGTTGGAATGAAACGCGCAACATATATGAAATACACGAAGACGAAGATCTTACCGTTTTCGACGTGAGTGCTGGCGATAAGCTGATCATTCAAAACACGAGCGAGGTGCCACCCTCTTTGAATCCCATCACGCTGGTGCTTCTTTTGAAACGTAATCTCTAAAAAAATGTCTAGGCAAGCCATCGTCGAAGAATTGCATAAACCTGCACGCCGTAACTACGAACGTTTGGCGGTGGTAACCAAGGGCATCGACGACCTCTGGCAAAGCGACCTCGTGGAGATGAGTAGTGGCAATTTGAAAAACGTACATAAATTGAACAAGGGCAACAAGTACCTCCTCACCGTCATAGACACGTTTTCGAAATTCGCATGGGCTCTACCTTTGAAGGAGAAAACGGGAACATGCGTCACGGAAGCATTCAAGACAATTTTTCGCGAAAGCGGCGGCAGACGACCACGATTTCTGCAAACGGACAAGGGGAAGGAATTTTACAACGCCGTATTCCAAAAGTTTATTCAAAAACATGATATTCGACATTATTCGACCTTCAGTCACATCAAAGCCAGCATCGTGGAAAGATTCAATCGAGCCTTGAAAACACACATGTGGAAACGATTCACGCTTAAGGGAAATTACAAATGGGTCGACATCCTGCCGGAACTCGTCGACACCTATAATCACACGGTACACAGAACGATAGGCATGAAGCCAGCTGACGTTACGAAATCTGACGAGCAGCGTTTAATTTCTACAGTTTACTGTCCAAAGTACACACCCACGACAAAAAAAGCTAGATACAAAATTGGAGACCAGGTGAGGATCAGCAAATTCAAACGCACCTTCGAGAAGGGATTCACAAAAAATTGGAGCACGGAACTTTTTACCGTGGTTCGAGTTCTACCCGGAAACCGACACACGTATATAATAAAAGATAGTAGCGGCGAGATTTTGAAAGGAAGATTTTACGAAGAGGAACTCTCTAAAACGAAACACCCCGACACGTACCTCATCGAGAAAGTATTGCGCAGGAAAGGTGACAAACTGTTTGTCAAATGGCTGGGACTTCCGGAAAAGAGTTGGATCGACGCGAGCGAAGTGATCTTGTGAGTACGTGGAACGTGGTGAAGCGTCTACCGGATCCGGAAAGTCAAACGAGAAAAAAAAAGAACGGCGAGTTGCTTCCCGACAGCATCCGCTGTCTGATCGTAGGTCCTTCGGGGTGTGGGAAAACGACGCTGCTCGTGGACAATTTTCTCCTCGCACCGAATTGGTTAGATTGGAAGAACAGGCACCTGTACGTGTTCTCGAAAAGTTTGGAGCAATCCAAATACCAGCAACTGATGAAAGTGTACGATGGTCTGGACATTGCAACGTTCGCTTCGGAAATAAAACCGCTCGACGATTGTCGTGAAAATTCAGTCGTTGTGTTCGACGACGCCATCCTGGAAAATCAAAATGAAATTCGCAACTTTTTCACGCAAGGTCGTCACAAAGAAATGGATTGCTTTTACCTAGCTCAAACGTTTTCCAAAATTCCAAAACAGTTACTACGCGACAACGCTAATTTCATATGTTTGTTTCGTCAAGATCACACCAACCTCAAGCATGCGTACGATGACTACGTAGGCGGAGACATGAACTACAATCAATTTTCGGAACGCTGCTCCCACTGTTGGAACAGTGACGATTTCGGATTCGCGACGATCGACATGACGAGGAAACCCATCGACGGAAAATACAGAAATAAAATCAACGACTTTCTAAACGTTGCAACGTTGTGAGAAACGACGTGTATAAATAACGTCATGACGAAACGAAAAATCGAAGACGAAAATCTCAAGTTGCGAAATTACCTCGCGAAACGCTTCAAAGGTTGGAAGTAGTGGGGTTTACGGTACGGACAGCGCAACTTTTAAGTGTAGAAAAGGCGAGGCTATTTGATTGAACAATCAGATTTGCTTATACTTAAAACAAAGCCAAGAGAGGCCTATACCCCAATTCTTCAGGTGTGATATGCTCTGATTTTTAAGAAATTCTGAGTTTCTAGTGTAGAAAAGGCGAGGGCTCAACAGATAGATTTACCTATACTTAAGACAATACCAAGAGGGGCCTATACCCCAATTCTTCCAGTGTGATATGCTCTTAATTTTAAGAATTTTGAATTCTAGTGTAGAAAGGGTGAAAGCCTCTCAGACAGATTTGCTTATACTTAAAATTATGCCAAGTTCCCATATGATCTTATTGCTTATAGTGTGTTTTTCTGTCAAAATCCCAGGAATTGAATTTTAGTGTAGCTCAGATTGATTCTGCCATGTATATTAATATAAAGCTTATAGTTACTGGGTTCTGAGGCCCAGTGGAGTGTGGTGCATAGCCCCATGGTTTTTATTGCCTTGCAATCAGGAGGCCTCTGGGTTTGAGTCCTGATAAAATGTGAAGCCTCTCCTGATGGCAAAATGTTAATATTGTTGCTTTGTAAGCAAAAGGCTCGGGTTTGAGTCCTGATAAAATGTAAAGCCTCTCCTGATGGCAAAATGTTAATATTGTTGTCTTGTAAACAAGGGGCTCCGGGTTCGAGTCCTCATATAAGATTGAAATATATACAACTGCCCACACATAAGATATTCACTGCTAGCTGATAATACAGTTGAGGTTTGTGTGTTGTACAACAGGATAATAGAACAATTATCTTCTAGAACTGCTCCGTGACTCTCTCATTTCTTACATCATAAACATATGATTTTTCACCTATGAGAATGACACTACAAATGGTGTCTTCAGGTAAAGCCTCATGGAATTCACAGATAATTTTAATGTTTGTTCTGTCATTCACCACAACTTGTTTTCTTTTTGAAGTGTTGATTACAAACATGGGTCTCCGTGTTTTGAATTCATCTGGAGTGTAGTACATATCAGTACTGCCAGTAGTGACTCTTTTGAAAGCCGAAAATGCCTCATATAATTTGAGAAAATCATCCTTGGACATGTCTAAATTGTAATTTTCTCTGGGGAATACCTCATTTCTGCCATTTTTAAGATATATGTTCTTGATGTTGCAGTTATCAAATCTACTTGAATTTTTTTCCTGATTATTGTGTCTTCCAGTCTGAAACAATACCACTACAAAATCAGGCATGTCATATTGAATACTGGAGAATGAATTTGTAGCATCAAACTCATAATAGGTGCCAGATGCGGGCTTCTGTACACATTGATATGTATAAAATTGCAGAGGAATCTGTGGATTTTTTATTATATCAGCTTTGTATTTAAGAGCATAGCTGGCCTCATATTCAACAACCGGGATTCTTAACTCCATAGTCTGAATAATGCACTTGCCCTCATCAGGTAGGGTATTAGGCAGAGCTTCCCCTGTAGGGTTTAATGTGCTGTACCTCATCAAAGCATTGTTATCATTTGCAGCTCTTCTAAATGTGATTCTTAAACCACCCTTCCACATAATATCTTTGTAATCCGAGAAGAATCCTGGCAACAGGCGCATGGGGAACAGCACTGTGTGGTTCTTAGATAATATCTTATCACCAGCCTCAAATCCACCGATTTTGTAGTATGAAGCCTCGGTTTTGGATAATTTTAGAGTGGCCAAAGCCGTGGAGGTAATGCCGGGATAATCTATTCTGTTTATAACAACGCCATGCTTTCTGATCTCAATTTCAGAGAACAGATGCGGCACAAAATTATCTACCAATCTTATATTTGAATTTGCCGGATAATCTGTTCCATCGAGCTTTACGACATCAAATTTGATGTATAGATCTGCTCTGTGAGGGTGTATAAAGCCATCCCCTACATCAAGATCAACCTCGATTTCTGTGTTGGGTTGATTTAAATTTGCAAATGTCCTCCTGTTTGGGGGGAATGATTGTAGCTCATAACTCTCAATATTTTCCATTGTATGTATTTTTATTTAAATATTAATCTCTATGATAGCAGTTGTTGTGGCTCCAGCAAAATCAACTAATTCTTCTTTTTCATTAGTGACCTTCAATTCAATGTAATCTATTCTATTATGGCACACAGGAAAATATAATGTTGGGGATGGATTGTAGATGATTGGCTCCATAAATTCGGAATTAGGTTTGAATGTTGCAATGATGCCGGTTTGTTTGTGAGTGCCTATGCCGTTTGATTTGGTGATCATACCCTCAGCCACATTACAGTGAATATTCAGAGTCTCTATGGCTAAGAATTTAGGTATATTCATAGCAGTGTGTTTGATGGCCGGTTCGAGTTTTGTGTTGTTCTCAAAGCCCAACAGCTCTCCTATAGTACCCAGATCCACTGTTTCTGTAGCAGATACAATCTCTACTATGTGAGTGACAGAATTTTGACTTAATACTACACCTCTGGGTAATTGAGCATTTAGAGTGGATAGATTATACTGCCCTGGAGTGATGACAATTTTTTGATCCCCTACTGCAATTGTGTTGTTGTGGTGCGTAATATTAGGTATCAAGTACATGCCGTAAAATGCTCTGAGAGCTATTGTTTTGGGATACACTATGTCATCATGTAATTTGAGTTTCAATATTGAATTTTGGCTGGTGAGATGGAATACCCCCATGATGTTTCAGATACCACAGGGCCTTTTGAAAATCTTCAATTGATGGTTTATTTATTTGAGACATATATCTGAGAACAGATAAACACAGATGTCCGCAATTAACATCTTTGAAGTTTTGAACACGGGCATTATTGTAATAAAGATTAGCTGATTTTAGATATTTTATTAAATTTTCAGGTGGAACACCTCCAAATGAATCAAACACAAATGCCTTACTGTTTAAATATTTAAGATAACAAATCCAGTGAGTGCCCTGATTTTTGTACTCATCCAAATTAACAATGCCACACTCTTTGTTGAGTGGTTGTTCTGGTAAAGAATCAGACATGTACACTCCTCTAAAATGTTTGATGCCCAGTGGCTTGATTAAAGCTTCAATATCTTGGTTTGTAAGCGGCTCTTGTTTTTTTTAAACTTATTCATGGCTCTCTTAACACCTTTGCCTTTTTTCTCCATGGCCAGGTTATGGCGCTTCTGCTCATCTAATTCTGCCCTATTTTTCTTGGCATCTATTACTGTTTTTGCTATGGCAGCTGATCCCCCAGCCAAGCTCCCCACAGCCCCGAGAGCAGCTAAGATGGCAGGGATAGTAAATATGAATCCCCCTGTATGCAATTTTTTCCTGGATTGCTGTAATTTTTTTAATTGGGGGGTACTAAGCAACAATTTCATACCATGTCCCTTTGCAATACAAGAGCTTTTTTTCTTGCGCTGCTTTTTGGTTAAAAGACTGTCAATAGTTTTAAGAGATTTGAGACCTGCATAAGGTATTTGATACATAACACCCTTGGCCTTCATCGTAGGTTTATTATATACATATTCACAACCCCCACCCCAGTTTTTGTTTGGTGCTCATAGCTATGGTGGTCCCCAATGCTGCTATTTTCTCACTCAAAGAAGCATCTTTGCTTACAAATCTACCAAATGCAGCCTCTTCTAATTTCTTGTCTGCAACATGTCTCCTGTTAAGATCAGAATGTGTGTTGTATGCTATGTCATGGTCTCTACAAGCAGCATCTAGGGGATTAACACCAGGATCACCTCTGTTTAATCTATGTTCCAATTTTGTACCTGGACCACAATACTGATAGCCTGGAATGTGTAGTTCAAATGGCAGCTTGTTTATAATGTCATTAACAAGGCCCCGACCCTCAGAAACATTCCAAAATTTGGGTGGTAGAGTATTAATAATTTTTATAAGATATCCAATCCCCTTAGGGTCATTCACTATAAAATTAGACAATTTTGTGCTTATCATGTCCATAATTCCAACCTTTTCATTGTAAAAATTGTGGTTGCCAGCATTTTCCTCCCCAGCTATCACCAGCAACCTATCTATAAGTTTCCTGACATCATCAACCCACACAAATTCTTTAGGCAGGGTGTTGTATTGTTTGATCCCACTGCCAGTCTTGATCTGTGACCATATGGGCTTGATTAAATTATTGTATTTTGCCCCACTGCTCGACTTAACTCTTTTTTGTGTAGGATCATTGTTCTGGTACAGAGCATCTGATTTTATTAATATTTCTTTGTAATGTTCATAATCTTGATCTGTATAGCTGCCAGGCCTTTTCCTAGTCATCAGTTCCCACAATCCAGGTGTTCCGGGGTACTTAACAAAACCACCTTTTTCTCCGAGACGAGATTCTGAATAAACAATCAGATCATCTCCCATAAAAGTTACTCTGAAATTACCAATTCTGTGTATGATACTGCCATCAAGCTCTGTGTCGGCATATAAGCCAAAGACCTCATCTTTGTTGTCTTTAGGTGTGGTTAAATATTTTTGAGCAAGAAGACCCAATTCAATAGGATCCTGAGTAGCTTCAATTCTTCTAGGAGCAACAGGACTAGGTGTATGAATACTGGAAAGTGGGGTGAATGGATAATCTAATATGTTTCTTGCAGCTACAGGTACAAGCTCCGTAATCAAATCTTGATTTTGCTCTGTAACAGTTTTGATATTCTTACCTAAATTATTAATAGCATCAATGACAGGCTGTTCTGTTTGTTTGTGTTTTTCATAAATTCCCCGGTTCTCTGATTTCCATCCCTTAAATCTTTTTACAAGATAATCTCTTAACTTAAGATCATCAATGACTGGTCGTTTCATGGTTGTTTATTTATGTCTCAACGTCTAGAAAATAGTTGATTTTATTTCTGTATTTGCCAGTATTAGGCGTTCTTGTCATATCAATTGTGACAAACCCATAACTGTCCTGGCTCCAGCACTTGCTGCAAAATTTAGAAAAATCATTGTAGCTCAAGTCCCCACCTACATATTCATCATGTATGTGTTTGAGGTTGGTATGATCTTGATGAAACACACATATAAAATTGCTGTTGTCTCGGATCAGCTGCTTGGGTATTTTAGAAAAAGTCTGTGCCAGGTAGAAACAATCAATGTTTTTGTGCCGGCCCTGTGTAAAGAAATTTCTAACCTTGTTTTGATTATCCAGTATAATGTCATCAAACACAACAACAGAATTATCGAGACATTCATCAAGTGGCTTAACATCTGGTTCAAAAATGGCAATATCCAATCCATCATATAGCTTCATCAGCTGCTGATATTTTAATTGTTCCAAGCTCTTTGAGAAAACATACAAGTGCCTGTTTTTCCAGTCTAACCAGTTGGGTGCCAATAAAAAATTATCAACCATTAGTGTAGTTTTACCACAAGCAGATGGCCCAACAATAAGACATCTAATATTATCAGGCAGCAACTTGCCATTTCTCTTATTCTGCTGTTCAGGTTCTGGCAGCCTTTTTATAACATCCCAGGTGCTCATATTATCACTTTGTCTGCATCGATCCAGCTGTTTTCCGGATGACCCAGCCATTTGACAAATAACTTGTTGCCTTTTCTGCGGATGATTTTTTCTATGAGATATGTGTCAGGCTGTTTAGTTTTGCTGAGTTCTTGTTCATAGAACCTACCTTTGAGAATTTCTCCTCGATGATCTTTTATTATATATGTGTTAAGGGTCCCGGGTTTAACTTGAACTACTGTAAATAATTCGGTGCTCCAGTTTCTCGTAAAGCCTCTTTTGAATAAGTGCTTATATTTGCTGATTCTTACTTGGTCGCCCACCCTGTATTTGGCCCTTCTTGTTGTTGGCTGGTATCTAGGATAATAAACAGTCCTGATCAATTTTTGCTCATCAGATGAAGTTACTTCAGAGGGTTTCATGTTGATTGTAGAATGGACCGAGTTGTTATATTTATGTAGAAGTTCTGGTAGGATTGTAAGCCATTTATAATTACCTTGGAGTGTAAATTGTTTATACATAAGATTTTTTAAGGTTCTGTTGAATCTCTCTACAATAGAGGCCTTGAGATCACTGTAACTCGAGTAATGTTTTATTGCCTGGCTTTTAATAAATTGTTGAAACACAGAATTATAAAATTCTTTGCCATTATCTGTTTGCAAATAGCGCGGTGATCTTCCTGAATGATTGATGATTGTCCTGAGGGCTTCTGTAACACATTTTCCAGTCTTGGATTTGAGTGGCACAGCCCAGGCAAATTTTGAAAATGTGTCTATTACAGTAAGTAGATACTTGTAGCCCTTGTTGATTTTGTCCAAGTTTTTCAACTGTCCACTTGCCATTTCAATCAAGTCGCTCTGCCATAAATCATCTATGCCCTTTGTGACTACTGGGAGTCTCTTAAAATTATGTCTGGCTTGCCTGTGTAATTCATCAACAATAATTTTTCTAGACATAATATGTAAACAAGAATATTGCAACTATGGGGTGTTCAGCAGCTGATACTGCAGGATTTTCTAAATATAATTTGTCTCCAATATGTATTTTAAATTCCAAAGAGCCATCATCTTCAGTATAGGCTGTTTCTAATGTATTGGGATCTGTAAAATCCTCTAACTCTACACTTGTGATTTTCACTTTGTTGTCAGCATTTGTTATTGATAAGGTGGGGTAGTGGTGTGCCTGTGGCTGATGCCAATATTTGATCTTGATTGGTCTCAATGTGCCTCCAACAAAAAATTGATAATAAAATTGTGCAGGGGACAGCATATATATTTTGCCACCTGGTGTAAATGGTGAATCATATTCTTTGTTGGGGATGCTGTACAATTCAAGAATTACTGTATGTTTTGGATTCTCGATTATGCCCGTTATTTCCTTTTCTGCTGTAAGCAATCTACTTGTTACAGATTCAAGGTGCTCATTGATGGTTCTAACAACATCATCATGGCCTGGCTTGATCTTTATGTCCACAGCAAGTCTCTTGTATTGTTGCACAATCTCTTGAAGCTGGGTGGCAAAAACAGACAGAGCATTTGCTTGATTGGATTCCATGGTCCCTAGCTGTTGCTTGATATTAGCTACAATTTGTTGCAAATTTTCAACAACTGCCAATTTTGAATTTTGAGCAGTAAGATCATGGACCTGTCTTCTGATATCCTCAAACAGGGCATGCAGTTCATTAATATGTTGATTGGTTGGAAGAGTGGCTACTGTCTGAGTGAGTTGTTTGATCTCTCCTTGGATATTCTTGATATCTTCCGATTTCAATATGCGATTCACTGCTCTCTTAATATTTTTAAGTTCCTGTGATGTGGGAAGATTTGATACTGTATTTTGCAAAAATTCAAGTGCCAATTTTACATTGTTTAATTCAGAAGCATCAGCCACATTTTGCATAGCATTTTGGAGCAGGGCTATATCTGCCTGAGAGGGTGTGGATTGTTGTAAAATTTCAAGTTTTGTTTGGATATCATCGATCAAGTGATGAAAATGAGATAGTTCAGATTCAGTGTTGAGGTTTTCAAGCTTTGTGATCTGTTGCTGGACACTGACAAGTGTATCTACAATCCCAGGCAGGCGAGTTTCTTGTACATTTGCCAAATCACTTTGCACTGCTGCTATTGTACCTTCAAGATGGGTTATGGTACTTTGAATTTTTCCAAAATCTTCATATGTTTCAAGTTGCAGCTTAATATTTGCTACACTCCGAGTTATTGCATTCAAAGCATCAGAAGATGGCAAGTTGTTCATAAAATTTTCAAGTGTCTCAATTTTTTCTTTAACCTCGGCTATGGCATTGTGCAGAGGGTCCAGATTAGGTATCTGGAGTGACTGAATCTGTTCCTTTAGAGTGGAAATCACTAGATCAAAATCTTCTTGTGATTTTATGCTTTTGACAATTGTTTGGAGCTGTGTCTGGACATTATTTATCTGCTCTTCCAATTGCTGTTTCAATTGCTCGGAGTTGGTGGCCTGGGTCTTAAATTTGGCTTGAAGAGCTGCTACAGCTTCTTCTAAACTTTGAAAATTATCCAATGTTGCCAGATCAGTATATTTCTGAAGCAGCAATTTGAGTTCTGAGTCAATTTTAAGAAGAGGGTCCATGCATTGTGATTGTAAATTTGTAATTTCTAATTGAAGACTGGCATTGAGTGTGGTCTGTAAAGCTTGTAAATCACTTCTTAATTTCTTGACTCTGACATCAAGCATCAGAATCTCATCACTGTGATCTTCATGTCTTGTGTGGCCAAATATATCATTAGGCATTTTTGTTTTACTGGTTATTTATTATTGAATATCTGATTCTTAATTCTATAAAAAAGGGTATAAGCTTGTCATATGATCCAGGGACCTCAATATATAAGCAGTCACCAGCAGAAACAGTATATACAGTGCCAGAAATCATGTTTGAGTGCTTAATTCTATAAATATTTCTCCCCACTGAAATCTTGACATCACCCTCAGGGGTTGTAATAAATTGCAATTGCCCACCTACAGGTAATTGGTAATGATTTAAATTATTGTTAAATATGTACAATTTTTTACCTGTTTCTTCATCATTATCTGTAAGTATGCTGTTCAGATGAATAATTAACAAGCCACTCAGTTTAGACATTACAGATTGTAAATCAGGAGAGGCTTGCGGTGTTGGCAGGTCCATAATAGCCTGTTTTTTGAACCCAAATAAGTTCATAGGCATGTTTATTTATTTCAAATCATGCTCTGGAATTGGGCATTGTTTCCCATTTTTCAAATCACAATGCCCCCAAGGTAGAGTATGTATGTTACATGACAAAATGCATCTCTTGTCATCATGTGGGTCCAGAGCCACTTTTGTTATAATATTTGAAGTCAATAAGTGATTCTTACTCTGAATTCTATTTTCTGATGTTCTAATTGAATTCTGTGATTTGATGCAATTTTTATAATCTTCAAATACAAGCTCTTTTTCCACAGTCACTCTGCCAATGCCCTTGGCTTTTTTGACAACAGCACTACATGTTTTAAAACTGTACATCTTGGCACTTAACCCAGCAAATTCCACAATAACATCACCAAGTGTCTCATCTTTTAACTTGCCAGGCACCTTTTTGTTGTGGTGTTGTTGAATCTTTGTATGTTCACTGGTATCAAAATATTGAAACAATTCAGGCTGTGACATATCTTGATAAACATCTTCTGTTTGAATTTCAAGAATAAAACTATCCGTGTCCATGTACAATAATTTTACACGATCACCATAAAAAGGTTTCAGCACATCATAATATAATATTAACATATGTAATTTGGACGATTCCAATATCACAGCCCCTTCATAAATAGGTTTATCAAATTTGATTTTTGTTTTCATCATGTTGAAAAGTGCCATGTGCTCATCATAAATTCTTCTGTAATTGAAGTTGGGCTTTGCAACCAATTTTTTGCTCAGGCTGGGGTCAGTAATTATTTTAACATCGGTATGTTTCCTGACATTTTCAATAGTTTTGCCATACACTGAATTCACCATCAATTTAAACAAGCCCTTATCAAATTCGCTTTTTGCAGATGTTCGAAGCTCCGTATTTGTATCAATGTATGGTTTCAACCATCTTGAGTGCCTGAACCTCAAAACTTTGCCAACTTTGGTTACTTGAACACCATGTTTCATCAGGAACTGTAGGTTTTTGTAATATATGACATAGCCTTGTTTCGGCTCCAGAGTCGTCATGAGCTTCCTCTGTTTAGAGCCAGGTGAGCACTGAACCTCGGGAATTGGGGGCAGATCAGAAAATTTGTTGTGTAAATGATCTGGAAACATCAGATCAGTCTCTAAGAAGAGGCCATATTCACTGTCATCAAAATCCTGAAGATCTTCAATATTGAAATCTTCGACCCACTCAAGCCCTGCATATGGCAATTTATCCATCATAGCGTGACCATAGAGGTTGTTTGCATCTCCATACAGTATATAATTTGATGGCCGTGTTGGATCATAATCAGGCATGTATTTGTTATTTGCTCTGGCATATCTCTGGGAACATTGCACCATCCCCCCTCTTATACATTCCTCCATAAACAGATACTTTTCTTGATCGTGGATCAGATCCAATGGCTTTTTGGTGTTGAAAAACATTGCAGCCCATGCTAGGCCCGGGGCACTGTAAAAATACACTGGGTCCAGTCCATAATTTTGCATGGAAGATTTTCTGAATGCCTGCAATATATCAGCTAAGAGGGTCACATCAAGTTTCAAATAAGCCATGTGATAATCACCAAATGTCTGGCAATTTAAATTGTCCCACATCAATTTGGCATGGTGATAATCTTCATCAGTGATTCCAGATCCTCTGATTTTGCTGTAAAACGCTTCTTGTGGTGGCAGGGAACACTCATCAAATTTAGAAAAATCTGTGACATAGTCATATGGATATACACCCTTCCGCCTAATTAATTTCAGCTCCTGATCTGGAAACGAGGCACGTGTGATTTTCAAGTCATCATCAGATAATTGAGAGGCCAGTGTAGCCAGGCTAGCAGGTAAAAATCTGTAAGAATCAAGAAATCTTAATTGAATAGGAACACCATCAACTTTAATTATCTTGCTAATAGATATATATTTTTCATCATTTTCAGCTAAAATGTTTAAATTCTGCTTCTCAAACCCCTCGTACCTGATCAGATGATGGAAATCATAATTGGATGCTCCATGGCAAAATATGGGGATAAATCTTGGTCTCTTGATCTTAATATTGCAGCTATTACACAGGGCCATTAAAAATTTACCATCTGTATGAGAATGGTGTTTAACCTTGATATTTGTATCTGAAAATTCACAATCACATACCGGGCATTTTTCTGCTTTGTTGAAATCTTCAATCTGTTCCTCTGTTAAAGGCAACATAGGCTTTGATATTAATAAGATGTTAGATGCTATGTCACGGCACTCATTTTCTATTCTATGTTTAAATTCTTTGATGGCATTTGGTCCCACGTATAAGTATGGCTCACTAGCTACACCATCCCGTATAACCACACAACAAAAGCTGGAAGGTTCATGTAGCTGGTATGGTGTAATTGATGATTCTTCTGGATCTGGGCTACAGAATGCAAGAGATTTGAGATTCGATTCGAAATCACAGACAATATATGCTGGGTGTTCCAACAAGGCTTCATACTTTTTGAATTCTGCTTTTTCACTTGGATTGGGCATCACCATATGAACAGGTTTATGGTTGCCACAGTATTTCAGATGCTCAATTAACTTGTTTTTAGCAATTTCTGCATTCTCTTCCCGAACCCCCTTCACCATTTTTTGACCATCAAATACAGTTAAACATCTTCTGCACAACTTAAATATTGTATGAGTTTTGTCTAGTTGTGTTCTCACTAAAGCTTCAAGATTATGTATCAGAGTGTAATGGTATGTATCATCCCCTTCAATTAAGAGCAGATCAATCGGAATAGCAGATTCATCATCAATTGTACTGATTCTGAGAGGTGCTATCGGACAATTGCCAGTGGAACAAATAAATACATTAATAGATAATTGTTTGCCATTGATGTGCTTGGCTCTTTTTTCAAATTTATCAATATTCTGAACTGACATTGGATATTCCAAACCCTCCATTACATCGTCAAAAAGATGTTCATGTTGTTTGTAATAAGTTATTCTCTGAGGATCCTTTGAAACTGGATACAAAGCAGCTAATATACACCACAAAAAGCATTTCTGGTCGGCATTTTTTATATTGACCACGGCTCTTTTGTTTTTGATATTGGCAGGCAATGGTACATAAGTAGATCCTTGTAAAGGAGTGAATTCAGAAATATTAACATATAACTTGTGTGATGAACCGCATAGGCTCCATCCGGACTCTTTTGCTGCAAATTCAGAGTGTTTGATGTTCAGTTGATTTATCAAGCTGCTTATTATTGTGTCTGAATTTGCATTTGAATATACAGGTACAGTTTCTGTTATGTGGGGCTGTGTAAATTTTGTGCCATTTGGTTTCTTATATTGTACAAACAATTTGAGGGATAGCTTATAAGAGCCATTTTGTGCATTAAGAATTGCCTGCAGATCAGAATTTATACTGTTCAAGAAATTCTTAATGCCGCATCTTGGCTCTGATACAAACTGGTAATCCCTAAGTTGGGCATTAAAACTGCTATGTATGGGTGGTTCATAGCGTGGCTGCTTTGCAGGTCCAGCATTAACAGGTGTTTCATGCTTCCTTTTCAGACCAGATGTGGATGGTTGTGGGGGCAATGTTGATGACTGTACATAAGAATTACACTTATGCCATTTGTAATATGCCTTGCTTAATATTTTATGGCATCTTGGACATATTTTCATGGCCTTTCTGCATTTCTTAGAGTTACAAATACGGCAATGTCTAGCCCAATGAGAACTAGATATATTTTTATTACACCGTTTGCAATATTTTTGTTTTGGCATTTTTTCTTGTAGTTTATTATATAAGATTTTCTGGGCTTCAATTCCAAACTTTATACTTAATAAAAATATCAGTTGGGTTCAGCAGTTAATGGCTGAGCTGGTGCTTTTATACCCAAACAACAGCAGTAACTAGGTTTTGGTGATAGTTTTGCTGTTATACAACACACAAACCTCAACTGTTTATCAGCTAGCAGTGAATATCTTATGTGTGGGCAGTTGCATATATTTCAATCTTATATCAGGACTCGAACCCAAAGCCTCTGATTACAATGCCACAATATTAATACGTCTCCAAATAGAATATGCCCATATTTTACTGGGTTCTGAGACCCTTATGCAGACAAAATTGGATTTTGAACTGCCATAATATTTTCTAAGTCTTTGCCTAGGCTCATATTATCTGAACAGAATTGCTTTTAGCATGAGGGGGGTACAGTTCATTGCCACTGTGTGAAAATATGTATCTTTATCTCAATAATCTTTGTTACACTTTTACATGTTGTCTTGCATGACTAGGAATTTGTTACACTTTTTCCCCTGTCGTGCTGAAAGATTAATGACCCCTTCAGTGAATCATACAGAAAAATCATTAATGCCCCCCTTCTAGCGTGTCTCTTGCGTGCCGGCAAAGCACGCAAACAATTAACTATGCTTACCCGCTCTTCTCCTATTGTATTGAGGAGGTGGTTATAAAACATGAAAAAATAAGAAAATTCAGTTTTTTGTACAATATATTATTGTAAAAAACTTTTTACCAGGTTTTCAGATCTGGGAGTTGTATATCAACTATTCTCAAAATCCCACTTGTGGACATATTATTTTGCCACATGTTTTCAATCTTAAATATTATATGAGGACTCGAACCCGGAGCCCCTTGTTTACAAGACAACAATATTAACATTTTGCCATCAGGAGAGGCTTTACATTTTATCAGGACTCAAACCCGAGCCTTTTGCTTACAAAGCAACAATATTAACATTTTGCCATCAGGAGAGGCTTCACATTTTATCAGGACTCAAACCCAGAGGCCTCCTGATTGCAAGGCAATAAAAACCATGGGGCTATGCACCACACTCCACTGGGCCTCAGAACCCAGTAACTATAAGCTTTATATTAATATACATGGCAGAATCAATCTGAGCTACACTAAAATTCAATTCCTGGGATTTTGACAGAAAAACACACTATAAGCAATAAGATCATATGGGAACTTGGCATAATTTTAAGTATAAGCAAATCTGTCTGAGAGGCTTTCACCCTTTCTACACTAGAATTCAAAATTCTTAAAATTAAGAGCATATCACACTGGAAGAATTGGGGTATAGGCCCCTCTTGGTATTGTCTTAAGTATAGGTAAATCTATCTGTTGAGCCCTCGCCTTTTCTACACTAGAAACTCAGAATTTCTTAAAAATCAGAGCATATCACACCTGAAGAATTGGGGTATAGGCCTCTCTTGGCTTTGTTTTAAGTATAAGCAAATCTGATTGTTCAATCAAATAGCCTCGCCTTTTCTACACTTAAAAGTTGCGCTGTCCGTACCGTAAACCCCACTACTGTTGGAAATCCGAGAATCGCGGATTCTACGAAGAGAAGAAACGTCAGGATCAACCCGTGATCGATGCCATCAGCGGTCTAGGTAAAGAAATTAAAAGTGTCACGGAACAAAATAAAAATTTGATCAACGAACTCGTACCACTCGCAGCTAAAAGTTACGCTGTACCCACGCCCATTTCGAGCATTCCTTCGACGCCGTTCGAACTAAAGGACGTACCACAACGTCGAGCCATAGGCAGCACGTCGTCGTCTTCGGATAAGGTCGAGTTGGGACCTTTGGCACGAGACTACCTGAGCACGGGGAAGTTCGACAAGGATGAGGTGTTCGGATTGTATCCGAGCATGGAAAGCAACGAAGGCGGCGGTGTGGTGTGGAAGATTGGGAAATCGAAGGTGACCTTCGAAGGCAACGACATTAAAGTCAATTTAGGCGACAAGGATAGTTGGAACAGGTATCCGGGTACGGTGGGACTGTGGGAACTCGTCGCCAAAAAGCAGCCGAAAGATTACACCGACGAAGATTACCAAAGTTACAAGGAAATTCTGATCATGACGGATGCCTTGTACCAGAACAACGACGCCTCGCAGAATAGGGTGAAATCGAGCAGCGGCGAGAAGTACAGGAATCTCATCAAACCGATTTGGAACCAGGTCAAAACAGGCAGCGGCGTCAAACGCTACAACACGTTACCCAAAGAATTCGTTTGGGTGGACGACGTTAGGAAACTCGTGGACCGATTGTTGGTGATAGCCGGCGAAGAGAATGCAGGCAATCGCAATTTCTACAACGAGAAGGTTGGCATCGTGGACATGATCAGCACGAAACTTTCCAACTTCATCGTGAACGACGGCAAGGGGATAGGTTACCTGATCAAAATCATCAACACGCTGCCTCCGAAATTTTGGAACGTGGCCGAAGGAAAGGGACTCGTGAACGACATCATCAACAAGTTACCTTTCGAGATGCATCTACCTGGCTACCAGTACTGCGGACCGGGTACCAAACTCGAGAAAAGATTGGAGAGAGGAGACAAGGGTGTGAATCCGTTGGACGCGGCATGCAAAGATCACGACATCGCCTACAACACCACGCAGACGAATCTGGACGCACGTCACGAAGCAGACAAGAAATTGGAACATGCAGCTTTCGAAAGGTTCGTGAGCAGAGACGCATCGTTGGGTGAACGGGTCGCCGCACTGGGTACCACCATCGCCATGAACACAAAACAAAAATTGGGGTGGGGTATATAAATAACATACAGTAAAAAAAAACAACATGGCTTGCATAACTGATTTGCCGCACGAACTACTATCTAAAATATTCAAAAAGGTAGTTAACGGAGATGTTAATAAACTTGTGATCATAGCTAAAACGACGCCGGCATTTCACATGGGATGCGAAATAGTTCTCAAGGACCGTCTTCGGGAGATCAGTGGAATGAGGTGTGGCGATCTCGATACACTTCTGTCGGCTGCAGGGGAAAAATTGAACGAGAGGTTGGACGAACTGCACGAGGCGAGGCAGGGGAGAAGACGGGGCACCGATGATTGGAGAAAATCTATGCAGGAGACGGAAGAAATCATCACGCACATCATCGCATTTTCGGAAGCACGAACTTTCTTCCTCTGTTAAAAAAAAATATTCGATACAAAAAAAAATCTCGTGAAAAAAAATATATATAAATAACACACATTGTGAAAAATTAAAAATTCTCTAACACCCCTGAAATTTCTTTTTGATATGACGAGTGAAAAAATGAGTGACCTCCAAGCATTAAAACAAATGCTAAATTTGTCAGTCGAGTATGTAAAAATTCAGGAATTGGAAGTCGACAAACCTTACACGATAACTTCCGGTTCAATCGTTTCTACCCAGTATGGTCCCAAGGCGCGTCTGTTGCTCAACGGACAATACAGTCTATTTTTACCAGATCGATACGCCAGCATGTTATCCGACGAGAAGCTAGCTATCTTAATCGAGAACAAAACTCGAATCGTGTTCAAGGGGACAAAGGAACTTCTTGGTAAGAAAACAAAGCATGTAATAGAATTTGTGTAACGGGGCTACGCGGAGTATATATAAAATAACATCCACTGAAAAAAAAATCTCAGAACATTTATATATAAATAACATACCGTGAAAATAACACATAGAGCATCAACATGAAGCCCAAGGGTGTCGTGTACCAGATACCATATTCGAATCTAAAAAATCTAGGTGCCCTCGATGGGTTACTCACCAAGAAACAACGCGAGAAGAAACGTTCTTGCTTGTCGAAAGGACATGGAATGAAATTACTGCTCAGCACACCTCAATTGAGACGCTTGCAGAGTTCGCGGAAACAGCAAAAGATCGGAGGTTTCATATTCAGCATCCCGGCCATCCTGGCAGCATTGGGGGCCGTGGGAAGTTTGGCCGGCGGAAGTGCCGCCATCGCGAAAACCGTCATCGACTCGAAGAAGAACAAGGCCGAGTTGGAAGAACAGAAACGTCACAACCTGGCCATGGAGAAGAAGGGGGGGAAGGGCGTGATGAAAAAGCAAAAAAGCAACCTCGATGCTTTGAAGAAATATAAAAAAAGAAACAGCCCTGTCCAACTTCGATATTGAATCTCTGATCGAACCGTTGGGAATAAGGAGCTTCAGGGGTGTTTTCATGTCCGATTCTCTACCCTCTGCTGTGAAAAAAAGGAGTATGGCGTGGTCAACCTGGACAGTTACAAAAATCCTGGTACACATTGGATATGCTACCTCAAAATTGACGATAACAATGCATTTGTTTTCGATTCGTTCGGTGGCACACCGCCTGCCAGGTTGGTGAAGTATCTCAGTGTTGCCAACCTCTACTACAATGACAAACGCATCCAGGGTTTCACCGATGTTAACTGCGGCCACCTATGCCTTTCCGTTCTCGCATACATGTCTAAAATAAATAACCCTACGATCGAAGATTTCCAGAAAGCACTGTGGAACCTGAAACACGATGGGCGTGTTCCATCTCACGAGCGAATCTTCGATCTTGAAACTCACGCTGCACGACGACATCGTCTATCCTAAATCCGTGGTTCTGCGTGCATTCTACAGCATGTACCTCATACCTAACGTCACGCATCACAACAACAAAATTAGCGTCGGAAGCGAACACATCGTCGTCACGCCAGGCCAATACAATCTTTCCACTTTGCAAGCTCAGTTACCCAAAGGCACGTACCTTTCTCAAAATTCGGTCACGCACAGAGTGGAAATCCTATCCGCGACGGAGACCGTGGACCTTGGCACCATGGGAGAACTTTTAGGTTTCGACAACGACACGAAACTCGAAGCTGGCATCAAGCACGTGGCAACCAACATTCCTAAATTCTTGGCCATAGAGACTCTGAACGTACACTGTAACGTGGCGGAAGGAATGATCACGAAATCTTCGGACGGGGGGTTACTGGGAAGTCACAAGCAGACGGGAATCATAGCCACGTTCAAACCAAGTTCCGAGTTCATGGAACCGATCATCTACACACCCTCTTCGCCGATCTATTTTCCAGTATGCCGCAACCGCATAGACGACATAGAGTTGGTGGTGACGAACGAGAAAGGAGAGGTGGTGGATTTCGCAGGTGCAACGACCACTGCCATCGTGGAGATCAGCGTATAATAAATAACACACATAGTGAAAATGGAACAAATCGAAAGTTACGAATTGCAATCTTTCCCTCCCAACCGTCGCACGTTCGCCAATCTCAACGAAGCGAACAGGGAGATCGAATACGACGTGGACGTAGGGGACGGGTTCGTTCATCCTCACAGAGCGGACCTCTACCTTCAATTCGACGTGGTGAAGAAAGAAAGCGGAGAAGCCTTTCCGCCCAATGCCAATTTGAAACTCGTGGACAACTTCGTGCCTCACCTGTTCTCGCAGGTGGAGGTGAGGAAACACGGTACCGTCATCGACAGAATCGATTATCCTGGCATCACGTCGACGGCAGTGGGAACATTGAAATTATCCAAAACGGACGCAGCATACTATCAGGCCGGAGGATTCGAAGCGGGGACCAAAATATCGACGACAAGTCACACGGTGCTCTTTCCCATGCGTCTGCTGCCCGGTTTCTTCTCCGACTACAAGGAGATCATGTGGAAGGGAGGACTGCGCGTCACGTTTCGAAGAGCGGCCAACGACAACGACGCACTGATGCGATACACCAACTTGAACGCCGACGGCACGCCGATAGCCAACACATTACCCGAAGCGGCGAAATGCGTCATCCGAAGCATGGAATTGAGAATGCCGATCGTGGAATACGAAACGAACTACGCCCTCAAGTACAAAGCGGAGATCTTGAAAAGTCCGCAGGTGGGGATTCACTTTCACGGTTACCAGTGCGTACAGAAGTTGGCGGCGGGAAGTCACATGGAATTCGACGTGACGACGCAGTTTAACAACATACAGTTCGACATGCCAGATTTCGTCGTGGTGCTCTTTCAGACCGGGCGCGATAAGAATCAGGAAAAAGATTCCAGCAAGTTCGACGACTGCAAAATCAAGAACGTTTATCTCAAGAATGGACGGAACGAAGTGTTCCCGCGCGAGAATTACAACCTCGACATGACCAAAGACGATTACCTCAAACTTTACGAAGCTTACACGGCTTACAAACGCGTGACCGAGAGAAGCGTTGACGTGTACTACACGCCCAGCGAATTCAAAACCCACAGGCCGATGTTAGTCATCAATACCACAAAAAGGAAGCAGGTGGTGGTCAACGATCGAACCAACATCAAAGTCGTCTGCGAGTTCCACGATGCCTTGCCCGCCGATACTCTATGCAGCGTTATCCTGATTGCAGAGAAGTCCTTCGTCCACGACGTGAAGAACGAGAGGGTCACAGAGCAGTTTTAAAAAATAATTCGTAAAATAATTGGCACATACTAAAAAAATCAACAAAATTATATAAAATACAATGTAAGTTAGTTCGGTGCGCAAATAAAAAAAAAATTAATAATTCACAAAACTCTCTACAGAGGCATGGCTTTGTTAGCCCCACGACCATTATATAGAACTTTTTTGGTGTTGGGCACCACGCACCCTGGCGAGGTTATAGGGGCCAGGTATACTAAAAAAACAACAATTATTATTTGTTTGTTTGCGTCACAATACAGGCGCGCGCGCGTGTATGTGTAGCACATCGTTCCCGAGAGGTAGGTTTACAAAGGTAGCGGTATACGGACTTGGAAAATTACGATATGGCGCATTCGCTCACCACTGTTGCCAGCCATAGGTCTCTCTCTCTTTATTTTACGACAACGTTGGCATCTCTATTTTTTTTTTTAGTTGCAGGTGGTTTGCCAACACACTCTAGTTAATAATGCTACATATTATACACGCACACACATACTGTGTTGCCATCCATCCATCTCTCTCTTACGGCAGTGCCACCTCTCCTCGCCCAGTGTGTGTGTAGGTTGACAAAAATTGCTTTATGCACTGTAAGGCAAGTCTCAAGCAAAGTTGCCAGCTCCTTGCTTTAGGTTAGGTTAGACCAAAAAAGGCTGTAGGCGGGTGTTGGCAGCTGTCGGTTGTTTAACTCTTCCCCTCTCTCTCTTTTTTTTTGTAAAAAACCATGGTAAAAATACCAGTAGGTTGGCAACATTGCTTTATGCACTGTAAGGCAAGTCTCAAGCAGTGTTGCCAGCTCCTTGCTTTAGGTTAGGTTAGACCAAAAAGGCTGTAGGTGGGAGTTGGCAGCTGTCGGTTGTTTAACTCTTCCCTCTCTCTCTTCTCTCTTTTTTTTTTTGTAAAAGGCTATGGTAAAAGTACCAGTAGGTTGGCAACCTTGCTTTATGCACTGTAAGGCAAGCCTCAAGCAAGGTTGCCAGCTCCTTGCTTTAGGTTAGGTTAGACCAAGAAAAAAAAAGGCTGTAGGTAAACTGTCGGTTGTTTAACTCTTCCCTCTCTCTCTCTTTTTTTTCTTGTAAAAGGCTATGGTAAAAGTACCAGTAGGTTGGCAACCTTGCTTTATGTATTGTAAGGCAAGCCTCAAGCAGTGTTGCCAGCTCCTTGCTTGAGGTTAGGTTAGACCAAGTAAAAAACCTTGGTGATTTTTTTCGAGTAAGGGTTGGCAACCTTGCTTGAGGTATTTTCTCGCAGTGTTGCCAGCCCCTTGCTTTGGGTTAGGTTAGACCAAGGAAAAAACCTTGGTGATTTTTTCGGGTGAGGAGTTGGCAACACTGCGCTTCACTTGATGTTGCAGAACCGGCTTGATTGTACTACTCTACAAAGTATTATTTTGAAACAATAAATAAGAAAAAAGAATAGGTTAAGTTATATCACGTAAGATCATGGCATTCGTACCAAGTATGAGATGGGAAAAATCGAAAATTTCGCTAAAACATCGCTAAGCACTAAAACATCGACAAAAAATTGCCAACATGTGTCAAAAAATGACATTTAATTGATAAAAAAAGGGCTACAAGTGCCCCTCGTACCAAGTATTGCGTTGAACCGGCTAATATGCACTACTGATGTCTCCAATCTCTTGTTTTGTACGTCTTTTCCACGTGTCTTGACATGCAAAGTATCCCTGCAACGTTTGGTGAAGATCTGAGTATGTAGTTTTTGACCTTATCTGGAACCTCCCATCTGAAAATTTGAAAATTCCTAAAAAATCCGTTCAAAATCTTGATGACCCCAATCTCTTGTTTTGTACGTTTTTTCCACGTGTTTTGACATCCAATGTATCCCTGCAAAGTTTGGTGAAGATCTGAGTATGAGGTTTTTGACCTTATCTGGAACCTCCTATCTGAAAATTTGAAAATTCTTAAAAAATTCGTCCAAAATCTTGATGTCTCCAATCTCTTGTTTTGTACGTTTTTCCCACGTGTCTTGACATCCAATGTATCCCTGCAAAGTTTGTTGAAGATCTGAGTATGTAGTTTTTGACCTTATCTGGAACCTCATTTCTGAAAATTTGAAAATTCCTCAAAAATTCGTCCAAAATCTTGATGTCTCCAATCTCTTGTTTTGTAAATTTTTTTCCACGTGTCTTGACATCCAATGTATCCCTGCAAAGTTTGGTGAAGATCTGAGTATGTAGTTTTTGACCTTATCTGGAACCTCCTATCTGAAAATTTGAAAATTCTTAAAAAATTCGTCCAAAATCTTGATGTCTCCAATCTCTTGTTTTGTACGTTTTTTCCACGTGTCTTGACATCCAATGTATCCCTGCATAGTTTGGTGAAGATCTGAGTATGTAGTTTTTGACCTTATATGGAACCTCCTATCTGAAAATTTGAAAATTTTTAAAAAATTCGACCAAAATCTTGATGTCCCCAATTCTATGTTTTGTATGTTTTTTCCACGTGTCTTGACATCCAATGTATCCATGCAAAGTTTGGTGAAGATCTGAGTATGTCGTTTATGACCTTATCTGGAACTTCCCATCTGAAAATTTGAAAATTCTTAAAAAATTCGTCGAAAATCTTGATGTCTCCAATCTCTTGTTTTGTACGTTTTTTCCACGTGTCTTGACATCCAATGTATCCCTGCAATCTTTGGTGAAGATCTGAGTATGTAGTTTTTGACCTTATCTGGAACCTCCTATCTGAAAATTTGAAAATTCTTAAAAAATTCGTCCAAAATCTTGATGTCTCCAATCTCTTGTTTCGTACGTTTTTTCCACGTGTCTTGACATCCAATGTATCCCTGCATAGTTTGGTGAAGATATGAGTATGTAGTTTTTGACCTTATATGGAACATCCTATCTGAAAATTTGAAAATTCTTAAAAAATTCGACCAAAATCTTGATGTCTCCAATCTCTTGTTTCGTACGTTTTTTCCACGTGTCTTGACATCCAATGTATCCCTGCAAAGTTTGGTGAAGATCTGAGGATGTAGTTTTTGACCTTATATGGAACCTCATATCTGAAAATTTGAAAATTCCTCAAAAATTCGTCCAAAATCTTGATGTCTCCAATCTCTTGTTTTGTACGTTTTTTCCACGTGTCTTGACATCCAATGTATCCCTGCAAAGTTTGGTGAAGATCTGAGTATGTAGTTTTTGACCTTATCTGGAACCTCCCATGTGAAAATTTGAAAATTCCTAAAAAATCCGTCCAAAATCTTGATGTCCCCAATCCTATGTCTTGTATGTTTTTTCCACGTGTCTTGACATCCAATGTATCCCTGCAAAGTTTGGTGAAGATCTGAGTATGTAGTTTTTGACCTTATATGGAACCTCATATCTGAAAATTTGAAAATTCTTAAAAAATTCGACCAAAATCTTGATGTCTCCAATCCTATGTTTTGTATGTTTTTTCCACGTGTCTTGACATCCAATGTATCCATGCAAAGTTTGGTGAAGATCTGAGTATGTAGTTTTTGACCTTATATGGAACCTCGTATCTGAAAATTTGAAAATTCTTAAATAATTCGTCCAAAATCTTGATGTCTCCAATCTCTTGTTTTGTACGTTTTTTCCACGTGTCTTGACATCCAATGTATCCATGCAACGTTTGGTGAAGATCTGAGTATGTAGTTTTTGACCTTATCTGGAACCTCCTATCTGAAAATTTGAAAATTCTTCAAAAATTCGTCCAAAATCTTGATGACACCAATCTCTTGTTTTGTACGTTTTTTCCACGTGTCTTGACATCCAATGTATCCATGCAAAGTTTGGTGAAGATCTGAGTATGTAGTTTTTGACCTTATATGGAACCTCCTATCTGAAAATTTGAAAATTCTTAAAAAATTCGTCCAAAATCTTGATGTCTCCAATCTCTTGTTTTGTACGTTTTTTCCACGTGTCTTGACATCCAATGTATCCCTGCAAAGTTTGGTGAAGATCTGAGTATGTAGTTTTTGACCTTATCTGGAACCTCCCATCTGAAAATTTGAAAATTCCTAAAAAATCCGTCCAAAATCTTGATGACCTCAATCTCTTGTTTTGTACGTTTTTTCCACGTGTCTTGACATCCATTGTATCCCTGCAAAGTTTGGTGAAGATCTGAGTATGTAGTTTTTGACCTTATATGGAAACTACTTTCTGAAAATTTGAAAATTCTTAAAAAATTCGTCCAAAATCTTGATGTCCCCAATCCTATGTTTTGTATGTTTTTTCCACGTGTCTTGACATCCAATGTATCCATGCAAAGTTTGGTGAAGATCTGAGTATGTCGTTTTTGACCTTATCTGGAACCTCCCATCTGAAAATTTGAAAATTCTTAAAAAATTCGTCCAAAATCTTGATGTCTCCAATCTCTTGTTTTGTACGTTTTTTCCACGTGTCTTGACATGCAAAGTATCCCTGCAACGTTTGGTGAAGATCTGAGTATGTAGTTTTTGACCTTATCTGGAACCTCCCATCTGAAAAATTGAAAATTCCTAAAAAATCCGTTCAAAATCTTGATGACCCCAATCTCTTGTTTTGTACGTTTTTTCCACGTGTTTTGACATCCAATGTATCCCTGCAAAGTTTGGTGAAGATCTGAGTATGTAGTTTTTGACCTTATCTGGAACCTCCTATCTGAAAATTTGAAAATTCTTAAAAAATTCGTCCAAAATCTTGATGTCTCCAATCTCTTGTTTTGTACGTTTTTCCCACGTGTCTTGACATCCAATGTATCCCTGCAAAGTTTGGTGAAGATCTGAGTATGTAGTTTTTTACCTTATCTGGAACCTCATTTCTGAAAATTTGAAAATTCCTCAAAAATTCGTCCAAAATCTGGATGTCTCCAATCTCTTGTTTTGTACGTTTTTTCCACGTGTCTTGACATCCAATGTATCCCTGCAAAGTTTGGTGAAGATCAGAGTATGTAGTTTTTGACCTTATCTGGAACCTCCTATCTGAAAATTTGAAAATTCCTAAAAAATCCGTCCAAAATCTTGATGACCTCAATCTCTTGTTTTGTACGTTTTTTCCACGTGTCTTGACATCCAATGTATCCCTGCATAGTTTGGTGAAGATCTGAGTATGTAGTTTTTGACCTTATATGTAACCTCCTATCTGAAAATTTGAAAATTCTTAAAAAATTCGACCAAAATCTTGATGTCCCCAATCCTATGTTTTGTATGTTTTTTCCACGTGTCTTGACATCCAATGTATCCATGCAAAGTTTGGTGAAGATCTGAGTATGTCGTTTTTGACCTTATCTGGAACCTCCCATCTGAAAATTTGAAAATTCTTAAAAAATTCGTCCAAAATCTTGATGTCTCCAATCTCTTGTTTTGTACGTTTTTTCCACGTGTCTTGACATCCAATGTATCCCTGCAATCTTTGGTGAAGATCTGAGTATGTAGTTTTTGACCTTATCTGGAACCTCCTATCTGAAAATTTGAAAATTCTTAAAAAATTCGTCCAAAATCTTGATGTCTCCAATCTCTTGTTTCGTACGTTTTTTCCACGTGTCTTGACATCCAATGTATCCCTGCATAGTTTGGTGAAGATCTGAGTATGTAGTTTTTGACCTTATATGTAACCTCCTATCTGAAAATTTGAAAATTCTTAAAAAATTCGACCAAAATCTTGATGTCCCCAATCCTATGTTTTGTATGTTTTTTCCACGTGTCTTGACATCCAATGTATCCATGCAAAGTTTGGTGAAGATCTGAGTATGTCGTTTTTGACCTTATCTGGAACCTCCCATCTGAAAATTTGAAAATTCTTAAAAAATTCGTCCAAAATCTTGATGTCTCCAATCTCTTGTTTTGTACGTTTTTTCCACGTGTCTTGACATGCAAAGTATCCCTGCAACGTTTGGTGAAGATCTGAGTATGTAGTTTTTGACCTTATCTTGAACCTCCTATCTGAAAATTTGAAAATTCTTCAAAAATTCGTCCAAAATCTTGATGACACCAATCTCTTGTTTTGTACGTTTTTTCCACGTGTCTTGACATCCAATGTATCCATGCAAAGTTTGGTGAAGATCTGAGTATGTAGTTTTTGACCTTATATGGAACCTCCTATCTGAAAATTTGAAAATTCTTAAAAAATTCGTCCAAAATCTTGATGTCTCCAATCTCTTGTTTTGTACGTTTTTTCCACATGTCTTGACATCCAATGTATCCCTGCAAAGTTTGGTGAAGATCTGAGTATGTAGTTTTTGACCTTATCTGGAACCTCCCATCTGAAAATTTGAAAATTCCTAAAAAATCCGTCCAAAATCTTGATGACCTCAATCTCTTGTTTTGTACGTTTTTTCCACGTGTCTTGACATCCATTGTATCCCTGCAAAGTTTGGTGAAGATCTGAGTATGTAGTTTTTGACCTTATATGGAAACTCCTTTCTGAAAATTTGAAAATTCTTAAAAAATTCGTCCAAAATCTTGATGTCCCCAATCCTATGTTTTGTATGTTTTTTCCACGTGTCTTGACATCCAATGTATCCATGCAAAGTTTGGTGAAGATCTGAGTATGTCGTTTTTGACCTTATCTGGAACCTCCCATCTGAAAATTTGAAAATTCTTATAAAATTCGTCCAAAATCTTGATGTCTCCAATCTCTTGTTTTGTACGTTTTTTCCACGTGTCTTGACATGCAAAGTATCCCTGCAACGTTTGGTGAAGATCTGAGTATGTAGTTTTTGACCTTATCTGGAACCTCCCATCTGAAAAATTGAAAATTCCTAAAAAATCCGTTCAAAATCTTGATGACCCCAATCTCTTGTTTTGTACGTTTTTTCCACGTATTTTGACATCCAATGTATCCCTGCAAAGTTTGGTGAAGATCTGAGTATGTAGTTTTTGACCTTATCTGGAACCTCCTATCTGAAAATTTGAAAATTCTTAAAAAATTCGTCCAAAATCTTGATGTCTCCAATCTCTTGTTTTGTACGTTTTTCCCACGTGTCTTGACATCCAATGTATCCCTGCAAAGTTTGGTGAAGATCTGAGTATGTAGTTTTTGACCTTATCTGGAACCTCATTTCTGAAAATTTGAAAATTCCTCAAAAATTCGTCCAAAATCTGGATGTCTCCAATCTCTTGTTTTGTACGTTTTTTCCACGTGTCTTGACATCCAATGTATCCCTGCAAAGTTTGGTGAAGATCTGAGTATGTAGTTTTTGACTTTATCTGGAACCTCCTATCTGAAAATTTGAAAATTCTTAAAAAATTCGTCCAAAATCTTGATGTCTCCAATCTCCTGTTTTGTACGTTTTTTCCACGTGTCTTGACATCCAATGTATCCCTGCATAGTTTGGTGAAGATCTGAGTATGTAGTTTTTGACCTTATATGGAACCTCCTATCTGAAAATTTGAAAATTTTTAAAAAATTCGACCAAAATCTTGATGTCCCCAATTCTATGTTTTGTATGTTTTTTCCACGTGTCTTGACATCCAATGTATCCATGCAAAGTTTGGTGAAGATCTGAGTATGTCGTTTTTGACCTTATCTAGAACCTCCCATCTGAAAATTTGAAAATTCTTAAAAAATTCGTCGAAAATCTTGATGTCTCCAATCTCTTGTTTTGTACGTTTTTTCCACGTGTCTTGACATCCAATGTATCCCTGCAATCTTTGGTGAAGATCTGAGTATGTAGTTTTTGACCTTATCTGGAACCTCCTATCTGAAAATTTGAAAATTCTTAAAAAATTCGTCCAAAATCTTGATGTCTCCAATCTCTTGTTTCGTACGTTTTTTCCACGTGTCTTGACATCCAATGTATCCCTGCATAGTTTGGTGAAGATCTGAGTATGTAGTTTTTGACCTTATATGGAACCTCCTATCTGAAAATTTGAAAATTCTTAAAAAATTCGACCAAAATCTTGATGTCCCCAATCCTATGTTTTGTATGTTTTTTCCACGTGTCTTGACATCCAATGTATCCATGCAAAGTTTGGTGAAGATCTGAGTATGTAGTTTTTGACTTTATCTGGAACCTCCTATCTGAAAATTTGAAAATTCCTCAAAAATTCGTCCAAAATCTTGATGTCTCCAATCTCTTGTTTTGTACGTTTTTTCCACGTGTCTCCACATCCAATGTATCTATGCAAAGTTTGATGAAGATCTGAGTATGTCGTTTTTGACCTTATCTGGAACCTCCCATCTGAAAATTTGAAAATTCTTAAAAAATTCGTCCAAAATCTTGATGTCTCCAATCTCTTGTTTTGTACGTTTTTTCCACGTGTCTTGACATCCAATGTATCCCTGCAATGTTTGGTGAAGATCTGAGTATGTAGTTTTTGACCTTATATGGAACCTTCTATCTGAAAATTTGAAAATTCTTAAAAAATTAGACCAAATTCTTGATGTCCCCAATCCTATGTTTTGTACGTTTTTTCCACGTGTCTTGACATCCAATGTATCCCTGCAAAGTTTGGTGAAGATCTGAGTATGTAGTTTTTGACCTTATCTGGAACCTCCTATCTGAATATTTGAAAATTCTTAAAAAATTCGTCCAAAATCTTGATGTCTCCAATCTCTTGTTTCGTACGTTTTTTCCACGTGTCTTGACATCCAATGTATCCCTGCATAGTTTGGTGAAGATCTGAGTATGTAGTTTTTGACCTTATATGGAACCTCCTATCTGAAAATTTGAAAATTCTTAAAAAATTCGACCAAAATCTTGATGTCCCCAATCCTATGTTTTGTATGTTTTTTCCACGTGTCTTGACATCCAATGTATCCCTGCAAAGTTTTGTGAAGATCTGAGTATGTAGTTTTTGACCTTATCTGGAACCTCCTATCTGAAAATTTGAAAATTCTTAAAAAAATTCGTCCAAAATCTTGATGTCTCCAATCTCTTGTTTTGTACGTTTTTTCCACGTGTCTTGACATCCAATGTATCCCTGCAATGTTTGGTGAAGATCTGAGTATGTAGTTTTTGACCTTATATGGAACCTCCTATCTGAAAATTTGAAAATTCTTAAAAAATTTGACCAAAATCTTGATGTCCCCAATCCTATGTTTTGTATGTTTTTTCCACGTGTCTTGACATCCAATGTAACCCTGCAATGTTTGGTGAAGATCTGAGTATGTAGTTTTTGACCTTATATGGAACCTCCTATCTGAAAATTTGAAAATTCTTAAAAAATTTGACCAAAATCTTCATGTCCCCAATCCTATGTTTTGTATGTTTTTTCCACGTGTCTTGACATCCAATGTATCCCTGCAGAGTTTGGTGAAGATCTGAGTATGTCGTTTTTGACCTTATCACGAACATCCTTTCTGAAAATTTGAAAATTCTTAAAAAATTCTTCCAAAATCTTGATGTCTCCAATTTCTTGTTTTGTACGTTTTTTCCACGTGTCTTGACATCCAATGTATCCCTGCAAAGTTTGGTGAAGATCTGAGTATGTAGTTTTTGACCTTATCAGGAACCTCCCATCTGAAAATTTGAAAATTCCTAAAAAATCCGTCCAAAATCTTGATGTCTCCAATCTCTTGTTTTGTAGGTTTTTTCCACGTGTCTTGACATCCAATGTATCCCTGCAAAGTTTGGTGAAGATCTGAGAATGTAGTTTTTGACCTTATCTGGAACCTCCTATCTGAAAATTTGAAAATTCTTAAAAAATTCGACCAAACTCTTGATGTCCCCAATCCTATGTTTTGTATGTTTTTTCCACGTGTCTTGACATCCAATGTATCCATGCAAAGTTTGGTGAAGATCTGAGTATGTAGTTTTTGACCTTATCTGGAACTTCATTTCTGAAAATTTGAAAATTCCTCAAAAATTCGTCCAAAATCTTGATGTCTCCAATCTCTTATTTTGTACGTTTTTTCCACGTGTCTTGACATCCAATTTATCCCTGCAAAGTTTGGTGAAGATCTGAGTATGTAGTTTTTGACCTTATATGGAACCTCCCATCTGAAAATTTGAAAATTCCTAAAAAATCCGTCTAAAATCTTGATGTCCCCAATCCTATGTCTTGTATGTTTTTTCCACGTGTCGTGACATCCAATGTATCCCTGCAAAGTTTGGTGAAGATCTGAGTATGTAGTTTTTGACCTTATATGGAACCTCATATCTGAAAATTTGAAAATTCTTAAAAAATTCGACCAAAATCTTGATGTCTCCAATCCTATGTTTTGTATGTTTTTTCCACGTGTCTTGACATCCAATGTATCCATGCAAAGTTTGGTGAAGATCTGAGTATGTAGTTTTTGACCTTATATGGAACCTCCTATCTGAAAATTTGAAAATTCTTAAAAAATTCGTCCAAAATCTTGATGTCTCCAATCTCTTGTTTTGTACGTTTTTTCCACGTGTCTTGACATCCAATGTATCCCTGCAAAGTTTGGTGAAGTTCTGAGTATGTAGTTTTTGACCTTATCTGGAACCTCCCATCTGAAAATTTGAAAATTCCTAAAAAATCCGTCCAAAATCTTGATGACCTCAATCTCTTGTTTTGTACGTTTTTTCCACGTGTCTTGACATCCAATGTATCCCTGCAAAGTTTGGTGAAGATCTGAGTATGTAGTTTTTGACCTTATCTTGAACCTCCAATCTGAAAATTTGAAAATTGTTAAAAAATTCGTCCAAAATTTTGATGTCTCCAATCTCTTGTTTTGTACGTTTTTCCCACGTGTCTTGACATCCAATGTATCCCTGCAAAGTTTGGTGAAGATCTGAGTATGTAGTTTTTGACCTTATATGGAACCTCCTTTCTGAAAATTTGAAAATTCCTCAAAAATTCGTCCAAAATCTAGATGTCTCCAATCTCTTGTTTTGTACGTTTTTTCCACGTGTCTTGACATCCAATGTATCCCTGCAAAGTTTGGTGAAGATCTGAGTATGTAGTTTTTGACCTTATCTGGAACCTCCCATCTGAAAATTTGAAAATTCCTAAAAAATCCGTCCAAAATCTTGATGTCCCCAATCCTATGTCTTGTATATTTTTTCCACGTGTCTTGACATCCAATGTATCCCTGCAAAGTTTGGTGAAGATCTGAGTATGTAGTTTTTGACCTTATATGGAACCTCATATCTGAAAATTTGAAAATTCTTAAAAAATTCGACCAAAATCTTGATGTCTCCAATCCTATGTTTTGTATGTTTTTTCCACGTGTCTTGACATCCAATGTATCCATGCAAAGTTTGGTGAAGATCTGAGTATGTAGTTTTTGACCTTATATGGAACCTCGTATCTGAAAATTTGAAAATTCTTAAAAAATTCGTCCAAAATCTTGATGTCTCCAATCTCTTGTTTTGTACGTTTTTTCCACGTGTCTTGACATCCAATGTATCCCTGCAAAGTTTGGTGAAGATCTGAGTATGTAGTTTTTGACCTTATCTGGAACCTCCCATCTGAAAATTTGAAAATTCCTAAAAAATCCGTCCAAAATCTTGATGACCTCAATCTCTTGTTTTGTACGTTTTTGCCACGTGTCTTGACATCCATTGTATCCCTGCAAAGTTTGGTGAAGATCTGAGTATGTAGTTTTTGACCTTATATGGAACCTCCTTTCTGAAAATTTGAAAATTCTTAAAAAATTCGTCCAAAATCTTGATGTCCCCAATCCTATGTTTTGTATGTTTTTTCCACGTGTCTTGACATCCAATGTATCCATGCAAAGTTTGGTGAAGATCTGAGTATGTCGTTTTTGACCTTATCTGGAACCTCCCATCTGAAAATTTGAAAATTCTTCAAAAATTCGACGAAAATCTTGATGTCTCCAATCTCTTGTTTTGTACGTTTTTTCCACGTGTCTTGACATGCAAAGTATCCCTGCAACGTTTGGTGAAGATCTGAGTATGTAGTTTTTGACCTTATCTGGAACCTCCTATCTGAAAATTTGAAAATTCTTCAAAAATTCGTCCAAAATCTTGATGACACCAATCTCTTGTTTTGTACGTTTTTTCCACGTGTCTTGACATCCAATGTATCCATGCAAAGTTTGGTGAAGATCTGAGTATGTAGTTTTTGACCTTATATGGAACCTCATATCTGAAAATTTGAAAATTCTTAAAAAATTCGTCCAAAATCTTGATGTCTCCAATCTCTTGTTTTGTACGTTTTTTCCACGTGTCTTGACATCCAATGTATCCCTGCAAAGTTTGGTGAAGATCTGAGTATGTAGTATTTGACCTTATCTGGAACCTCCCATCTGAAAATTTGAAAATTCCTAAAAAATCCGTCCAAAATCTTGATGACCTCAATCTCTTGTTTTCTACGTTTTTTCCACGTGTCTTGACATCCATTGTATCCCTGCAAAGTTTGGTGAAGATCTGAGTATGTAGTTTTTGACCTTATATGGAAACTCCTTTCTGAAAATTTGAAAATTCTTAAAAAATTCGTCCAAAATCTTGATGTCCCCAATCCTATGTTTTGTATGTTTTTTCCACGTGTCTTGACATCCAATGTATCCATGCAAAGTTTGGTGAAGATCTGAGTATGTCGTTTTTAACCTTATCTGGAACCTCCCATCTGAAAATTTGAAAATTCTTCAAAAATTCGTCGAAAATCTTGATGTCTCCAATCTCTTGTTTTGTACGTTTTTTCCACGTGTCTTGACATGCAAAGTATTACTGCAACGTTTGGTGAAGATCTGAGTATGTAGTTTTTGACCTTATCTGGAACCTCCCATCTGAAAATTTGAAAATTCCTAAAAAATCCGTTCAAAATCTTGATGACCCCAATCTCTTGTTTTGTACGTTTTTTCCACGTGTTTTGACATCCAATGTATCCCTGCAAAGTTTGGTGAAGATCTGAGTATGTAGTTTTTGACCTTATCTGGAACCTCCTATCTGAAAATTTGAAAATTCTTAAAAAATTCGTCCAATATCTTGATGTCTCCAATCTCTTGTTTTGTACGTTTTTCCCACGTGTCTTGACATCCAATGTATCCCTGCAAAGTTTGGTGAAGATATGAGTATGTAGTTTTTGACCTTATATGGAACCTCCTATCTGAAAATTTGAAAAATCTTAAAAAATTTGACCAAAATCTTGATGTCCCCAATCCTATGTTTTGTATGTTTTTTCCACGTGTCTTGACATCCAATGTATCCCTGCAAAGTTTGGTGAAGATCTGAGTATGTAGTTTTTGACCTTATATGGAACCTCATATCTGAAAATTTGAAAATTCTTAAAAAATTCGACCAAAATCTTGATGTCTCCAATCCTATGTTTTGTATGTTTTTTCCACGTGTCTTGACATCCAATGTATCCATGCAAAGTTTGGTGAAGATCTGAGTATGTAGTTTTTGACCTTATATGGAACCTCGTATCTGAAAATTTGAAAATTCTTAAATAATTCGTCCGAAATCTTGATGTCTCCAATCTCTTGTTTTGTACGTTTTTTCCACGTGTCTTGACATCCAATGTATCCCTGCAAAGTTTGGTGAAGATCTGAGTATGTAGTTTTTGACCTTATCTGGAACCTCCCATCTGAAAATTTGAAAATTCCTAAAAAATCCGTCCAAAATCTTGATGATCTCAATCTCTTGTTTTGTACGTTTTTTCCACGTGTCTTGACATCCATTGTATCCCTGGAAAGTTTGGTGAAGATCTGAGTATGTAGTTTTTGACCTTATATGGAACCTCCTTTCTGAAAATTTGAAAATTCTTAAAAAATTCGTCCAAAATCTTGATGTCTCCAATCTCTTGTTTTGTACGTTTTTTCCACGTGTCTTGACATCCAATGTATCCCTGCAATGTTTGGTGAAGATCTGAGTATGTAGTTTTTGACCTTATATGGAACCTCCTATCTGAAAATTTGAAAAATCTTAAAAAATTTGACCAAAATCTTGATGTCCCCAATCCTATGTTTTGTATGTTTTTTCCACGTGTCTTGACATCCAATGTATCCCTGCAATGTTTGGTGAAGATCTGAGTATGTAGTTTTTGACCTTATATGGAACCTCCTATCTGAAAATTTGAAAATTCTTAAAAAATTTGACCAAAATCTTGATGTCCCCAATCCTATGTTTTGTATGTTTTTTCCACGTGTCTTGACATCCAATGTATCCCTGCAGAGTTTGGTGAATATCTGAGTATGTCGTTTTTGACCTTATCACGAACATCCTTTCTGAAAATTTGAAAATTCTTAAAAAATTCTTCCAAAATCTTGATGTCTCCAATTTCTTGTTTTGTACGTTTTTTCCACGTGTCTTGACATCCAATGTATCCCTGCAAAGTTTGGTGAAGATCTGAGTATGTAGTTTTTGACCTTATCTGGAACCTCCCATCTGAAAATTTGAAAATTCCTAAAAAATCCGTCCAAAATCTTGATGTCCCCAATCCTATGTTTTGTATGTTTTTTCCACGTGTGTTGACATCCAATGTATCCATGCAAAGTTTGGTGAAGATCTGAGTATGTAGTTTTTGACCTTATCTGGAACTTCATTTCTGAAAATTTGAAAATTCCTCAAAAATTCATCCAAAATCTTGATGTCTCCAATCTCTTGTAAGGTACGTTTTTTCCACGTGTCTTGACATCCAATGTATCCCTGCAAAGTTTGGTGAAGATCTGAGTATGTAGTTTTTGACCTTATCTGGAACCTCCTATCTGAAAATTTGAAAGTTCTTAAAAAATTCGACCAAAATCTTGATGTCCCCAATCCTATGTTTTGTATGTTTTTTCCACGTGTCTTGACATCCAATGTATCCATGCAAAGTTTGGTGAAGATCTGAGTATGTAGTTTTTGACCTTATCTGGAACCTCATTTCTGAAAATTTATAAATTCCTCAAAAATTCGTCCAAAATCTTGATGTCTCCAATCTCTTGTTTTGTACGTTTTTTCCACGTGTCTTGACATCCAATGTATCCCTGCAAAGTTTGGTGAAGATCTGAGTATGTAGTTTTTTACCTTATCTGGAACCTCCTATCTGAATATTTGAAAACTCTTAAAGAATTCGTCCAAAATCTTGATGTCTCCAATCTCTTGTTTCGTACGTTTTTTCCACGTGTCTCCACATCCAATGTATCCCTGCAAAGTTTGGTGAAGATCTGAGTATGTAGTTTTTGACCTTATATGGAACCTCATATCTGAAAATTTGAAAATTCTTAAAAAATTCGACCAAAATCTTGATGTCTCCAATCCTATGTTTTGTATGTTTTTTCCACGTGTCTTGACATCCAATGTATCCATGCAAAGTTTGGTGAAGATCTGAGTATGTAGTTTTTGACCTTATATGGAACCTCCTATCTGAAAATTTGAAAATTCTTAAAAAATTCGTCCAAAATCTTGATGTCTCCAATCTCTTGTTTTGTACGTTTTTTCCACGTGTCTTGACATCCAATGTATCCCTGCAAAGTTTGGTGAAGTTCTGAGTATGTAGTTTTTGACCTTATCTGGAACCTCCCATCTGAAAATTTGAAAATTCCTAAAAAATCCGTCCAAAATCTTGATGACCTCAATCTCTTGTTTTGTACGTTTTTTCCACGTGTCTTGACATCCAATGTATCCCTGCAAAGTTTGGTGAAGATCTGAGTATGTAGTTTTTGACCTTATCTTGAACCTCCTATCTGAAAATTTGAAAATTGTTAAAAAATTCGTCCAAAATCTTGATGTCTCCAATCTCTTGTTTTGTACGTTTTTCCCACGTGTCTTGACATCCAATGTATCCCTGCAAAGTTTGGTGAAGATCTGAGTATGTAGTTTTTGACCTTATATGGAACCTCCTTTCTGAAAATTTGAAAATTCCTCAAAAATTCGTCCAAAATCTAGATGTCTCCAATCTCTTGTTTTGTACGTTTTTTCCACGTGTCTTGACATCCAATGTATCCCTGCAAAGTTTGGTGAAGATCTGAGTATGTAGTTTTTGACCTTATCTGGAACCTCCCATCTGAAAATTTGAAAATTCCTAAAAAATCCGTCCAAAATCTTGATGTCCCCAATCCTATGTCTTGTATATTTTTTCCACGTGTCTTGACATCCAATGTATCCCTGCAAAGTTTGGTGAAGATCTGAGTATGTAGTTTTTGACCTTATATGGAACCTCATATCTGAAAATTTGAAAATTCTTAAAAAATTCGACCAAAATCTTGATGTCTCCAATCCTATGTTTTGTATGTTTTTTCCACGTGTCTTGACATCCAATGTATCCATGCAAAGTTTGGTGAAGATCTGAGTATGTAGTTTTTGACCTTATATGGAACCTCGTATCTGAAAATTTGAAAATTCTTAAAAAATTCGTCCAAAATCTTGATGTCTCCAATCTCTTGTTTTGTACGTTTTTTCCACGTGTCTTGACATCCAATGTATCCCTGCAAAGTTTGGTGAAGATCTGAGTATGTAGTTTTTGACCTTATCTGGAACCTCCCATCTGAAAATTTGAAAATTCCTAAAAAATCCGTCCAAAATCTTGATGACCTCAATCTCTTGTTTTGTACGTTTTTGCCACGTGTCTTGACATCCATTGTATCCCTGCAAAGTTTGGTGAAGATCTGAGTATGTAGTTTTTGACCTTATATGGAACCTCCTTTCTGAAAATTTGAAAATTCTTAAAAAATTCGTCCAAAATCTTGATGTCCCCAATCCTATGTTTTGTATGTTTTTTCCACGTGTCTTGACATCCAATGTATCCATGCAAAGTTTGGTGAAGATCTGAGTATGTCGTTTTTGACCTTATCTGGAACCTCCCATCTGAAAATTTGAAAATTCTTCAAAAATTCGACGAAAATCTTGATGTCTCCAATCTCTTGTTTTGTACGTTTTTTCCACGTGTCTTGACATGCAAAGTATCCCTGCAACGTTTGGTGAAGATCTGAGTATGTAGTTTTTGACCTTATCTGGAACCTCCTATCTGAAAATTTGAAAATTCTTCAAAAATTCGTCCAAAATCTTGATGACACCAATCTCTTGTTTTGTACGTTTTTTCCACGTGTCTTGACATCCAATGTATCCATGCAAAGTTTGGTGAAGATCTGAGTATGTAGTTTTTGACCTTATATGGAACCTCATATCTGAAAATTTGAAAATTCTTAAAAAATTCGTCCAAAATCTTGATGTCTCCAATCTCTTGTTTTGTACGTTTTTTCCACGTGTCTTGACATCCAATGTATCCCTGCAAAGTTTGGTGAAGATCTGAGTATGTAGTATTTGACCTTATCTGGAACCTCCCATCTGAAAATTTGAAAATTCCTAAAAAATCCGTCCAAAATCTTGATGACCTCAATCTCTTGTTTTCTACGTTTTTTCCACGTGTCTTGACATCCATTGTATCCCTGCAAAGTTTGGTGAAGATCTGAGTATGTAGTTTTTGACCTTATATGGAAACTCCTTTCTGAAAATTTGAAAATTCTTAAAAAATTCGTCCAAAATCTTGATGTCCCCAATCCTATGTTTTGTATGTTTTTTCCACGTGTCTTGACATCCAATGTATCCATGCAAAGTTTGGTGAAGATCTGAGTATGTCGTTTTTAACCTTATCTGGAACCTCCCATCTGAAAATTTGAAAATTCTTCAAAAATTCGTCGAAAATCTTGATGTCTCCAATCTCTTGTTTTGTACGTTTTTTCCACGTGTCTTGACATGCAAAGTATTACTGCAACGTTTGGTGAAGATCTGAGTATGTAGTTTTTGACCTTATCTGGAACCTCCCATCTGAAAATTTGAAAATTCCTAAAAAATCCGTTCAAAATCTTGATGACCCCAATCTCTTGTTTTGTACGTTTTTTCCACGTGTTTTGACATCCAATGTATCCCTGCAAAGTTTGGTGAAGATCTGAGTATGTAGTTTTTGACCTTATCTGGAACCTCCTATCTGAAAATTTGAAAATTCTTAAAAAATTCGTCCAATATCTTGATGTCTCCAATCTCTTGTTTTGTACGTTTTTCCCACGTGTCTTGACATCCAATGTATCCCTGCAAAGTTTGGTGAAGATATGAGTATGTAGTTTTTGACCTTATATGGAACCTCCTATCTGAAAATTTGAAAAATCTTAAAAAATTTGACCAAAATCTTGATGTCCCCAATCCTATGTTTTGTATGTTTTTTCCACGTGTCTTGACATCCAATGTATCCCTGCAAAGTTTGGTGAAGATCTGAGTATGTAGTTTTTGACCTTATATGGAACCTCATATCTGAAAATTTGAAAATTCTTAAAAAATTCGACCAAAATCTTGATGTCTCCAATCCTATGTTTTGTATGTTTTTTCCACGTGTCTTGACATCCAATGTATCCATGCAAAGTTTGGTGAAGATCTGAGTATGTAGTTTTTGACCTTATATGGAACCTCGTATCTGAAAATTTGAAAATTCTTAAATAATTCGTCCGAAATCTTGATGTCTCCAATCTCTTGTTTTGTACGTTTTTTCCACGTGTCTTGACATCCAATGTATCCCTGCAAAGTTTGGTGAAGATCTGAGTATGTAGTTTTTGACCTTATCTGGAACCTCCCATCTGAAAATTTGAAAATTCCTAAAAAATCCGTCCAAAATCTTGATGATCTCAATCTCTTGTTTTGTACGTTTTTTCCACGTGTCTTGACATCCATTGTATCCCTGCAAAGTTTGGTGAAGATCTGAGTATGTAGTTTTTGACCTTATATGGAACCTCCTTTCTGAAAATTTGAAAATTCTTAAAAAATTCGTCCAAAATCTTGATGTCTCCAATCTCTTGTTTTGTACGTTTTTTCCACGTGTCTTGACATCCAATGTATCCCTGCAATGTTTGGTGAAGATCTGAGTATGTAGTTTTTGACCTTATATGGAACCTCCTATCTGAAAATTTGAAAAATCTTAAAAAATTTGACCAAAATCTTGATGTCCCCAATCCTATGTTTTGTATGTTTTTTCCACGTGTCTTGACATCCAATGTATCCCTGCAATGTTTGGTGAAGATCTGAGTATGTAGTTTTTGACCTTATATGGAACCTCCTATCTGAAAATTTGAAAATTCTTAAAAAATTTGACCAAAATCTTGATGTCCCCAATCCTATGTTTTGTATGTTTTTTCCACGTGTCTTGACATCCAATGTATCCCTGCAGAGTTTGGTGAATATCTGAGTATGTCGTTTTTGACCTTATCACGAACATCCTTTCTGAAAATTTGAAAATTCTTAAAAAATTCTTCCAAAATCTTGATGTCTCCAATTTCTTGTTTTGTACGTTTTTTCCACGTGTCTTGACATCCAATGTATCCCTGCAAAGTTTGGTGAAGATCTGAGTACGTAGTTTTTGACCTTATCTGGAACCTCCCATCTGAAAATTTGAAAATTCTTAAAAAATTCGACCAAAATCTTGATGTCCCCAATCCTATGTTTTGTATGTTTTTTCCACGTGTCTTGACATCCAATGTATCCATGCAAAGTTTGGTGAAGATCTGAGTATGTAGTTTTTGACCTTATCTGGAACTTCATTTCTGAAAATTTGAAAATTCCTCAAAAATTCGTCCAAAATCTTGATGTCTCCAATCTCTTGTTTTGTACGTTTTTTCCACGTGTCTTGACATCCAATGTATCCCTGCAAAGTTTGGTGAAGATCTGAGTATGTATTTTTTGACCTTTTATGGAACCTCCTATCTGAAAATTTGAAAGTTCTTAAAAAATTCGACCAAAATCTTGATGTCCCCAATCCTATGTTTTGTATGTTTTTTCCACGTGTCTTGACATCCAATGTATCCATGCAAAGTTTGGTGAAGATCTGAGTATGTAGTTTTTGACCATATCTGGAACCTCATTACTGAAAATTTGAAAATTCCTCAAAAATTCGTCCAAAATCTTGATGTCTCCAATCTCTTGTTTTGTACGTTTTTTCCACGTGTCTTGACATCCAATGTATCCCTGCAAAGTTTTTTGATGATCTGAGTATGTTTTTTTTGACCTTATCTGAAACCTCCTATCTGAATATTTGAAAACTCTTAAAGAATTCGTCCAAAATCTTGATGTCTCCAATCTCTTGTTTCGTACGTTTTTTCCACGTGTCTCCACATCCAATGTATCCATGCAAAGTTTGATGAAGATCTGAGTATGTCGTTTTTGACCTTATCTGGAACATCCCATCTGAAAATTTGAAAATTTTAAAAAAATTCGTCCAAAATCTTGATGTCTCCAATCTCTTGTTTTGTACGTTTTTTCCACGTGTCTTGACATCCAATGTATCCCTGCAATGTTTGGTGAAGATCTGAGTATGTAGTTTTTGACCTTATATGGAACCTCTTATCTGAAAATTTGAAAATTCTTAAAAAATTTGACCAAAATCTTGATGTCCCCAATCCTATGTTTTGTATGTTTTTTCCACGTGTCTTGACATCCAATGTATCCCTGCAATGTTTGGTGAAGATCTGAGTATGTAGTTTTGACCTTATATGGAACCTCCTATCTGAAAATTTGAAAATTCTTAAAAAATTTGACCAAGATCTTGTTGTCCCCAATCCCATGTTTTGTATGTTTTTTCCACGTGTCTTGACATCCAATGTATCCCTGCAAAGTTTGGTGAAGATCTGAGTATGTCGTTTTTGACCTTATCACGAACATCCTTTCTGAAAATTTGAAAATTCTTAAAAAATTCGTCCAAAATCTTGATGTCTCCAATCTCTTGTTTTGTACGTTTTTTCCACGTGTCTTGACATCCAATGTATCCCTGCAAAGTTTGGTGAAGATCTGAGTATGTAGTTTTTGACCTAATCTGGAACCTCCCATCTGAAAATTTGAAAATTCCTAAAAAATCCGTCCAAAATCTTGATGTCTCCAATCTCTTGTTTTGTAGGTTTTTTCCACGTGTCTTGACATCCAATGTATCCCTGCAAAGTTTGGTGAAGATCTGAGTATGTAGTTTTTGACCTTATATGGAACCTCCTATCTGAAAATTTGAAAATTCTTAAAAAATTCGACCAAAATCTTGATGTCCCCAATCCTATGTTTTGTATGTTTTTTCCACGTGTCTTGACATCCAATGTATCCATGCAAAGTTTGGTGAAGATCTGAGTATGTAGTTTTTGACCTTATCTGGAACTTCATTTCTGAAAATTTGAAAATTCCTCAAAAATTCGTCCAAAATCTTGATGTCTCCAATCTCTTGTTTTGTACGTTTTTTCCACGTGTCTTGACATCCAATGTATCCATGCAAAGTTTGGTGAAGATCTGAGTATGTAGTTTTTGACCTTATCTGGAACCTCATTTCTGAAAATTTGAAAATTCCTCAAAAATTCGTCCAAAATCTTGATGTCTCCAATCTCTTGTTTTGTACGTTTTTTCCACGTGTCTTGACATCCAATGTATCCCTGCAAAGTTTGGTGAAGATCTGAGTATGTAGTTTTTGACCTTATCTGGAACCTCCTATCTGAATATTTGAAAACCCGTAAGAATTCGTCCAAAATCTTGATGTCTCCAATCTCTTGTTTCGTACGTTTTTTCCACGTGTCTCCACATCCAATGTATCCATGCAAAGTTTGATGAAGATCTGAGTATGTCGTTTTGGACCTTATCTGGAACCTCCCATCTGAAAATTTGAAAATTCTTAAAAAATTCGTCCAAAATCTTGATGTCTCCAATCTCTTGTTTTGTACGTTTTTTCCGTGTCTTGACATCCAATGTATCTCTGCAATGTTTGGTGAAGATCTGAGTATGTAGTTTTTGACCTTATATGGAACCTCCTATCTGAAAATTTGACCAAAATCTTGATGTCCCCAATCCTATGTTTTGTATGTTTTTTCCACGTGTCTTGACATCCAATGTATCCCTGCAATGTTTGGTGAAGATCTGAGTATGTAGTTTTTGACCTTATATGGAACCTCCTATCTGAAAATTTGAAAATTCTTAAAAAATTTGACCAAAATCTTGATGTCCCCAATCCCATGTTTTGTATGTTTTTTCCACGTGTCTTGACATCCAATGTATCCCTGCAGAGTTTGGTGAAGATCTGAGTATGTCGTTTTTGACCTTATCACGAACATCCTTTCTGAAAATTTGAAAATTCTTAAAAAATTCGTCCAAAATCTTGATGTCTCCAATCTCTTGTTTTGTATGTTTTTTCCACGTGTCTTGACATCCAATGTATCCCTGCGAAGTTTAGTGAAGATCTGAGTATGTAGTTTTTGACCTTATCTGGAACCTCCCATCTGAAAATTTGAAAATTCCTAAAAAATCCGTCCAAAATCTTGATGTCTCCAATCTCTTGTTTTGTAGGTTTTTTCCACGTGTCTTGACATCCAATGTATCCCTGCAAAGTTTGGTGAAGATCTGAGTATGTAGTTTTTGACCTTATATGGAACCTCCTATCTGAAAATTTGAAAATTCTTAAAAAATTCGACCAAAATCTTGATGTCTCCAATCTCTTGTTTTGTACGTTTTTTCCACGTGTCTTGACATCCAATGTATCCCTGCAAAGTTTGGTGAAGATCTGAGTATGTAGTTTTTGACCTTATATGGAACCTCCTATCTGAAAATTTGAAAGTTCTTAAAAAATTCGACCAAAATCTTGATGTCCCCAATCCTATGTTTTGTATGTTTTTTCCACGTGTCTTGACATCCAATGTATCCATGCAAAGTTTGGTGAAGATTTGAGTATGTAGTTTTTGACCTTATCTGGAACCTCATTTCTGAAAATTTGAAAATTCCTCAAAAATTCGTCCAAAATCTTGATGTCTCCAATCTCTTGTTTTGTACGTTTTTTCCACGTGTCTTGACATCCAATGTATCCCTGCAAAGTTTGGTGAAGATCTGAGTATGTAGTTTTTGAACTTATCTGGAACCTCCTATCTGAATATTTGAAAACTCTTAAAGAATTCGTCCAAAATCTTGATGTCTCCAATCTCTTGTTTCGTACGTTTTTTCCACGTGTCTCCACATCCAATGTATCTATGCAAAGTTTGATGAAGATCTGAGTATGTAGTTTTTGACCTTATATGGAACCTCCTATCTGAAAATTTGAAAATTCTTAAAAAATTTCACCAAAATCTTGATGTCCCCAATCCTATGTTTTGTATGTTTTTTCCACGTGTCTCGACATCCAATGTATGCCTGCAGAGTTTGGTGAAGATCTGAGTATGTAGTTTTTGACCTTATCACGAACATCCTTTCTGAAAATTTGAAAATTCTTAAAAAATTCGTCCAAAATCTTGATGTCTCCAATCTCTTGTTTCGTACGTTTTTTCCACGTGTCTTGACATCCAATGTATCCCTGCAAAGTTTGGTGAAGATCTGAGTATGTAGTTTTTGACCTTATCTGGAACCTCCCATCTGAAAATTTGAAAATTCCTAAAAAATCCGTCCAAAATCTTGATGTCTCCAATCTCTTGTTTTGTAGGTTTTTTCCACGTGTCTTGACATCCAATGTATCCCTGCAAAGTTTGGTGAAGATCTGAGTATGTAGTTTTTGACCTTATATGGAACCTCCTATCTGAAAATTTGAAAATTCTTAAAAAATTCGACCAAAATCTTGATGTCCCCAATCCTATGTTTTGTATGTTTTTTCCACGTGTCTTGACATCCAATGTATCCATGCAAAGTTTGGTGAAGATCTGAGTATGTAGTTTTTGACCTTATATGGAACCTCCTATCTGAAAATTTGAAAGTTCTTAAAAAATTCGACCAAAATCTTGATGTCCCCAATCCTATGTTTTGTATGTTTTTTCCACGTGTCTTGACATCCAATGTATCCATGCAAAGTTTGGTGAAGATCTGAGTATGTAGTTTTTGACCTTATCTGGAACCTCATTTCTGAAAATTTGAAAATTCCTCAAAAATTCGTCCAAAATCTTGATGTCTCCAATCTCTTGTTTCGTACGTTTTTTCCACGTGTCTTGACATCCAATGTATCCCTGCAAAGTTTGGTGAAGATCTGAGTATGTAGTTTTTGACCTTATCTGGAACCTCCTATCTGAATATTTGAAAACTTAAAGAATTCGTCCAAAATCTTGATGTCTCCAATCTCTTGTTTCGTACGTTTTTTCCACGTGTCTCCACATCCAATGTATCCATGCAAAGTTTGATGAAGATCTGAGTATGTCGTTTTGAACTTATCTGGAACCTCCCATCTGAAAATTTGAAAATTGTTAAAAAATTCGTCCAAAACCTTGATGTCTCCAATCTCTTGTTTTGTACGTTTTTTCCACGTGTCTTGACATCCAATGTATCCCTGCAATGTTTGGTGAAGATCTGAGTATGTAGTTTTTGACCTTATATGGAACCTCCTATCTGAAAATTTGAAAATTCTTAAAAAATTTGACCAAAATCTTGATGTCCCCAATCCTATGTTTTGTATGTTTTTTCCACGTGTCTTGACATCCAATGTATCCCTGCAATGTTTGGTGAAGATCTGAGTATGTAGTTTTTGACCTTATATGGAACCACCCATCTGAAAATTTGAAAATTCTTAAAAAATTTGACCAAAATCTTGATGTCCCCAATCCCATGTTTTGTATGTTTTTTCCACGTGTCTTGACATCCAATGTATCCCTGCAGAGTTTGGTGAAGATCTGAGTATGTCGTTTTTGACCTTATCACGAACATCCTTTCTGAAAATTTGAAAATTCTTAAAAAATTCGTCCAAAATCTTGATGTCTCCAATCTCTTGTTTTGTACGTTTTTTCCACGTGTCTTGACATCCAATGTATCCCTGCAAAGTTTGGTGAAGATCTGAGTATGTAGTTTTTTACCTTATCTGGAACCTCCCATCTGAAAATTTGAAAATTCCTAAAAAATCCGTCCAAAATCTTGATGTCTCCAATCTCTTGTTTTGTAGGTTTTTTCCACGTGTCTTGACATCCAATGTATCCCTGCAAAGTTTGGTGAAGATCTGAGTATGTAGTTTTTGACCTTATATGGAACCTCCTATCTGAAAATTTGAAAATTCTTAAAAAATTCGACCAAAATCTTGATGTCCCCAATCCTATGTTTTGTATGTTTTTTCCACGTGTCGTGACATCCAATGTATCGATGCAAAGTTTGGTGAAGATCTGAGTATGTAGTTTTTGACCTTATCTGGAACTTCATTTCTGAAAATTTGAAAATTCCTCAAAAATTCGTCCAAAATCTTGATGTCTCCAATCTCTTGTTTTGTACGTTTTTTCCACGTGTCTTGACATCCAATGTATCCCTGCAAAGTTTGGTGAAGATCTGAGTATGTAGTTTTTGACCTTATCTGGAACCTCCTATCTGAATATTTGAAAACCCTTAAAGAATTCGTCCAAAATCTTGATGTCTCCAATCTCTTGTTTCGTTCGTTTTTTCCACGTGTCTCCACATCCAATGTATCCATGCAAAGTTTGATGAAGATCTGAGTATGTCGTTTTTGACCTTATCTGGAACCTCCCATCTGAAAATTTGAAAATTCTTAAAAAATTCGTCTAAAATCTTGATGTCTCCAATCTCTTGTTTTGTACGTTTTTTCCACGTGTCTTGACATCCAATGTATCCCTGCAATGTTTGGTGAAGATCTGAGTATGTAGTTTTTGACTTTATATGGAACCTCCTATCTGAAAATTTGAAAATTCTTAAAAAATTTGACCAAAATATTGATGTCCCCAATCCTATGTTTTGTATGTTTTTTCCACGTGTCTTGACATCCAATGTATCCCTGCAAAGTTTGGTGAAGATCTGAGTATGTCGTTTTTGACCTTATATGGAACCTCCTTTCTGAAAATTTGAAAATTCTTAAAAAATTCTTCCAAAATCTTGATGTCTCCAATCTCTTGTTTTGTACTTTTTTTCCACGTGTCTTGATATCCAATGTATCCCTGCAATGTTTGGTGAAGATCTGAGTATGTAGTTTTTGACCTTATCTGGAACCTCCCATCTGAAAATTTGAAAATTCCTAAAAAATCCGTCCAAAATCTTGATGTCCCCAATCCTATGTCTTGTATGTTTTTTCCACGTGTCTTGACATCCAATGTATCCCTTCAAAGTTTGGTGAAGATCTGAGTATGTAGTTTTTGACCTTTTCTGGAAACTCCTATCTGAAAATTTGAAAATTCTTCAAAAATTCGTCCAAAATCTTGATGTCACCAATACTATGTTTTGTATGTTTTTTCCACGTGTCTTGACATCCAATGTATCCATGCAAAGTTTGATGAAGATCTGAGTATGTCGTTTTTGACCTTATCTGGAACCTCCCATCTGAAAATTTGAAAATTCTTAAAAAATTCGTCCAAAATCTTGATGTCTCCAATCTCTTGTTTTGTACGTTTTTTCCACGTGTCTTGACATGCAAAGTATCCCTGCAAAGTTTGGTGAAGATCTGAGTATGTAGTTTTTGACCTTATCTGGAACCTCCTATCTGAAAATTTGAAAATTCTTAAAAAAATCGTCCAAAATCTTGATGTCTCTAATCTCTTGTTTTGTACGTTTTTTCCACGTGTCTTGACATCCAATGTATCCCTGCAAAGTTTGGTGAAGATCTGAGTATGTAGTTTTTGACCTTATCTGGAACCTCCTATCTGAAAATTTGAAAATTGTTAAAAAATTCGTCCAAAATCTTGATGTCTCCAATCTCTTGTTTTGTACGTTTTTTCCTCGTGTTTTTTGACATCCAATGTATCCCTGCAAAGTTTGGTGAAGATCTGAGTATGTAGTTTTTGACCTTATCTGGAACCTCCTATCTGAAAATTTGAAAATTCTTAAAAAATTCGTCCAAAATCTTGATGTCTCCAATCTCTTGTTTTGTACGTTTTTTCCACGTGTCTTGACATCCAATGTATCCCTGCAATGTTTGGTGAAGATCTGAGTATGTAGTTTTTGACCTTATATGGAACCTCCTATCTGAAAATTTGAAAATTCTTAAAAAATTTGACCAAAATCTTGATGTCCCCAATCCTATGTTTTGTATGTTTTTTCCACGTGTCTTGACATCCAATGTATCCATGCAAAGTTTGGTGAAGATCTGAGTATGTAGTTTTTGACCTTTTCTATAACCTCCTATCTGAATATTTGAAAATTCTTAAAAAATTCGTCCAAAATCTTGATGTCTCCAATCTCTTGTTTCGTACGTTCTTTCCACGTGTCTTGACATCCAATGTATCCCTGCATAGTTTGGTGAAGATCTGAGTATGTAGTTTTTGACCTTATATGGAACCTCCCATCTGAAAATTTGAAAATTCCTCAAAAATTCGACCAAAATCTTGATGTCCCCAATCCTATGTTTTGTATGTTTTTTCCACATGTCTTGACATCCAATGTGTCCCTGCAAAGTTTGGTGAAGATCTCAGTATGTAGTTTTTGACCTTATCTGGAACCTCCTATCTGAAAATTTGAAAATTTTGAAAAAATTCGTCCAAAATCTTGATGTCTCCAATCTCTTGTTTTGTACTTTTTTTCCACGTGTCTCCACATCCAATGTATCTATGCAAAGTTTGATGAAGATCTGAGTATGTCGTTTTTGACCTTATCTGGAACCTCCCATCTGAAAATTTGAAAATTCTTAAAAAATTCGTCCAAAATGTTGATGTCTCCAATCTCTTGTTTTGTACGTTTTTTCCACGTGTCTTGACATCCAATGTATCCCTGCAATGTTTGGTGAAGATCTGAGTATGTAGTTTTTGACCTTATCTGGAACCTCCTATCTGAATATTTGAAAACTCTTAAAGAATTCGTCCAAAATCTTGATGTCTCCAATCTCTTGTTTCGTTCGTTTTTTCCACGTGTCTCCACATCCAATGTATCCATGCAAAGTTTGATGAAGATCTGAGTATGTCGTTTTTGACCTTATCTGGAACCTCCCATCTGAAAATTTGAAAATTCTTAAAAAATTCGTCCAAAATCTTGATGTCTCCAATCTCTTGTTTTGTACGTTTTTTCCACGTGTCTTGACATCCAATGTATCCCTGCAATGTTTGGTGAAGATCTGAGTATGTAGTTTTTGACTTTATATGGAACCTCCTATCTGAAAATTTGAAAATTCTTAAAAAATTTGACCAAAATATTGATGTCCCCAATCCTATGTTTTGTATGTTTTTTCCACGTGTCTTGACATCCAATGTATCCCTGCAAAGTTTGGTGAAGATCTGAGTATGTCGTTTTTGACCTTATATGGAACCTCCTTTCTGAAAATTTGAAAATTCTTAAAAAATTCGTCCAAAATCTTGATGTCTCCAATCTCTTGTTTTGTACGTTTTTTCCACGTGTCTTGATATCCAATGTATAACTGCAATGTTTGGTGAAGATCTGAGTATGTAGTTTTTGACCTTATCTGGAACCTCCCATCTGAAAATTTGAAAATTCCTAAAAAATCCGTCCAAAATCTTCATGTCCCCAATCCTATGTCTTGTATGTTTTTTCCACATGTCTTGACATCCAATGTATCCCTTCAAAGTTTGGTGAAGATCTGAGTATGTAGTTTTTGACCTTTTCTGGAAACTCCTATCTGAAAATTTGAAAATTCTTCAAAAATTCGTCCAAAATCTTGATGTCACCAATACTATGTTTTGTATGTTTTTTCCACGTGTCTTGACATCCAATGTATCCATGCAAAGTTTGATGAAGATATGAGTATGTCGTTTTTGACCTTATGTGGAACCTCCCATCTGAAAATTTGAAAATTCTTAAAAAATTCGTCCAAAATCTTGATGTCTCCAATCTCTTGTTTTGTACGTTTTTTCCACGTGTCTTGACATGCAAAGTATCCCTGCAAAGTTTGGTGAAGATCTGAGTATGTAGTTTTTGACCTTATCTGGAACCTCCTATCTGAAAATTTGAAAATTCTTAAAAAAATCGTCCAAAATCTTGATGTCTCTAATCTCTTGTTTTGTACTTTTTTTCCACGTGTCTTGACATCCAATGTATCCCTGCAAAGTTTGGTGAAGATCTGAGTATGTAGTTTTTGACCTTATCTGGAACCTCCTATCTGAAAATTTGAAAATTGTTAAAAAATTCGTCCAAAATCTTGATGTCTCCAATCTCTTGTTTTGTACGTTTTTTCCTCGTGTTTTTTGACATCCAATGTATCCCTGCAAAGTTTGGTGAAGATCTGAGTATGTAGTTTTTGACCTTATCTGGAACCTCCTATCTGAAAATTTGAAAATTCTTAAAAAATTCGTCCAAAATCTTGATGTCTCCAATCTCTTGTTTTGTACGTTTTTTCCACGTGTCTTGACATCCAATGTATCCCTGCAATGTTTGGTGAAGATCTGAGTATGTAGTTTTTGACCTTATATGGAACCTCCTATCTGAAAATTTGAAAATTCCTAAAAAAATTTGACCAAAATCTTGATGTCCCCAATCCTATGTTTTGTATGTTTTTTCCACGTGTCTTGACATCCAATGTATCCATGCAAAGTTTGGTGAAGATCTGAGTATGTAGTTTTTGACCTTATCTGGAACCTCCTATCTGAATATTTGAAAATTCTTAAAAAATTCGTCCAAAATCTTGATGTCTCCAATCTCTTGTTTCGTACGTTCTTTCCACGTGTCCTGACATCCAATGTATCCCTGCATAGTTTGGTGAAGATCTGAGTATGTAGTTTTTGACCTTATATGGAACCTCCCATCTGAAAATTTGAAAATTCCTCAAAAATTTGACCAAAATCTTGATGTCCCCAATCCTATGTTTTGTATGTTTTTTCCACGTGTCTTGACATCCAATGTATCCCTGCAGAGTTTGGTGAAGATCTGAGTATGTCGTTTTTGACCTTATCACGAACATCCTTTCTGAAAATTTGAAAATTCTTAAAAAATTCGTCCAAAATCTTGATGTCTCCAATCTCTTGTTTTCTACGTTTTTTCCACGTGTCTTGACATCCAATGTATCCCTGCAAAGTTTGGTGAAGATCTGAGTATGTAGTTTTTGACCTTATCTGGAACCTCCCATCTGAAAATTTGAAAATTCCTAAAAAATCCGTCCAAAATCTTGATGACCCCAATCTTTTGTTTTGTACGTTTTTTCCACGTGTCTTGACATCCAATGTATCCCTGCAAAGTTTGGTGAAGATCTGAGTATGTAGTTTTTGACCTTATCTGGAACCTCCTATCTGAAAATTTGAAAATTCTTAAAAAATTCGTCCAAAATCTTGATGTCTCCAATCTCTTGTTTTGTACGTTTTTTCCTCGTGTCTTGACATCCAATGTATCCCTGCAAAGTTTGGTGAAGATCTGAGTATGTAGTTTTTGACCTTATCTGGAACCTCTTATCTGAAAATTTGAAAATTGTTAAAAAATTCGTCCAAAATCTTGATGTCTCCAATCTCTTGTTTTGTACGTTTTTTCCACGTGTCTTGACATCCAATGTATCCCTGCAAAGTTTGGTGAAGATCTGAGTATGTAGTTTTTGACCTTATCTGGAACAACCTTTCTGAAAATTTGAAAATTCTTAAAAAATTCGTCCAAAATCTTGATGTCTCCAATCTCTTGTTTTGTACGTTTTTTCCACGTGTCTTGACATCCAATGTATCCCTGCAATGTTTGGTGAAGATCTGAGTATGTAGTTTTTGACCTTACCTGGAACCTCATTTCTGAAAATTTGAAAATTCCTCAAAAATTCGTCCAAAATCTTGATGTCTCCAATCTCTTGTTTTGTACGTTTTTTCCACGTGTCTTGACATCCAATGTATCCCTGCAAAGTTTGGTAAAGATCTGAGTGTGCAGTTTTTTACCTTATCTGGAACCTCCTATCTAAAAATTTGAAAATTCTTAAAAAATTCGTCCAAAATCTTGATGTCTCCAATCTCTTGTTTTGTACGTTTTTTCCACGTGTCTTGACATCCAATGTATCCCTGCAAAGTTTGGTGAAGATCTGAGGATGTCGTTTTTGACCTTATCTGGAACATCCTTTCTGAAAATTTGAAAATTCTTGAAAAATTCGTCCAAAATCTTGACGTCTCCAATCTCTTGTTTTGTACGTTTTTTCCACGTGTCTTGACATCCAATGTATCCCTGCAAAGTTTGGTGAAGATCTGAGTATGTCGTTTTTGACCTTATCTGGAACCTCCCATCTGAAAATTTGAAAATTCCTAAAAAATCCGTCCAAAATCTTGATGACCCCAAACTCTTGTTTTGTACGTTTTTTCCACGTGTCTTGACATCCAATGTATCCCTGCAAAGTTTGGTGAAGATCTGAGTATGTAGTTTTTGACCTTATCTGGAACCTCCTATCTGAAAATTTGAAAATTCTTAAAAAATTCGTCCGAAATCTTGATGTCTCCAATCTCTTGTTTTGTACGTCTTTCCCACGTGTCTTGACATCCAATGTATCCCTGCAGAGTTTGGTGAAGATCTGAGTATGTCGTTTTTGACCTTATCTGGAACATCCTTTCTGAAAATTTGAAAATTCTTAAAAAATTCGTCCAAAATCTTGACGTCTCCAATCTCTTGTTTTGTACGTTTTTTCCACGTGTCTTGACATAAAAAGTATGTCTGCAAAGTTTGGTGAAGATCTGAGTATGTAGTTTTTGACCTTATCTGGAACCTCCCATCTGAAAAATTGAAAATTCCTAAAAAATCCGTCCAAAATCTTGATGACCCCAATCTCTTGTTTTGTACGTTTTTTCCACGTGTCTTGACATCGAATGTATCCCTGCAAAGTTTGGTGAAGATCTGAGTATGTAGTTTTTGACCTTATATGGAACCTCCTATCTGAAAATTTGAAAATTCTTAAAAAATTCTACCAAAATCTTGATGTCCCCAATTCTATGTTTTGTATGTTTTTCCCACGTGTCTTGACATCCAATGTATCCATGCAAAGTTTGGTGAAGATCTGAGTATGTAGTTTTTGACCTTATCTGGAACCTCCCATCTGAAAATTTGAAAATTCTTAAAAAATCCGTCCAAAATCTTGATGTCTCCAATCTCTTGTTTTGTACGTTTTTCCCACGTGTCTTGACATCCAATGTATCTCTGCAAAGTTTGGTGAAGATCTGAGTATGTAGTTTTTGACCTTATCTGGAACATCCTATCTGAAAATTTGAAAATTCTTCAAAAAATCGTCCAAAATCTTGATGTCTCCAATCTCTTGTTTTGTACGTTTTTTCCACGTGTCTTGACATCCAATGTATCCCTGCATAGTTTGGTGAAGATCTGAGTATGTAGTTTTTGACCTTATATTTAACCTCCTATCTGAAAATTTGAAAATTCTTAAAAAATTCTACCAAAATCTTGATGTCCCCAATTCTATGTTTTGTATGTTTTTCCCACGTGTCTTGACATCCAATGTATCCATGCAAAGTTTGGTGAAGATCTGAGTATGTCGTTTTTGACCTTATCTGGAACCTCCTATCTGAAAATTTGAAAATTCTTAAAAAATTTGACCAAAATCTTGATATCTCCAATCTCTTGTTTTGTACGTTTTTCCACGTGTCTTGACATCCAATGTATCCTTGCAATGTTTGGTGAAGATCTGAGTATGTAGTTTTTGACCTTATCACGAACATCCTTTCTGAAAATTTGAAAATTCTTAAAAAATTCGACCAAAATCTTGATGTCCCCAATCCTATGTTTTGTATGTTTTTTCCACGTGTCTTGACATCCAATGTATCCATGCAAAGTGTGGTGAAGATCTGAGTATGTAGTTTTTGACCTTATCTGGAACCTCATTTCTGAAAATTTAAAAATTCCTCAAAAATTCGTCCAAAATCTTGATGTCTCCAATCTCTTGTTTTGTACGTTTTTTCCACATGTCTTGACATCCAATGTATCCCTGCAAAGTTTGGTGAAGATCTGAGTATGTAGTTTTTGACCTTATCTGGAATTTCCTATCTGAATATTTGAAAACTCTTAAAGAATTCGTCCAAAATCTTGATGTCTCCAATCTCTTGTTTCGTTCGTTTTTTCCACGTGTCTCCACATCCAATGTATCCATGCAAAGTTTGATGAAGATCTGAGTATGTCGTTTTTGACCTTATCTGGAACCTCCCATCTGAAAATTTGAAAATTCTTAAAAAATTCGTCCAAAATCTTGATGTCTCCAATCTCTTGTTTTGTACGTTTTTTCCACGTGTCTTGACATCCAATGTATCCCTGCAATGTTTGGTGAAGATCTGAGTATGTAGTTTTTGACTTTATATGGAACCTCCTATCTGAAAATTTGAAAATTCTTAAAAAATTTGACCAAAATATTGATGTCCCCAATCCTATGTTTTGTATGTTTTTTCCACGTGTCTTGACATCCAATGTATCCCTGCAAAGTTTGGTGAAGATCTGAGTATGTCGTTTTTGACCTTATATGGAACCTCCTTTCTGAAAATTTGAAAATTCTTAAAAAATTCTTCCAAAATCTTGATGTCTCCAATCTCTTGTTTTGTACGTTTTTTCCACGTGTCTTGATATCCAATGTATCCCTGCAATGTTTGGTGAAGATCTGAGTATGTAATTTTTGACCTTATCTGGAACCTCCCATCTGAAAATTTGAAAATTCCTAAAAAATCCGTCCAAAATCTTGATGTCCCCAATCCTATGTCTTGTATGTTTTTTCCACGTGTCTTGACATCCAATGTATCCCTTCAAAGTTTGGTGAAGATCTGAGTATGTAGTTTTTGACCTTTTCTGGAAACTCCTATCTGAAAATTTGAAAATTCTTCAAAAATTCGTCCAAAATCTTGATGTCACCAATACTATGTTTTGTATGTTTTTTCCACGTGTCTTGACATCCAATGTATCCATGCAAAGTTTGATGAAGATCTGAGTATGTCGTTTTTGACCTTATCTGGAACCTCCCATCTGAAAATTTGAAAATTCTTAAAAAATTCGTCCAAAATCTTGATGTCTCCAATCTCTTGTTTTGTACGTTTTTTCCACGTGTCTTGACATGCAAAGTATCCCTGCAAAGTTTGGTGAAGATCTGAGTATGTAGTTTTTGACCTTATCTGGAACCTCCTATCTGAAAATTTGAAAATTCTTAAAAAAATCGTCCAAAATCTTGATGTCTCTAATCTCTTGTTTTGTACGTTTTTTCCACATGTCTTGACATCCAATGTATCCCTGCAAAGTTTGGTGAAGATCTGAGTATGTAGTTTTTGACCTTATCTGGAACCTCCTATCTGAAAATTTGAAAATTGTTAAAAAATTCGTCCAAAATCTTGATGTCTCCAATCTCTTGTTTTGTACGTTTTTTCCTCGTGTTTTTTGACATCCAATGTATCCCTGCAAAGTTTGGTGAAGATCTGAGTATGTAGTTTTTGACCTTATCTGGAACCTCCTATCTGAAAATTTGAAAATTCTTAAAAAATTCGTCCAAAATCTTGATGTCTCCAATCTCTTGTTTTGTACGTTTTTTCCACGTGTCTTGACATCCAATGTATCCCTGCAATGTTTGGTGAAGATCTGAGTATGTAGTTTTTGACCTTATATGGAACCTCCTATCTGAAAATTTGAAAATTCTTAAAAAATTTGACCAAAATCTTGATGTCCCCAATCCTATGTTTTGTATGTTTTTTCCACGTGTCTTGACATCCAATGTATCCATGCAAAGTTTGGTGAAGATCTGAGTATGTAGTTTTTGACCTTTTCTGGAACCTCCTATCTGAATATTTGAAAATTCTTAAAAAATTCGTCCAAAATCTTGATGTCTCCAATCTCTTGTTTCGCACGTTCTTTCCACGTGTCTTGACATCCAATGTATCCCTGCATAGTTTGGTGAAGATCTGAGTATGTAGTTTTTGACCTTATATGGAACCTCCCATCTGAAAATTTGAAAATTCCTAAAAAATCCGTCCAAAATCTTGATGACCCCAAACTCTTGTTTTGTACGTTTTTTCCACGTGTCTTGACATCCAATGTATCCCTGCAAAGTTTGGTGAAGATCTGAGTATGTAGTTTTTGACCTTATCTGGAACCTCCTATCTGAAAATTTGAAAATTCTTAAAAAATTCGTCCGAAATCTTGATGTCTCCAATCTCTTGTTTTGTACGTCTTTCCCACGTGTCTTGACATCCAATGTATCCCTGCAGAGTTTGGTGAAGATCTGAGTATGTCGTTTTTGACCTTATCTGGAACATCCTTTCTGAAAATTTGAAAATTCTTAAAAAATTCGTCCAAAATCTTGACGTCTCCAATCTCTTGTTTTGTACGTTTTTTCCACGTGTCTTGACATAAAAAGCATGTCTGCAAAGTTTGGTGAAGATCTGAGTATGTAGTTTTTGACCTTATCTGGAACCTCCCATCTGAAAAATTGAAAATTCCTAAAAAATCCGTCCAAAATCTTGATGACCCCAATCTCTTGTTTTGTACGTTTTTTCCACGTGTCTTGACATCCAATGTATCCCTGCAAAGTTTGGTGAAGATCTGAGTATGTAGTTTTTGACCTTATATGGAACCTCCTATCTGAAAATTTGAAAATTCTTAAAAAATTCTACCAAAATCTTGATGTCCCCAATTCTATGTTTTGTATGTTTTTCCCACGTGTCTTGACATCCAATGTATCCATGCAAAGTTTGGTGAAGATCTGAGTATGTAGTTTTTGACCTTATCTGGAACCTCCCATCTGAAAATTTGAAAATTCTTAAAAAATCCGTCCAAAATCTTGATGTCTCCAATCTCTTGTTTTGTACGTTTTTCCCACGTGTCTTGACATCCAATGTATCTCTGCAAAGTTTGGTGAAGATCTGAGTATGTAGTTTTTGACCTTATCTGGAACATCCTATCTGAAAATTTGAAAATTCTTCAAAAAATCGTCCAAAATCTTGATGTCTCCAATCTCTTGTTTTGTACGTTTTTTCCACGTGTCTTGACATCCAATGTATCCCTGCATAGTTTGGTGAAGATCTGAGTATGTAGTTTTTGACCTTATATTTAACCTCCTATCTGAAAATTTGAAAATTCTTAAAAAATTCTACCAAAATCTTGATGTCCCCAATTCTATGTTTTGTATGTTTTTCCCACGTGTCTTGACATCCAATGTATCCATGCAAAGTTTGGTGAAGATCTGAGTATGTCGTTTTTGACCTTATCTGGAACCTCCTATCTGAAAATTTGAAAATTCTTAAAAAATTTGACCAAAATCTTGATATCTCCAATCTCTTGTTTTGTACGTTTTTCCACGTGTCTTGACATCCAATGTATCCTTGCAATGTTTGGTGAAGATCTGAGTATGTAGTTTTTGACCTTATCACGAACATCCTTTCTGAAAATTTGAAAATTCTTAAAAAATTCGACCAAAATCTTGATGTCCCCAATCCTATGTTTTGTATGTTTTTTCCACGTGTCTTGACATCCAATGTATCCATGCAAAGTTTGGTGAAGATCTGAGTATGTAGTTTTTGACCTTATCTGGAACCTCATTTCTGAAAATTTAAAAATTCCTCAAAAATTCGTCCAAAATCTTGATGTCTCCAATCTCTTGTTTTGTACGTTTTTTCCACATGTCTTGACATCCAATGTATCCCTGCAAAGTTTGGTGAAGATCTGAGTATGTAGTTTTTGACCTTATCTGGAATTTCCTATCTGAATATTTGAAAACTCTTAAAGAATTCGTCCAAAATCTTGATGTCTCCAATCTCTTGTTTCGTTCGTTTTTTCCACGTGTCTCCACATCCAATGTATCCATGCAAAGTTTGATGAAGATCTGAGTATGTCGTTTTTGACCTTATCTGGAACCTCCCATCTGAAAATTTGAAAATTCTTAAAAAATTCGTCCAAAATCTTGATGTCTCCAATCTCTTGTTTTGTACGTTTTTTCCACGTGTCTTGACATCCAATGTATCCCTGCAATGTTTGGTGAAGATCTGAGTATGTAGTTTTTGACTTTATATGGAACCTCCTATCTGAAAATTTGAAAATTCTTAAAAAATTTGACCAAAATATTGATGTCCCCAATCCTATGTTTTGTATGTTTTTTCCACGTGTCTTGACATCCAATGTATCCCTGCAAAGTATGGTGAAGATCTGAGTATGTCGTTTTTGACCTTATATGGAACCTCCTTTCTGAAAATTTGAAAATTCTTAAAAAATTCTTCCAAAATCTTGATGTCTCCAATCTCTTGTTTTGTACGTTTTTTCCACGTGTCTTGATATCCAATGTATCCCTGCAATGTTTGGTGAAGATCTGAGTATGTAGTTTTTGACCTTATCTGGAACCTCCCATCTGAAAATTTGAAAATTCCTAAAAAATCCGTCCAAAATCTTGATGTCCCCAATCCTATGTCTTGTATGTTTTTTCCACGTGTCTTGACATCCAATGTATCCCTTCAAAGTTTGGTGAAGATCTGAGTATGTAGTTTTTGACCTTTTCTGGAAACTCCTATCTGAAAATTTGAAAATTCTTCAAAAATTCGTCCAAAATCTTGATGTCACCAATACTATGTTTTGTATGTTTTTTCCACGTGTCTTGACATCCAATGTATCCATGCAAAGTTTGATGAAGATCTGAGTATGTCGTTTTTGACCTTATCTGGAACCTCTCATCTGAAAATTTGAAAATTCTTAAAAAATTCGTCCAAAATCTTGATGTCTCCAATCTCTTGTTTTGTACGTTTTTTCCACGTGTCTTGACATGCAAAGTATCCCTGCAAAGTTTGGTGAAGATCTGAGTATGTAGTTTTTGACCTTATCTGGAACCTCCTATCTGAAAATTTGAAAATTCTTAAAAAAATCGTCCAAAATCTTGATGTCTCTAATCTCTTGTTTTGTACGTTTTTTCCACGTGTCTTGACATCCAATGTATCCCTGCAAAGTTTGGTGAAGATCTGAGTATGTAGTTTTTGACCTTATCTGGAACCTCCTATCTGAAAATTTGAAAATTTTTAAAAAATTCGTCCAAAATCTTGATGTCTCCAATCTCTTGTTTTGTACGTTTTTTCCTCGTGTTTTTTGACATCCAATGTATCCCTGCAAAGTTTGGTGAAGATCTGAGTATGTAGTTTTTGACCTTATCTGGAACCTCCTATCTGAAAATTTGAAAATTCTTAAAAAATTCGTCCAAAATCTTGATGTCTCCAATCTCTTGTTTTGTACGTTTTTTCCACGTGTCTTGACATCCAATGTATCCCTGCAATGTTTGGTGAAGATCTGAGTATGTAGTTTTTGACCTTATATGGAACCTCCTATCTGAAAATTTGAAAATTCTTAAAAAATTTGACCAAAATCTTGATGTCCCCAATCCTATGTTTTGTATGTTTTTTCCACGTGTCTTGACATCCAATGTATCCATGCAAAGTTTGGTGAAGACCTGAGTATGTAGTTTTTGACCTTTTCTGGAACCTCCTATCTGAATATTTGAAAATTCTTAAAAAATTCGTCCAAAATCTTGATGTCTCCAATCTCTTGTTTCGTACGTTCTTTCCACGTGTCTTGACATCCAATGTATCCCTGCATAGTTTGGTGAAGATCTGAGTATGTAGTTTTTGACCTTATATGGAACCTCCCATCTGAAAATTTGAAAATTCCTCAAAAATTCGACCAAAATCTTGATGTCCCCAATCCTATGTTTTGTATGTTTTTTCCACATGTCTTGACATCCAATGTGTCCCTGCAAAGTTTGGTGAAGATCTCAGTATGTAGTTTTTGACCTTATCTGGAACCTCCTATCTGAAAATTTGAAAATTTTGAAAAAATTCGTCCAAAATCTTGATGTCTCCAATCTCTTGCTTTGTACGTTTTTTCCACGTGTCTCCACATCCAATGTATCTATGCAAAGTTTGATGAAGATCTGAGTATGTCGTTTTTGACCTTATCTGGAACCTCCCATCTGAAAATTTGAAAATTCTTAAAAAATTCGTCCAAAATCTTGATGTCTCCAATCTCTTGTTTTGTACGTTTTTTCCACGTGTCTTGACATCCAATGTATCCCTGCAATGTTTGGTGAAGATCTGAGTATGTAGTTTTTGACCTTATCTGGAACCTCCTATCTGAATATTTGAAAACTCTTAAAGAATTCGTCCAAAATCTTGATGTCTCCAATCTCTTGTTTCGTTCGTTTTTTCCACGTGTCTCCACATCCAATGTATCCATGCAAAGTTTGATGAAGATCTGAGTATGTCGTTTTTGACCTTATCTGGAACCTCCCATCTGAAAATTTGAAAATTCTTAAAAAATTCGTCCAAAATCTTGATGTCTCCAATCTCTTGTTTTGTACGTTTTTTCCACGTGTCTTGACATCCAATGTATCCCTGCAATGTTTGGTGAAGATCTGAGTATGTAGTTTTTGACTTTATATGGAACCTCCTATCTGAAAATTTGAAAATTCTTAAAAAATTTGACCAAAATATTGATGTCCCCAATCCTATGTTTTGTATGTTTTTTCCACGTGTCTTGACATCCAATGTATCCCTGCAAAGTTTGGTGAAGATCTGAGTATGTCGTTTTTGACCTTATATGGAACCTCCTTTCTGAAAATTTGAAAATTCTTAAAAAATTCGTCCAAAATCTTGATGTCTCCAATCTCTTGTTTTGTACGTTTTTTCCACGTGTCTTGATATCCAATGTATTGCTGCAATGTTTGGTGAAGATCTGAGTATGTAGTTTTTGACCTTATCTGGAACCTCCCATCTGAAAATTTGAAAATTCCTAAAAAATCCGTCCAAAATCTTGATGTCCCCAATCCTATGTCTTGTATGTTTTTTCCACGTGTCTTGACATCCAATGTATCCCTTCAAAGTTTGGTGAAGATCTGAGTATGTAGTTTTTGACCTTTTCTGGAAACTCCTATCTGAAAATTTGAAAATTCTTCAAAAATTCGTCCAAAATCTTGATGTCACCAATACTATGTTTTGTATGTTTTTTCCACGTGTCTTGACATCCAATGTATCCATGCAAAGTTTGATGAAGATCTGAGTATGTCGTTTTTGACCTTATGTGGAACCTCCCATCTGAAAATTTGAAAATTCTTAAAAAATTCGTCCAAAATCTTGATGTCTCCAATCTCTTGTTTTGTACGTTTTTTCCACGTGTCTTGACATGCAAAGTATCCCTGCAAAGTTTGGTGAAGATCTGAGTATGTAGTTTTTGACCTTATCTGGAACCTCCTATCTGAAAATTTGAAAATTCTTAAAAAAATCGTCCAAAATCTTGATGTCTCTAATCTCTTGTTTTGTACGTTTTTTCCACGTGTCTTGACATCCAATGTATCCCTGCAAAGTTTGGTGAAGATCTGAGTATGTAGTTTTTGACCTTATCTGGAACCTCCTATCTGAAAATTTGAAAATTGTTAAAAAATTCGTCCAAAATCTTGATGTCTCCAATCTCTTGTTTTGTACGTTTTTTCCTCGTGTTTTTTGACATCCAATGTATCCCTGCAAAGTTTGGTGAAGATCTGAGTATGTAGTTTTTGACCTTATCTGGAACCTCCTATCTGAAAATTTGAAAATTCTTAAAAAATTCGTCCAAAATCTTGATGTCTCCAATCTCTTGTTTTGTACGTTTTTTCCACGTGTCTTGACATCCAATGTATCCCTGCAATGTTTGGTGAAGATCTGAGTATGTAGTTTTTGACCTTATATGGAACCTCCTATCTGAAAATTTGAAAATTCCTAAAAAAATTTGACCAAAATCTTGATGTCCCCAATCCTATGTTTTGTATGTTTTTTCCACGTGTCTTGACATCCAATGTATCCATGCAAAGTTTGGTGAAGATCTGAGTATGTAGTTTTTGACCTTATCTGGAACCTCCTATCTGAATATTTGAAAATTCTTAAAAAATTCGTCCAAAATCTTGATGTCTCCAATCTCTTGTTTCGTACGTTCTTTCCACGTGTCTTGACATCCAATGTATCCCTGCATAGTTTGGTGAAGATCTGAGTATGTAGTTTTTGACCTTATATGGAACCTCCCATCTGAAAATTTGAAAATTCCTCAAAAATTCGACCAAAATCTTGATGTCCCCAATCCTATGTTTTGTATGTTTTTTCCACATGTCTTGACATCCAATGTGTCCCTGCAAAGTTTGGTGAAGATCTCAGTATGTAGTTTTTGAACTTATCTGGAACCTCCTATCTGAAAATTTGAAAATTTTGAAAAAATTCGTCCAAAATCTTGATGTCTCCAATCTCTTGTTTTGTACGTTTTTTCCACGTGTCTCCACATCCAATGTATCTATGCAAAGTTTGATGAAGATCTGAGTATGTCGTTTTTGACCTTATCTGGAACCTCCCATCTGAAAATTTGAAAATTCTTAAAAAATTCGTCCAAAATCTTGATGTCTCCAATCTCTTGTTTTGTACGTTTTTTCCACGTGTCTTGACATCCAATGTATCCCTGCAATGTTTGGTGAAGATCTGAGTATGTAGTTTTTGACCTTATATGGAACCTCCTATCTGAAAATTTGAAAATTCTTAAAAAATTTGACCAAAATCTTGATGTCCCCAATCCTATGTTTTGTATGTTTTTTCCACGTGTCTTGACATCCAATGTATCCCTGCAATGTTTGGTGAAGATCTGAGTATGTAGTTTTTGACCTTATATGGAACCTCCTATCTGAAAATTTGAAAATTCTTAAAAAATTTGACCAAAATCTTGATGTCCCCAATCCTATGTTTTGTATGTTTTTTCCACGTGTCTTGACATCCAATGTATCCCTGCAGAGTTTGGTGAAGATCTGAGTATGTCGTTTTTGACCTTATCACGAACATCCTTTCTGAAAATTTGAAAATTCTTAAAAAATTCGTCCAAAATCTTGATGTCTCCAATCTCTTGTTTTGTACGTTTTTTCCACGTGTCTTGACATCCAATGTATCCCTGCAAAGTTTGGTGAAGATCTGAGTATGTAGTTTTTGACCTTATCTGGAACCTCCCATCTGAAAATTTGAAAATTCCTAAAAAATCCGTCCAAAATCTTGATGACCCCAATCTTTTGTTTTGTACGTTTTTTCCACGTGTCTTGACATCCAATGTATCCCTGCAAAGTTTGGTGAAGATCTGAGTATGTAGTTTTTGACCTTATCTGGAACCTCCTATCTGAAAATTTGAAAATTCTTAAAAAATTCGTCCAAAATCTTGATGTCTCCAATCTCTTGTTTTGTACGTTTTTTCCTCGTGTCTTGACATCCAATGTATCCCTGCAAAGTTTGGTGAAGATCTGAGTATGTAGTTTTTGACCTTATCTGGAACCTCTTATCTGAAAATTTGAAAATTGTTAAAAAATTCGTCCAAAATCTTGATGTCTCCAATCTCTTGTTTTGTACGTTTTTTCCACGTGTCTTGACATCCAATGTATCCCTGCAAAGTTTGGTGAAGATCTGAGTATGTAGTTTTTGACCTTATCTGGAACAACCTTTCTGAAAATTTGAAAATTCTTAAAAAATTCGTCCAAAATCTTGATGTCTCCAATCTCTTGTTTTGTACGTTTTTTCCACGTGTCTTGACATCCAATGTATCCCTGCAATGTTTGGTGAAGATCTGAGTATGTAGTTTTTGACCTTACCTGGAACCTCATTTCTGAAAATTTGAAAATTCCTCAAAAATTCGTCCAAAATCTTGATGTCTCCAATCTCTTGTTTTGTACGTTTTTTCCACGTGTCTTGACATCCAATGTATCCCTGCAAAGTTTGGTAAAGATCTGAGTGTGCAGTTTTTTACCTTATCTGGAACCTCCTATCTAAAAATTTGAAAATTCTTAAAAAATTCGTCCAAAATCTTGATGTCTCCAATCTCTTGTTTTGTACGTTTTTTCCACGTGTCTTGACATCCAATGTATCCCTGCAAAGTTTGGTGAAGATCTGAGGATGTCGTTTTTGACCTTATCTGGAACATCCTTTCTGAAAATTTGAAAATTCTTGAAAAATTCGTCCAAAATCTTGACGTCTCCAATCTCTTGTTTTGTACGTTTTTTCCACGTGTCTTGACATCCAATGTATCCCTGCAAATTTTGGTGAAGATCTGAGTATGTCGTTTTTGACCTTATCTGGAACCTCCCATCTGAAATTTGAAAATTCCTAAAAAATCCGTCCAAAATCTTGATGACCCCAAACTCTTGTTTTGTACGTTTTTTCCACGTGTCTTGACATCCAATGTATCCCTGCAAAGTTTGGTGAAGATCTGAGTATGTAGTTTTTGACCTTATCTGGAACCTCCTATCTGAAAATTTGAAAATTCTTAAAAAATTCGTCCGAAATCTTGATGTCTCCAATCTCTTGTTTTGTACGTTTTTCCCACGTGTCTTGACATCCAATGTATCCCTGCAGAGTTTGGTGAAGATCTGAGTATGTCGTTTTTGACCTTATCTGGAACATCCTTTCTGAAAATTTGAAAATTCTTAAAAAATTCGTCCAAACTCTTGACGTCTCCAATCTCTTGTTTTGTACGTTTTTTCCACGTGTCTTGACATAAAAAGTATGTCTGCAAAGTTTGGTGAAGATCTGAGTATGTAGTTTTTGACCTTATCTGGAACCTCCCATCTGAAAAATTGAAAATTCCTAAAAAATCCGTCCAAAATCTTGATGACCCCAATCTCTTGTTTTGTACGTTTTTTCCACGTGTCTTGACATCCAATGTATCCCTGCAAAGTTTGGTAAAGATCTGAGTGTGCAGTTTTTTACCTTATCTGGAACCTCCTATCTAAAAATTTGAAAATTCTTAAAAAATTCGTCCAAAATCTTGATGTCTCCAATCTCTTGTTTTGTACGTTTTTTCCACGTGTCTTGACATCCAATGTATCCCTGCTAAGTTTGGTTGAAGATCTGAGGATGTCGTTTTTGACCTTATCTGGAACATCCTTTCTGAAAATTTGAAAATTCTTGAAAAATTCGTCCAAAATCTTGACGTCTCCAATCTCTTGTTTTGTACGTTTTTTCCACGTGTCTTGACATCCAATGTATCCCTGCAAAGTTTGGTGAAGATCTGAGTATGTCGTTTTTGACCTTATCTGGAACCTCCCATCTGAAAATTTGAAAATTCCTAAAAAATCCGTCCAAAATCTTGATGACCCCAAACTCTTGTTTTGTACGTTTTTTCCACGTGTCTTGACATCGAATGTATCCCTGCAAAGTTTGGTGAAGATCTGAGTATGTAGTTTTTGACCTTATATGGAACCTCCTATCTGAAAATTTGAAAATTCTTAAAAAATTCTACCAAAATCTTGATGTCCCCAATTCTATGTTTTGTATGTTTTTCCCACGTGTCTTGACATCCAATGTATCCATGCAAAGTTTGGTGAAGATCTGAGTATGTAGTTTTTGACCTTATCTGGAACCTCCCATCTGAAAATTTGAAAATTCTTAAAAAATCCGTCCAAAATCTTGATGTCTCCAATCTCTTGTTTTGTACGTTTTTCCCACGTGTCTTGACATCCAATGTATCTCTGCAAAGTTTGGTGAAGATCTGAGTATGTAGTTTTTGACCTTATCTGGAACATCCTATCTGAAAATTTGAAAATTCTTCAAAAAATCGTCCAAAATCTTGATGTCTCCAATCTCTTGTTTTGTACGTTTTTTCCACGTGTCTTGACATCCAATGTATCCCTGCATAGTTTGGTGAAGATCTGAGTATGTAGTTTTTGACCTTATATGGAACCTCATATCTGAAAATTTGAAAATTCTTAAAAAATTCTACCAAAATCTTGATGTCCCCAATTCTATGTTTTGTATGTTTTTCCCACGTGTCTTGACATCCAATGTATCCATGCAAAGTTTGGTGAAGATCTGAGTATGTCGTTTTTGACCTTATCTGGAACCTCCTATCTGAAAATTTGAAAATTCTTAAAAAATTCGTCCAAAATCTTGATGTCTCCAATCTCTTGTTTTGTACGTTTTTTCCTCGTGTCTTGACATCCAATGTATCCCTGCAAAGTTTGGTGAAGATCTGAGTATGTAGTTTTTGACCTTATCTGGAACCTCTTATCTGAAAATTTGAAAATTGTTAAAAAATTCGTCCAAAATCTTGATGTCTCCAATCTCTTGTTTTGTACGTTTTTTCCACGTGTCTTGACATCCAATGTATCCCTGCAAAGTTTGGTGAAGATCTGAGTATGTAGTTTTTGACCTTATCTGGAACAACCTTTCTGAAAATTTGAAAATTCTTAAAAAATTCGTCCAAAATCTTGATGTCTCCAATCTCTTGTTTTGTACGTTTTTTCCACGTGTCTTGACATCCAATGTATCCCTGCAATGTTTGGTGAAGATCTGAGTATGTAGTTTTTGACCTTACCTGGAACCTCATTTCTGAAAATTTGAAAATTCCTCAAAAATTCGTCCAAAATCTTGATGTCTCCAATCTCTTGTTTTGTACGTTTTTTCCACGTGTCTTGACATCCAATGTATCCCTGCAAAGTTTGGTAAAGATCTGAGTGTGCAGTTTTTTACCTTATCTGGAACCTCCTATCTAAAAATTTGAAAATTCTTAAAAAATTCGTCCAAAATCTTGATGTCTCCAATCTCTTGTTTTGTACGTTTTTTCCACGTGTCTTGACATCCAATGTATCCCTGCAAAGTTTGGTGAAGATCTGAGGATGTCGTTTTTGACCTTATCTGGAACATCCTTTCTGAAAATTTGAAAATTCTTGAAAAATTCGTCCAAAATCTTGACGTCTCCAATCTCTTGTTTTGTACGTTTTTTCCACGTGTCTTGACATCCAATGTATCCCTGCAAATTTTGGTGAAGATCTGAGTATGTCGTTTTTGACCTTATCTGGAACCTCCCATCTGAAATTTGAAAATTCCTAAAAAATCCGTCCAAAATCTTGATGACCCCAAACTCTTGTTTTGTACGTTTTTTCCACGTGTCTTGACATCCAATGTATCCCTGCAAAGTTTGGTGAAGATCTGAGTATGTAGTTTTTGACCTTATCTGGAACCTCCTATCTGAAAATTTGAAAATTCTTAAAAAATTCGTCCGAAATCTTGATGTCTCCAATCTCTTGTTTTGTACGTTTTTCCCACGTGTCTTGACATCCAATGTATCCCTGCAGAGTTTGGTGAAGATCTGAGTATGTCGTTTTTGACCTTATCTGGAACATCCTTTCTGAAAATTTGAAAATTCTTAAAAAATTCGTCCAAACTCTTGACGTCTCCAATCTCTTGTTTTGTACGTTTTTTCCACGTGTCTTGACATAAAAAGTATGTCTGCAAAGTTTGGTGAAGATCTGAGTATGTAGTTTTTGACCTTATCTGGAACCTCCCATCTGAAAAATTGAAAATTCCTAAAAAATCCGTCCAAAATCTTGATGACCCCAATCTCTTGTTTTGTACGTTTTTTCCACGTGTCTTGACATCCAATGTATCCCTGCAAAGTTTGGTAAAGATCTGAGTGTGCAGTTTTTTACCTTATCTGGAACCTCCTATCTAAAAATTTGAAAATTCTTAAAAAATTCGTCCAAAATCTTGATGTCTCCAATCTCTTGTTTTGTACGTTTTTTCCACGTGTCTTGACATCCAATGTATCCCTGCTAAGTTTGGTTGAAGATCTGAGGATGTCGTTTTTGACCTTATCTGGAACATCCTTTCTGAAAATTTGAAAATTCTTGAAAAATTCGTCCAAAATCTTGACGTCTCCAATCTCTTGTTTTGTACGTTTTTTCCACGTGTCTTGACATCCAATGTATCCCTGCAAAGTTTGGTGAAGATCTGAGTATGTCGTTTTTGACCTTATCTGGAACCTCCCATCTGAAAATTTGAAAATTCCTAAAAAATCCGTCCAAAATCTTGATGACCCCAAACTCTTGTTTTGTACGTTTTTTCCACGTGTCTTGACATCGAATGTATCCCTGCAAAGTTTGGTGAAGATCTGAGTATGTAGTTTTTGACCTTATATGGAACCTCCTATCTGAAAATTTGAAAATTCTTAAAAAATTCTACCAAAATCTTGATGTCCCCAATTCTATGTTTTGTATGTTTTTCCCACGTGTCTTGACATCCAATGTATCCATGCAAAGTTTGGTGAAGATCTGAGTATGTAGTTTTTGACCTTATCTGGAACCTCCCATCTGAAAATTTGAAAATTCTTAAAAAATCCGTCCAAAATCTTGATGTCTCCAATCTCTTGTTTTGTACGTTTTTCCCACGTGTCTTGACATCCAATGTATCTCTGCAAAGTTTGGTGAAGATCTGAGTATGTAGTTTTTGACCTTATCTGGAACATCCTATCTGAAAATTTGAAAATTCTTCAAAAAATCGTCCAAAATCTTGATGTCTCCAATCTCTTGTTTTGTACGTTTTTTCCACGTGTCTTGACATCCAATGTATCCCTGCATAGTTTGGTGAAGATCTGAGTATGTAGTTTTTGACCTTATATGGAACCTCATATCTGAAAATTTGAAAATTCTTAAAAAATTCTACCAAAATCTTGATGTCCCCAATTCTATGTTTTGTATGTTTTTCCCACGTGTCTTGACATCCAATGTATCCATGCAAAGTTTGGTGAAGATCTGAGTATGTCGTTTTTGACCTTATCTGGAACCTCCTATCTGAAAATTTGAAAATTCTTAAAAAATTTGACCAAAATCTTGATGTCTCCAATCTCTTGTTTTGTACGTTTTTCCACGTGTCTTGACATCCAATGTATCCTTGCAATGTTTGGTGAAGATCTGAGTATGTAGTTTTTGACCTTATATGAAACCTCCTATCTGAAAATTTGAAAATTCTTAAAAAATTTGACCAAAATCTTGATGTCCCCAATCCTATGTTTTGTATGTTTTTCCACGTGTCTTGACATCCAATGTATCCCTGCAAAGTTTGGTGAAGATCTGAGTATGTCGTTTTTGACCTTATCTGGAACATCCTTTCTGAAAATTTGAAAATTCTTAAAAAATTCGTCCAAAATCTTGATGTCTCCAATCTCTTGTTTTGTACGTTTTTTCCACGTGTCTTGACATCCAATGTATCCCTGCAAAGTTTGGTGAAGATCTGAGTATGTAGTTTTTGACCTTATCTGGAACCTCTCATCTGAAAATTTGAAAATTCCTAAAAAATCCGTCCAAAATCTTGATGACACCAATCTCTTGTTTTGTATGTTTTTTCCACGTGTCTTGACATCCAATGTATCCCTGCAAAGTTTGGTGAAGATCTGAGTATGTAGTTTTTGACCTTATATGGAACCTCCTATCTGAAAATTTGAAAATTCTTAAAAAATTTGAACAAAATCTTGATATCCCCAATCCTATGTTTTGTATGTTTTTTCCACGTGTCTTGACATCAAATGTATCCCTGCAAAGTTTGGTGAAGATCTGAGTATGTAGTTTTTGACCTTATCTGGAACCTCCTATCTGAAAATTTGAAAACTCTTAAAAAATTCGTCCAAAATCTTGATGTCTCCAATCTCTTGTTTTGTACGTTTTTCCCACGTGTCTTGACATCCAATGTATCCCTGCAAAGTTTGGTGAAGATCTGAGTATGTAGTTTTTGACCTTATCTGGAACCTCATTTCTGAAAATTTGAAAATTCCTCAAAAATTCGTCCAAAATCTTGATGTCTTCAATCTCTTGTTTTGTACGTTTTTTCCACGTGTCTTGACATCCAATGTATCCCTGCAAAGTTTGGTGAAGATCTGAGTATGTAGTTTTTGACCTTATCTGGAACCTCCTATCTGAAATTTGAAAATTCTTAAAAAATTCGTCCAAAATCTTGATGTCTCCAATCTCTTGTTTTGTACGTTTTTTCCACGTGTCTTGACATCCAATGTATCCCTGCATAGTTTGGTGAAGATCTGAGTATGTAGTTTTTGACCTTATGTGGAACCTCCTATCTGAAAATTTGAAAATTTTTAAAAAATTCGACTAAAATCTTGATGTCCCCAATTCTATGTTTTGTATGTTTTTTCCACGTGTCTTGACATCCAATGTATCCATGCAAAGTTTGGTGAAGATCTGAGTATGTCGTTTTTGACCTTATCTGGAACCTCCCACCTGAAAACTTGAAAATTCTTAAAAAATTCGTCGAAAATCTTGATGTCTCCAATCTCTTGTTTTGTACGTTTTTTCCACGTCTCTTGACATCCAATGTATCCCTGCAATCTTTGGTGAAGATCTGAGTATGTAGTTTTTGACCTTATCTGGAACCTCCTATCTGAAAATTTGAAAATTCTTAAAAAATTCGTCCAAAATCTTGATGTCTCCAATCTCTTGTTTTGTACGTTTTTTCCACGTGTCTTGACATCCAATGTATCCCTGCAAAGTTTGGTGAAGATCTGAGTATGTCGTTTTTGACCTTATCTGGAACATCCTTTCTGAAAATTTGAAAATTCTTAAAAAATTCGTCCAAAATCTTGACGTCTCCAATCTCTTGTTTTGTACGTTTTTTCCACGTGTCTTGACATCCAATGTATCCCTGCAAAGTTTGGTGAAGATCTGAGTATGTAGTTTTTGACCTTATCTGGAACCTCCCATCTGAAAATTTGAAAATTCTTAAAAAATTCGTCCAAAATCTTGATGTCTCCAATCTCTTGTTTTGTACGTTTTTTCCACGTGTCTTGACATCCAATGTATCCCTGCAATGTTTGGTGAAGATCTGAGTATGTAGTTTTTGACCTTATATGGAACCTCCTATCTGAAAATTTGAAAATTCTTAAAAAATTTGACCAAAATCTTGATGTCCCCAATCCTATGTTTTGTATGTTTTTTCCACATGTCTTGACATCCAATGTATCCCTGCAGAGTTTGGTGAAGATCTGAGTATGTCGTTTTTGACCTTATCTGGAACCTCCTATCTGAAAATTTGAAAATTCTTAAAAAATTCGTCCAAAATCTTGATGTCTCCAATCTCTTGTTTTGTACGTTTTTTCCTCGTGTCTTGACATCCAATGTATCCCTGCAAAGTTTGGTGAAGATCTGAGTATGTAGTTTTTGACCTTATCTGGAACCTCTTATCTGAAAATTTGAAAATTGTTAAAAAATTCGTCCAAAATCTTGATGTCTCCAATCTCTTGTTTTGTACGTTTTTTCCACGTGTCTTGACATCCAATGTATCCCTGCAATGTTTGGTGAAGATCTGAGTATGTAGTTTTTGACCTTATCTGGAACCTCATTTCTGAAAATTTGAAAATTCCTCAAAAATTCGTCCAAAATCTTGATGTCTCCAATCTCTTGTTTTGTACGTTTTTTCCACGTGTCTTGACATCCAATGTATCCCTGCAAAGTTTGGTGAAGATCTGAGTGTGCAGTTTTTTACCTTATCTGGAACCTCCTATCTAAAAATTTGAAAATTCTTAAAAAATTCGTCCAAAATCTTGATGTCTCCAATCTCTTGTTTTGTACGTTTTTTCCACGTGTCTTGACATCCAATGTATCCCTGCAAAGTTTGGTGAAGATCTGAGGATGTCGTTTTTGACCTTATCTGGAACATCCTTTCTGAAAATTTGAAAATTCTTGAAAAATTCGTCCAAAATCTTGACGTCTCCAATCTCTTGTTTTGTACGTTCTTTCCACGTGTCTTGACATCCAATGTATCCCTGCAAAGTTTGGTGAAGATCTGAGTATGTCGTTTTTGACCTTATCTGGAACCTCCCATCTGAAAATTTGAAAATTCCTAAAAAATCCGTCCAAAATCTTGATGACCCCAAACTCTTGTTTTGTACGTTTTTTCCACGTGTCTTGACATCCAATGTATGCCTGCAAAGTTTGGTGAAGATCTGAGTATGTAGTTTTTGACCTTATCTGGAACCTCCTATCTGAAAATTTGAAAATTCTTAAAAAATTAGTCCGAAATCGTGATGTCTCCAATCTCTTGTTTTGTACGTTTTTCCCACGTGTCTTGACATCCAATGTATCCCTGCAAAGTTTGGTGAAGATCTGAGTATGTAGTTTTTGACCTTATATGGAACCTCCTATCTGAAAATTTGAAAATTCTTAAAAAATTTGACCAAAATCTTGATGTCCCCAATCCTATGTTTTGTATGTTTTTTCCACGTGTCTTGACATCCAATGTATCCCTGCAAAGTTTGGTGAAGATCTGAGTATGTCGTTTTTGACCTTATCTGGAACATCCTTTCTGAAAATTTGAAAATTCTTAAAAAATTCGTCCAAAATCTTGATGTCTCCAATCTCTTGTTTTGTACGTTTTTTCCACGTGTCTTGACATCCAATGTATCACTGCAAAGTTTGGTGAAGATCTGAGTATGTAGTTTTTGACCTTATCTGGAACCTCTCATCTGAAAATTTGAAAATTCCTAAAAAATCCGACCAAAATCTTGATGACACCAATCTCTTGTTTTGTATGTTTTTTCCACGTGTCTTGACATCCAATGTATCCCTGCAAAGTTTGGTGAAGATCTGAGTATGTAGTTTTTGACCTTATATGGAACATCCTATCTGAAAATTTGAAAATTCTTAAAAAATTCGTCCAAAATCTTGATGTCTCCAATCTCTTGTTTTGTACGTTTTTTCCACGTGTCTTGACATCCAATGTATCCCTGCAATGTTTGGTGAAGATCTGAGTATGTAGTTTTTTACCTTATATGGAACCTCCTATCTGAAAATTTGAAAATTCTTAAAAAATTTGAACAAAATCTTGATATCCCCAATCCTATGTTTTGTATGTTTTTTCCACGTGTCTTGACATCAAATGTATCCCTGCAAAGTTTGGTGAAGATCTGAGTATGTAGTTTTTGACCTTATCTGGAACCTCCTATCTGAAAATTTGAAAACTCTTAAAAAATTCGTCCAAAATCTTGATGTCTCCAATCTCTTGTTTTGTACGTTTTTCCCACGTGTCTTGACATCCAATGTATCCCTGCAAAGTTTGGTGAAGATCTGAGTATGTAGTTTTTGACCTTATCTGGAACCTCATTTCTGAAAATTTGAAAATTCCTCAAAAATTCGTCCAAAATCTTGATGTCTTCAATCTCTTGTTTTGTACGTTTTTTCCACGTGTCTTGACATCCAATGTATCCCTGCAAAGTTTGGTGAAGATCTGAGTATGTAGTTTTTGACCTTATCTGGAACCTCCTATCTGAAATTTGAAAATTCTTAAAAAATTCGTCCAAAATCTTGATGTCTCCAATCTCTTGTTTTGTACGTTTTTTCCACGTGTCTTGACATCCAATGTATCCCTGCATAGTTTGGTGAAGATCTGAGTATGTAGTTTTTGACCTTATGTGGAACCTCCTATCTGAAAATTTGAAAATTTTTCAAAAATTCGACTAAAATCTTGATGTCCCCAATTCTATGTTTTGTATGTTTTTTCCACGTGTCTTGACATCCAATGTATCTTTGCAAAGTTTGGTGAAGATCTGAGTATGTCGTTTTTGACCTTATCTGGAACCTCCCACCTGAAAATTTGAAAATTCTTAAAAAATTCGTCGAAAATCTTGATGTCTCCAATCTCTTGTTTTGTACGTTTTTTCCACGTCTCTTGACATCCAATGTATCCCTGCAATCTTTGGTGAAGATCTGAGTATGTAGTTTTTGACCTTATCTGGAACCTCCTATCTGAAAATTTGAAAATTCTTAAAAAATTCGTCCAAAATCTTGATGTCTCCAATCTCTTGTTTTGTACGTTTTTTCCACGTGTCTTGACATCCAATGTATCCCTGCAAAGTTTGGTGAAGATCTGAGTATGTCGTTTTTGACCTTATCTGGAACATCCTTTCTGAAAATTTGAAAATTCTTAAAAAATTCGTCCAAAATCTTGACGTCTCCAATCTCTTGTTTTGTACGTTTTTTCCACGTGTCTTGACATCCAATGTATCCCTGCAAAGTTTGGTGAAGATCTGAGTATGTAGTTTTTGACCTTATCTGGAACCTCCCATCTGAAAATTTGAAAATTCTTAAAAAATTCGTCCAAAATCTTGATGTCTCCAATCTCTTGTTTTGTACGTTTTTTCCACGTGTCTTGACATCCAATGTATCCCTGCAATGTTTGGTGAAGATCTGAGTATGTAGTTTTTGACCTTATATGGAACCTCCTCTCTGAAAATTTGAAAATTCTTAAAAAATTTGACCAAAATCTTGATGTCCCCAATCCTATGTTTTGTATGTTTTTTCCACATATCTTGACATCCAATGTATCCCTGCAGAGTTTGGTGAAGATCTGAGTATGTCGTTTTTGACCTTATCTGGAACATCCTTTCTGAAAATTTGAAAATTCTTGAAAAATTCGTCCAAAATCTTGACGTCTCCAATCTCTTGTTTTGTACGTTTTTTCCACGTGTCTTGACATCCAATGTATCCCTGCAAAGTTTGGTGAAGATCTGAGTATGTCGTTTTTGACCTTATCTGGAACCTCCCATCTGAAAATTTGAAAATTCCTAAAAAATCCGTCCAAAATCTTGATGACCCCAAACTCTTGTTTTGTACGTTTTTGACACGTGTCTTGACATCGAATGTATCCCTGCAAAGTTTGGTGAAGATCTGAGTATGTAGTTTTTGACCTTATATGGAACCTCCTATCTGAAAATTTGAAAATTCTTAAAAAATTCTACCAAAATCTTGATGTCCCCAATTCTATGTTTTGTATGTTTTTCCCACGTGTCTTGACATCCAATGTATCCATGCAAAGTTTGGTGAAGATCTGAGTATGTAGTTTTTGACCTTATCTGGAACCTCCCATCTGAAAATTTGAAAATTCTTAAAAAATCCGTCCAAAATCTTGATGTCTCCAATCTCTTGTTTTGTACGTTTTTCCCACGTGTCTTGACATCCAATGTATCTCTGCAAAGTTTGGTGAAGATCTGAGTATGTAGTTTTTGACCTTATCTGGAACATCCTATCTGAAAATTTGAAAATTCTTCAAAAAATCGTCCAAAATCTTGATGTCTCCAATCTCTTGTTTTGTACGTTTTTTCCACGTGTCTTGACATCCAATGTATCCCTGCATAGTTTGGTGAAGATCTGAGTATGTAGTTTTTGACCTTATATGGAACCTCATATCTGAAAATTTGAAAATTCTTAAAAAATTCTACCAAAATCTTGATGTCCCCAATTCTATGTTTTGTATGTTTTTCCCACGTGTCTTGACATCCAATGTATCCATGCAAAGTTTGGTGAAGATCTGAGTATGTCGTTTTTGACCTTATCTGGAACCTCCTATCTGAAAATTTGAAAATTCTTAAAAAATTTGACCAAAATCTTGATGTCTCCAATCTCTTGTTTTGTACGTTTTTCCACGTGTCTTGACATCCAATGTATCCTTGCAATGTTTGGTGAAGATCTGAGTATGTAGTTTTTGACCTTATATGAAACCTCCTATCTGAAAATTTGAAAATTCTTAAAAAATTTGACCAAAATCTTGATGTCCCCAATCCTATGTTTTGTATGTTTTTCCACGTGTCTTGACATCCAATGTATCCCTGCAAAGTTTGGTGAAGATCTGAGTATGTCGTTTTTGACCTTATCTGGAACATCCTTTCTGAAAATTTGAAAATTCTTAAAAAATTCGTCCAAAATCTTGATGTCTCCAATCTCTTGTTTTGTACGTTTTTTCCACGTGTCTTGACATCCAATGTATCCCTGCAAAGTTTGGTGAAGATCTGAGTATGTAGTTTTTGACCTTATCTGGAACCTCTCATCTGAAAATTTGAAAATTCCTAAAAAATCCGTCCAAAATCTTGATGACACCAATCTCTTGTTTTGTATGTTTTTTCCACGTGTCTTGACATCCAATGTATCCCTGCAAAGTTTGGTGAAGATCTGAGTATGTAGTTTTTGACCTTATATGGAACCTCCTATCTGAAAATTTGAAAATTCTTAAAAAATTTGAACAAAATCTTGATATCCCCAATCCTATGTTTTGTATGTTTTTTCCACGTGTCTTGACATCAAATGTATCCCTGCAAAGTTTGGTGAAGATCTGAGTATGTAGTTTTTGACCTTATCTGGAACCTCCTATCTGAAAATTTGAAAACTCTTAAAAAATTCGTCCAAAATCTTGATGTCTCCAATCTCTTGTTTTGTACGTTTTTCCCACGTGTCTTGACATCCAATGTATCCCTGCAAAGTTTGGTGAAGATCTGAGTATGTAGTTTTTGACCTTATCTGGAACCTCATTTCTGAAAATTTGAAAATTCCTCAAAAATTCGTCCAAAATCTTGATGTCTTCAATCTCTTGTTTTGTACGTTTTTTCCACGTGTCTTGACATCCAATGTATCCCTGCAAAGTTTGGTGAAGATCTGAGTATGTAGTTTTTGACCTTATCTGGAACCTCCTATCTGAAATTTGAAAATTCTTAAAAAATTCGTCCAAAATCTTGATGTCTCCAATCTCTTGTTTTGTACGTTTTTTCCACGTGTCTTGACATCCAATGTATCCCTGCATAGTTTGGTGAAGATCTGAGTATGTAGTTTTTGACCTTATGTGGAACCTCCTATCTGAAAATTTGAAAATTTTTAAAAAATTCGACTAAAATCTTGATGTCCCCAATTCTATGTTTTGTATGTTTTTTCCACGTGTCTTGACATCCAATGTATCCATGCAAAGTTTGGTGAAGATCTGAGTATGTCGTTTTTGACCTTATCTGGAACCTCCCACCTGAAAACTTGAAAATTCTTAAAAAATTCGTCGAAAATCTTGATGTCTCCAATCTCTTGTTTTGTACGTTTTTTCCACGTCTCTTGACATCCAATGTATCCCTGCAATCTTTGGTGAAGATCTGAGTATGTAGTTTTTGACCTTATCTGGAACCTCCTATCTGAAAATTTGAAAATTCTTAAAAAATTCGTCCAAAATCTTGATGTCTCCAATCTCTTGTTTTGTACGTTTTTTCCACGTGTCTTGACATCCAATGTATCCCTGCAAAGTTTGGTGAAGATCTGAGTATGTCGTTTTTGACCTTATCTGGAACATCCTTTCTGAAAATTTGAAAATTCTTAAAAAATTCGTCCAAAATCTTGACGTCTCCAATCTCTTGTTTTGTACGTTTTTTCCACGTGTCTTGACATCCAATGTATCCCTGCAAAGTTTGGTGAAGATCTGAGTATGTAGTTTTTGACCTTATCTGGAACCTCCCATCTGAAAATTTGAAAATTCTTAAAAAATTCGTCCAAAATCTTGATGTCTCCAATCTCTTGTTTTGTACGTTTTTTCCACGTGTCTTGACATCCAATGTATCCCTGCAATGTTTGGTGAAGATCTGAGTATGTAGTTTTTGACCTTATATGGAACCTCCTATCTGAAAATTTGAAAATTCTTAAAAAATTTGACCAAAATCTTGATGTCCCCAATCCTATGTTTTGTATGTTTTTTCCACATGTCTTGACATCCAATGTATCCCTGCAGAGTTTGGTGAAGATCTGAGTATGTCGTTTTTGACCTTATCTGGAACCTCCTATCTGAAAATTTGAAAATTCTTAAAAAATTCGTCCAAAATCTTGATGTCTCCAATCTCTTGTTTTGTACGTTTTTTCCTCGTGTCTTGACATCCAATGTATCCCTGCAAAGTTTGGTGAAGATCTGAGTATGTAGTTTTTGACCTTATCTGGAACCTCTTATCTGAAAATTTGAAAATTGTTAAAAAATTCGTCCAAAATCTTGATGTCTCCAATCTCTTGTTTTGTACGTTTTTTCCACGTGTCTTGACATCCAATGTATCCCTGCAATGTTTGGTGAAGATCTGAGTATGTAGTTTTTGACCTTATCTGGAACCTCATTTCTGAAAATTTGAAAATTCCTCAAAAATTCGTCCAAAATCTTGATGTCTCCAATCTCTTGTTTTGTACGTTTTTTCCACGTGTCTTGACATCCAATGTATCCCTGCAAAGTTTGGTGAAGATCTGAGTGTGCAGTTTTTTACCTTATCTGGAACCTCCTATCTAAAAATTTGAAAATTCTTAAAAAATTCGTCCAAAATCTTGATGTCTCCAATCTCTTGTTTTGTACGTTTTTTCCACGTGTCTTGACATCCAATGTATCCCTGCAAAGTTTGGTGAAGATCTGAGGATGTCGTTTTTGACCTTATCTGGAACATCCTTTCTGAAAATTTGAAAATTCTTGAAAAATTCGTCCAAAATCTTGACGTCTCCAATCTCTTGTTTTGTACGTTCTTTCCACGTGTCTTGACATCCAATGTATCCCTGCAAAGTTTGGTGAAGATCTGAGTATGTCGTTTTTGACCTTATCTGGAACCTCCCATCTGAAAATTTGAAAATTCCTAAAAAATCCGTCCAAAATCTTGATGACCCCAAACTCTTGTTTTGTACGTTTTTTCCACGTGTCTTGACATCCAATGTATGCCTGCAAAGTTTGGTGAAGATCTGAGTATGTAGTTTTTGACCTTATCTGGAACCTCCTATCTGAAAATTTGAAAATTCTTAAAAAATTAGTCCGAAATCGTGATGTCTCCAATCTCTTGTTTTGTACGTTTTTCCCACGTGTCTTGACATCCAATGTATCCCTGCAAAGTTTGGTGAAGATCGGAGTATGTAGTTTTTGACCTTATATGGAACCTCCTATCTGAAAATTTGAAAATTCTTAAAAAATTTGACCAAAATCTTGATGTCCCCAATCCTATGTTTTGTATGTTTTTTCCACGTGTCTTGACATCCAATGTATCCCTGCAAAGTTTGGTGAAGATCTGAGTATGTCGTTTTTGACCTTATCTGGAACATCCTTTCTGAAAATTTGAAAATTCTTAAAAAATTCGTCCAAAATCTTGATGTCTCCAATCTCTTGTTTTGTACGTTTTTTCCACGTGTCTTGACATCCAATGTATCACTGCAAAGTTTGGTGAAGATCTGAGTATGTAGTTTTTGACCTTATCTGGAACCTCTCATCTGAAAATTTGAAAATTCCTAAAAAATCCGACCAAAATCTTGATGACACCAATCTCTTGTTTTGTATGTTTTTTCCACGTGTCTTGACATCCAATGTATCCCTGCAAAGTTTGGTGAAGATCTGAGTATGTAGTTTTTGACCTTATATGGAACCTCCTATCTGAAAATTTGAAAATTCTTAAAAAATTCGTCCAAAATCTTGATGTCTCCAATCTCTTGTTTTGTACGTTTTTTCCACGTGTCTTGACATCCAATGTATCCCTGCAATGTTTGGTGAAGATCTGAGTATGTAGTTTTTTACCTTATATGGAACCTCCTATCTGAAAATTTGAAAATTCTTAAAAAATTTGAACAAAATCTTGATATCCCCAATCCTATGTTTTGTATGTTTTTTCCACGTGTCTTGACATCAAATGTATCCCTGCAAAGTTTGGTGAAGATCTGAGTATGTAGTTTTTGACCTTATCTGGAACCTCCTATCTGAAAATTTGAAAACTCTTAAAAAATTCGTCCAAAATCTTGATGTCTCCAATCTCTTGTTTTGTACGTTTTTCCCACGTGTCTTGACATCCAATGTATCCCTGCAAAGTTTGGTGAAGATCTGAGTATGTAGTTTTTGACCTTATCTGGAACCTCATTTCTGAAAATTTGAAAATTCCTCAAAAATTCGTCCAAAATCTTGATGTCTTCAATCTCTTGTTTTGTACGTTTTTTCCACGTGTCTTGACATCCAATGTATCCCTGCAAAGTTTGGTGAAGATCTGAGTATGTAGTTTTTGACCTTATCTGGAACCTCCTATCTGAAATTTGAAAATTCTTAAAAAATTCGTCCAAAATCTTGATGTCTCCAATCTCTTGTTTTGTACGTTTTTTCCACGTGTCTTGACATCCAATGTATCCCTGCATAGTTTGGTGAAGATCTGAGTATGTAGTTTTTGACCTTATGTGGAACCTCCTATCTGAAAATTTGAAAATTTTTCAAAAATTCGACTAAAATCTTGATGTCCCCAATTCTATGTTTTGTATGTTTTTTCCACGTGTCTTGACATCCAATGTATCTTTGCAAAGTTTGGTGAAGATCTGAGTATGTCGTTTTTGACCTTATCTGGAACCTCCCACCTGAAAATTTGAAAATTCTTAAAAAATTCGTCGAAAATCTTGATGTCTCCAATCTCTTGTTTTGTACGTTTTTTCCACGTCTCTTGACATCCAATGTATCCCTGCAATCTTTGGTGAAGATCTGAGTATGTAGTTTTTGACCTTATCTGGAACCTCCTATCTGAAAATTTGAAAATTCTTAAAAAATTCGTCCAAAATCTTGATGTCTCCAATCTCTTGTTTTGTACGTTTTTTCCACGTGTCTTGACATCCAATGTATCCCTGCAAAGTTTGGTGAAGATCTGAGTATGTCGTTTTTGACCTTATCTGGAACATCCTTTCTGAAAATTTGAAAATTCTTAAAAAATTCGTCCAAAATCTTGACGTCTCCAATCTCTTGTTTTGTACGTTTTTTCCACGTGTCTTGACATCCAATGTATCCCTGCAAAGTTTGGTGAAGATCTGAGTATGTAGTTTTTGACCTTATCTGGAACCTCCCATCTGAAAATTTGAAAATTCTTAAAAAATTCGTCCAAAATCTTGATGTCTCCAATCTCTTGTTTTGTACGTTTTTTCCACGTGTCTTGACATCCAATGTATCCCTGCAATGTTTGGTGAAGATCTGAGTATGTAGTTTTTGACCTTATATGGAACCTCCTCTCTGAAAATTTGAAAATTCTTAAAAAATTTGACCAAAATCTTGATGTCCCCAATCCTATGTTTTGTATGTTTTTTCCACATATCTTGACATCCAATGTATCCCTGCAGAGTTTGGTGAAGATCTGAGTATGTCGTTTTTGACCTTATCTGGAACCTCCTATCTGAAAATTTGAAAATTCTTAAAAAATTCGTCCAAAATCTTGATGTCTCCAATCTCTTGTTTTGTACGTTTTTTCCTCGTGTCTTGACATCCAATGTATCCCTGCAAAGTTTGGTGAAGATCTGAGTATGTAGTTTTTGACCTTATCTGGAACCTCTTATCTGAAAATTTGAAAATTGTTAAAAAATTCGTCCAAAATCTTGATGTCTCCAATCTCTTGTTTTGTACGTTTTTTCCACGTGTCTTGACATCCAATGTATCCCTGCAAAGTTTGGTGAAGATCTGAGTATGTCGTTTTTGACCTTATCTGGAACAACCTTTCTGAAAATTTGAAAATTCTTAAAAAATTCGTCCAAAATCTTGATGTCTCCAATCTCTTGTTTTGTACGTTTTTTCCACGTGTCTTGACATCCAATGTATCCCTGCAATGTTTGGTGAAGATCTGAGTATGTAGTTTTTGACCTTATCAGGAACCTCATTTCTGAAAATTTGAAAATTCCTCAAAAATTCGTCCAAAATCTTGATGTCTCCAATCTCTTGTTTTGTACGTTTTTTCCACGTGTCTTGACATCCAATGTATCCCTGCAAAGTTTGGTGAAGATCTGAGTGTGCAGTTTTTTACCTTATCTGGAACCTCCTATCTAAAAATTTGAAAATTCTTAAAAAATTCGTCCAAAATCTTGATGTCTCCAATCTCTTGTTTTGTACGTTTTTTCCACGTGTCTTGACATCCAATGTATCCCTGCAAAGTTTGGTGAAGATCTGAGGATGTCGTTTTTGACCTTATCTGGAACATCCTTTCTGAAAATTTGAAAATTCTTGAAAAATTCGTCCAAAATCTTGACGTCTCCAATCTCTTGTTTTGTACGTTTTTTCCACGTGTCTTGACATCCAATGTATCCCTGCAAAGTTTGGTGAAGATCTGAGTATGTCGTTTTTGACCTTATCTGGAACCTCCCATCTGAAAATTTGAAAATTCCTAAAAAATCCGTCCAAAATCTTGATGACCCCAAACTCTTGTTTTGTACGTTTTTTCCACGTGTCTTGACATCCAATGTATGCCTGCAAAGTTTGGTGAAGATCTGAGTATGTAGTTTGTGACCTTATCTGGAACCTCCTATCTGAAAATTTGAAAATTCTTAAAAAATTCGTCCGAAATCGTGATGTCTCCAATCTCTTGTTTTGTACGTTTTTCCCACGTGTCTTGACATCCAATGTATCCCTGCAGAGTTTGGTGAAGATCTGAGTATCTCGTTTTTGACCTTATCTGGAACATCCTTTCTGAAAATTTGAAAATTCTTAAAAAATTCGTCCAAAATCTTGACGTCTCCAATCTCTTGTTTTGTACGTTTTTTCCACGTGTCTTGACATAAAAAGTATGTCTGCAAAGTTTGGTGAAGATCTGAGTATGTAGTTTTTGACCTTATCTGGAACCTCCCATCTGAAAATTTGAAAATTCCTCAAAAATTCGTCCAAAATCTTGATGTCTCCAATCTCTTGTTTTGTACGTTTTTTCCACGTGTCTTGACATCCAATGTATCCCTGCAAAGTTTGGTGAAGATCTGAGTGTGCAGTTTTTTACCTTATCTGGAACCTCCTATCTAAAAATTTGAAAATTCTTAAAAAATTCGTCCAAAATCTTGATGTCTCCAATCTCTTGTTTTGTACGTTTTTTCCACGTGTCTTGACATCCAATGTATACCTGCAAAGTTTGGTGAAGATCTGAGGATGTCGTTTTTGACCTTATCTGGAACATCCTTTCTGAAAATATGAAAATTCTTGAAAAATTCGTCCAAAATCTTGACGTCTCCAATCTCTTGTTTTGTACGTTTTTTCCACGTGTCTTGACATCCAATGTATCCCTGCAAAGTTTGGTGAAGATCTGAGTATGTCGTTTTTGACCTTATCTGGAACCTCCCATCTGAAAATTTGAAAATTCCTAAAAAATCCGTCCAAAATCTTGATGACCCCAAACTCTTGTTTTGTACGTTTTTTCCACGTGTCTTGACATCCAATGTATGCCTGCAAACTTTGGTGAAGATCTGAGTATGTAGTTTTTGACCTTATCTGGAACCTCCTATCTGAAAATTTGAAAATTCTTAAAAAATTCGTCCGAAATCGTGATGTCTCCAATCTCTTGTTTTGTACGTTTTTCCCACGTGTCTTGACATCCAATGTATCCCTGCAAAGTTTAGTGAAGATCTGAGTATGTAGTTTTTGAACTTATATGGAACCTCCTATCTGAAAATTTGAAAATTCTTAAAAAATTTGACCAAAATCTTGATGTCCCCAATCCTATGTTTTGTATGTTTTTTCCACGTGTCTTGACATCCAATGTATCCCTGCAAAGTTTGGTGAAGATCTGAGTATGTCGTTTTTGACCTTATCTGGAACATCCTTTCTGAAAATTTGAAAATTCTTAAAAAATTCGTCCAAAATCTTGATGTCTCCAATCTCTTGTTTTGTACGTTTTTTCCACGTGTCTTGACATCCAATGTATCACTGCAAAGTTTGGTGAAGATCTGAGTATGTAGTTTTTGACCTTATCTGGAACCTCTCATCTGAAAATTTGAAAATTCCTAAAAAATCCGTCCAAAATCTTGATGACACCAATCTCTTGTTTTGTATGTTTTTTCCACGTGTCTTGACATCCAATGTATCCCTGCAAAGTTTGGTGAAGATCTGAGTATGTAGTTTTTGACCTTATATGGAACTTCCTATCTGAAAATTTGAAAATTCTTAAAAAATTCGTCCAAAATCTTGATGTCTCCAATCTCTTGTTTTGTACGTTTTTTCCACGTGTCTTGACATCCAATGTATCCCTGCAATGTTTGGTGAAGATCTGAGTATGTAGTTTTTTACCTTATATGGAACCTCCTATCTGAAAATTTGAAAATTCTTAAAAAATTTGAACAAAATCTTGATATCCCCAATCCTATGTTTTGTATGTTTTTTCCACGTGTCTTGACATCAAATGTATCCCTGCAAAGTTTGGTGAAGATCTGAGTATGTAGTTTTTGACCTTATCTGGAACCTCCTATCTGAAAATTTGAAAACTCTTAAAAAATTCGTCCAAAATCTTGATGTCTCCAATCTCTTGTTTTGTACGTTTTTCCCACGTGTCTTGACATCCAATGTATCCCTGCAAAGTTTGGTGAAGATCTGAGTATGTAGTTTTTGACCTTATCTGGAACCTCATTTCTGAAAATTTGAAAATTCCTCAAAAATTCGTCCAAAATCTTGATGTCTTCAATCTCTTGTTTTGTACGTTTTTTCCACGTGTCTTGACATCCAATGTATCCCTGCAACGTTTGGTGAAGATCTGAGTATGTAGTTTTTGACCTTATCTGGAACCTCCTATCTGAAATTTGAAAATTCTTAAAAAATTCGTCCAAAATCTTGATGTCTCCAATCTCTTGTTTTGTACGTTTTTTCCACGTGTCTTGACATCCAATGTATCCCTGCATAGTTTGGTGAAGATCTGAGTATGTAGTTTTTGACCTTATGTGGAACCTCCTATCTGAAAATTTGAAAATTTTTAAAAAATTCGACTAAAATCTTGATGTCCCCAATTCTATGTTTTGTATGTTTTTTCCACGTGTCTTGACATCCAATGTATCCATGCAAAGTTTGGTGAAGATCTGAGTATGTCGTTTTTGACCTTATCTGGAACCTCCCACCTGAAAATTTGAAAATTCTTAAAAAATTCGTCGAAAATCTTGATGTCTCCAATCTCTTGTTTTGTACGTTTTTTCCACGTCTCTTGACATCCAATGTATCCCTGCAATCTTTGGTGAAGATCTGAGTATGTAGTTTTTGACCTTATCTGGAACCTCCTATCTGAAAATTTGAAAATTCTTAAAAAATTCGTCCAAAATCTTGATGTCTCCAATCTCTTGTTTTGTACGTTTTTTCCACGTGTCTTGACATCCAATGTATCCCTGCAAAGTTTGGTGAAGATCTGAGTATGTCGTTTTTGACCTTATCTGGAACATCCTTTCTGAAAATTTGAAAATTCTTAAAAAATTCGTCCAAAATCTTGACGTCTCCAATCTCTTGTTTTGTACGTTTTTTCCACGTGTCTTGACATCCAATGTATCCCTGCAAAGTTTGGTGAAGATCTGAGTATGTAGTTTTTGACCTTATCTGGAACCTCCCATCTGAAAATTTGAAAATTCTTAAAAAATTCGTCCAAAATCTTGATGTCTCCAATCTCTTGTTTTGTACGTTTTTTCCACGTGTCTTGTAATCCAATGTATCCCTGCAATGTTTGGTGAAGATCTGAGTATGTAGTTTTTGACCTTATATGGAACCTCCTATCTGAAAATTTGAAAATTCTTAAAAAATTTGACCAAAATCTTGATGTCCCCAATCCTATGTTTTGTATGTTTTTTCCACATGTCTTGACATCCAATGTATCCCTGCAGAGTTTGGTGAAGATCTGAGTATGTCGTTTTTGACCTTATCTGGAACCTCCTATCTGAAAATTTGAAAATTCTTAAAAAATTCGTCCAAAATCTTGATGTCTCCAATCTCTTGTTTTGTACGCTTTTTCCTCGTGTCTTGACATCCAATGTATCCCTGCAAAGTTTGGTGAAGATCTGAGTATGTAGTTTTTGACCTTATCTGGAACCTCTTATCTGAAAATTTGAAAATTGTTAAAAAATTCGTCCAAAATCTTGATGTCTCCAATCTCTTGTTTTGTACGTTTTTTCCACGTGTCTTGACATCCAATGTATCCCTGCAAAGTTTGGTGAAGATCTGAGTATGTCGTTTTTGACCTTATCTGGAATAACCTTTCTGAAAATTTGAAAATTCTTAAAAAATTCGTCCAAAATCTTGATGTCTCCAATCTCTTGTTTTGTACGTTTTTTCCACGTGTCTTGACATCCAATGTATCCCTGCAATGTTTTGTGAAGATCTGAGTATGTAGTTTTTGACCTTATCTGGAACCTCATTTCTGAAAATTTGAAAATTCCTCAAAAATTCGTCCAAAATCTTGATGTCTCCAATCTCTTGTTTTGTACGTTTTTTCCACGTGTCTTGACATCCAATGTATCCCTGCAAAGTTTGGTGAAGATCTGAGTGTGCAGTTTTTTACCTTATCTGGAACCTCCTATCTAAAAATTTGAAAATTCTTAAAAAATTCGTCCAAAATCTTGATGTCTCCAATCTCTTGTTTTGTACGTTTTTTCCACGTGTCTTGACATCCAATGTATCCCTGCAAAGTTTGGTGAAGATCTGAGGATGTCGTTTTTGACCTTATCTGGAACATCCTTTCTGAAAATTTGAAAATTCTTGAAAAATTCGTCCAAAATCTTGACGTCTCCAATCTCTTGTTTTGTACGTTTTTTCCACGTGTCTTGACTTCCAATGTATCCCTGCAAAGTTTGGTGAAGATCTGAGTATGTCGTTTTTGACCTTATCTGGAACCTCCCATCTGAAAATTTGAAAATTCCTAAAAAATCCGTCCAAAATCTTGATGACCCCAAACTCTTGTTTTGTACGTTTTTTCCACGTGTCTTGACATACAATGTATGCCTGCAAAGTTTGGTGAAGATCTGAGTATGTAGTTTTTGACCTTATCTGGAACCTCCTATCTGAAAATTTGAAAATTCTTAAAAAATTCGTCCGAAATCGTGATGTCTCCAATCTCTTGTTTTGTACGTTTTTCCCACGTGTCTTGACATCCAATGTATCCCTGCAGAGTTTGGTGAAGATCTGAGTATGTCGTTTTCGACCTTATCTGGAACATCCTTTCTGAAAATTTGAAAATTCTTAAAAAATTCGTCCAAAATCTTGACGTCTCCAATCTCTTGTTTTGTACGTTTTTTCCACGTGTCTTGACATAAAAAGTATGTCTGCAAAGTTTGGTGAAGATCTGAGTATGTAGTTTTTGACCTTATCTGGAACCTCCCATCTGAAAATTTGAAAATTCCTAAAAAATCCGTCCAAAATCTTGATGACCCCAATCTCTTGTTTTGTACGTTTTTTCCACGTGTCTTGACAACGAATGTATCCCTGCAAAGTTTGGTGAAGATCTGAGTATGTAGTTTTTGACCTTATATGGAACCTCCTATCTGAAAATTTGAAAGTTCTTAAAAAATTCGTCCAAAATCTTGATGTCTCCAATCTCTTGTTTTGTACGTTTTTCCCACGTGTCTTGACATCCAATGTATCCCTGCAAAGTTTGGTGAAGATCTGAGTATGTAGTTTTTGACCTTATCTGGAACCTCCTATCTGAAAATTTGAAAATTGTTAAAAAATTCGTCCAAAATCTTGATGTCTCCAATCTCTTGTTTTGTACGTTTTTCCCACGTGTCTTGACATCCAATGTATCCCTGCAAAGTTTGGTGAAGATCTGAGTATGTAGTTTTTGACCTTATCTGGAACCTCATTTCTGAAAATTTGAAAATTCTTAAAAAATTCGTCCAAAATCTTGATGTCTCCAATCTCTTGTTTTGTACGTTTTTTCCACGTGTCTTGACATCCAATGGATCCCTGCAAAGTTTGGTGAAGATCTGAGTATGTCGTTTTTGACCTTATCTGGAACATCCTTTCTGAAAATTTGAAAATTCTTAAAAAATTCGTCCAAAATCTTGACGTCTCCAATCTCTTGTTTTGTACGTTTTTTCCACGTGTCGTGACATCCAATGTATCCCTGCAAAGTTTGGTGAAGATCTGAGTATGTAGTTTTTGACCTTATCTGGAACCTCCCATCTGAAAATTTGAAAATTCTTAAAAAATCCGTCCAAAATCTTGATGTCTCCAATCTCTTGTTTTGTACGTTTTTCCCACGTGTCTTGACATCCAATGTATCCCTGCAAAGTTTGGTGAAGATCTGAGTATGTAGTTTTTGACCTTATCTGGAACATCCTATCTGAAAATTTGAAAATTCTTCAAAAAATCGTCCAAAATCTTGATGTCTCCAATCTCTTGTTTTGTACGTTTTTTCCACGTGTCTTGCCATCCAATGTATCCCTGCATAGTTTGGTGAGGATCTGAGTATGTAGTTTTTGACCTTATATGGAACCTCCTATCTGAAAATTTGAAAATTCTTAAAAAATTCTACCAAAATCTTGATGTCCCCAATTCTATGTTTTGTATGTTTTTTCCACGTGTCTTGACATCCAATGTATCCATGCAAAGTTTGGTGAAGATCTGAGTATGTCGTTTTTGACCTTATCTGGAACCTCCCATCTGAAAATTTTGAAAATTCTTAAAAAATTCGTCGAAAATCTTGATGTCTCCAATCTCTTGTTTTGTACGTTTTTTCCACGTGTCTTGAAATCCAATGTATCCCTGCAATGTTTGGTGAAGATCTGAGTATGTAGTTTTTGACCTTATATGGAACCTCCTATATGAAAATTTGAAAATTCTTAAAAAATTTGACCAAAATCTTGATGTCCCCAATCCTATGTTTTGTATGTTTTTCCCACGTGTCTTGACATCCAATGTATCCGTGCAAAGTTTGGTGAAGATCTGAGTATGTAGTTTTTGACCTTATCTGGAACCTCCTATCTGAAAATTTGAAAATTCTTAAAAAATTCGTCCAAAATCTTGATGTCTCCAATCTCTTGTTTTGTACGTTTTTCCACGTGTCTTGACATCCAATGTATCCTTGCAATGTTTGGTGAAGATCTGAGTATGTAGTTTTTGACCTTATATGGAACCTCCTATCTGGAAATTTGAAAATTCTTAAAAAATTTGACCAAAATCTTGATGTCCCCAATCCTATGTTTTGTATGTTTTTCACGTGTCTTGACATCCAATGTATCCCTGCAAAGTTTGGTGAAGATCTGAGTATGTAGTTTTTGACATTATAAGGAACCTCCTATCTGAAAATTTGAAAATTCTTAAAAAATTTGACCAAAATCTTGATGTCTCCAATCTCTTGTTTTGTACGTTTTTCCACGTGTCTTGACATCCAATGTATCCTTGCAATGTTTGGTGAAGATCTGAGTATGTAGTTTTTGACCTTATATGGAACCTCCTATCTGAAAATTTGAAAATTCTTAAAAAATTTGACCAAAATCTTGATGTCCCCAATCCTATGTTTTGTATGTTTCTTCCACGTGTCTTGACATCCAATGTATCCCTGCAAAGTTTGGTGAAGATCTGAGTATGTCGTTTTTGACCTTATCTGGAACGTCCTTTCTGAAAATTTGAAAATTCTTAAAAAATTCGTCCAAAATCTTGATGTCTCCAATCTCTTGTTTTGTACGTTTTTTCCACGTGTCTTGACATCCAATGTATCCCTGCAAAGTTTGGTGAAGATCTGAGTATGTAGTTTTTGACCTTATCTGGAACCTCTCATCTGAAAATTTGAAAATTCCTAAAAAATCCGTCCAAAATCTTGATGACACCAATCTCTTGTTTTGTATGTTTTTTCCACGTGTCTTGACATCCAATGTATCCCTGCAAAGTTTGGTGAAGATCTGAGTATGTAGTTTTTGACCTTATATGGAACCTCCTATCTGAAAATTTGAAAATTCTTAAAAAATTCGTCCAAAATCTTGATGTCTCCAATCTCTTGTTTTGTACGTTTTTTCCACGTGTCTTGACATCCAATGTATCATTGCAATGTTTGGTGAAGATCTGAGTATGTAGTTTTTGACCTTATATGGAACCTCCTATCTGAAATATTGAAAATTCTTAAAAAATTTGAACAAAATCTTGATATCCCCAATCCTATGTTTTGTATGTTTTTTCCACGTGTCTTGACATCAAATGTATCCCTGCAAAGTTTGGTGAAGATCTGAGTATGTAGTTTTTGACCTTATCTGGAACCTCCTATCTGAAAATTTGAAAACTCTTAAAAAATTCGTCCAAAATCTTGATGTCTCCAATCTCTTGTTTTGTACGTTTTTCCCACGTGTCTTGACATCCAATGTATCCCTGCAAAGTTTGGTGAAGATCTGAGTATGTAGTTTTTGACCTTATCTGGAACCTCATTTCTGAAAATTTGAAAATTCCTCAAAAATTCGTCCAAAATCTTGATGTCTTCAATCTCTTGTTTTGTACGTTTTTTCCACGTGTCTTGACATCCAATGTATCCCTGCAAAGTTTGGTGAAGATCTGAGTATGTAGTTTTTGACCTTATCTGGAACCTCCTATCTGAAAATTTGAAAATTCTTAAAAAATTCGTCCAAAATCTTGATGTCTCCAATCTCTTGTTTTGTACGTTTTTTCCACGTGTCTTGACATCCAATGTATCCCTGCATAGTTTGGTGAAGATCTGAGTATGTAGTTTTTGACCTTATATGGAACCTCCTATCTGAAAATTTGAAAATTTTTAAAAAATTCGACTAAAATCTTGATGTCCCCAATTCTATGTTTTGTATGTTTTTTCCACGTGTCTTGACATCCAATGTATCCATGCAAAGTTTGGTGAAGATCTGAGTATGTCGTTTTTGACCTTATCTGGAACCTCCCATCTGAAAATTTGAAAATTCTTAAAAAATTCGTCGAAAATCTTGATGTCTCCAATCTCTTGTTTTGTACGTTTTTTCCACGTCTCTTGACATCCAATGTATCCCTGCAATCTTTGGTGAAGATCTGAGTATGTAGTTTTTGACCTTATCTGGAACCTCCTATCTGAAAATTTGAAAATTCTTAAAAAATTCGTCCAACATCTTGATGTCTCCAATCTCTTGTTTTGTACGTTTTTTCCACGTGTCTTGACATCCAATGTATCCCTGCAAAGTTTGGTGAAGATCTGAGTATGTCGTTTTTGACCTTATCTGGAACATCCTTTCTGAAAATTTGAAAATTCTTAAAAAATTCGTCCAAAATCTTGACGTCTCCAATCTCTTGTTTTGTACGTTTTTTCCACGTGTCTTGACATCCAATGTATCCCTGCAAAGTTTGGTGAAGATCTGAGTATGTCGTTTTTGACCTTATCTGGAATAACCTTTCTGAAAATTTGAAAATTCTTAAAAAATTCGTCCAAAATCTTGATGTCTCCAATCTCTTGTTTTGTACGTTTTTTCCACGTGTCTTGACATCCAATGTATCCCTGCAATGTTTTGTGAAGATCTGAGTATGTAGTTTTTGACCTTATCTGGAACCTCATTTCTGAAAATTTGAAAATTCCTCAAAAATTCGTCCAAAATCTTGATGTCTCCAATCTCTTGTTTTGTACGTTTTTTCCACGTGTCTTGACATCCAATGTATCCCTGCAAAGTTTGGTGAAGATCTGAGTGTGCAGTTTTTTACCTTATCTGGAACCTCCTATCTAAAAATTTGAAAATTCTTAAAAAATTCGTCCAAAATCTTGATGTCTCCAATCTCTTGTTTTGTACGTTTTTTCCACGTGTCTTGACATCCAATGTATCCCTGCAAAGTTTGGTGAAGATCTGAGGATGTCGTTTTTGACCTTATCTGGAACATCCTTTCTGAAAATTTGAAAATTCTTGAAAAATTGTCCAAAATCTTGACGTCTCCAATCTCTTGTTTTGTACGTTTTTTCCACGTGTCTTGACATCCAATGTATCCCTGCAAAGTTTGGTGAAGATCTGAGTATGTCGTTTTTGACCTTATCTGGAACCTCCCATCTGAAAATTTGAAAATTCCTAAAAAATCCGTCCAAAATCTTGATGACCCCAAACTCTTGTTTTGTACGTTTTTTCCACGTGTCTTGACATACAATGTATGCCTGCAAAGTTTGGTGAAGATCTGAGTATGTAGTTTTTGACCTTATCTGGAACCTCCTATCTGAAAATTTGAAAATTCTTAAAAAATTCGTCCGAAATCGTGATGTCTCCAATCTCTTGTTTTGTACGTTTTTCCCACGTGTCTTGACATCCAATGTATCCCTGCAGAGTTTGGTGAAGATCTGAGTATGTCGTTTTCGACCTTATCTGGAACATCCTTTCTGAAAATTTGAAAATTCTTAAAAAATTCGTCCAAAATCTTGACGTCTCCAATCTCTTGTTTTGTACGTTTTTTCCACGTGTCTTGACATAAAAAGTATGTCTGCAAAGTTTGGTGAAGATCTGAGTATGTAGTTTTTGACCTTATCTGGAACCTCCCATCTGAAAATTTGAAAATTCCTAAAAAATCCGTCCAAAATCTTGATGACCCCAATCTCTTGTTTTGTACGTTTTTTCCACGTGTCTTGACAACGAATGTATCCCTGCAAAGTTTGGTGAAGATCTGAGTATGTAGTTTTTGACCTTATATGGAACCTCCTATCTGAAAATTTGAAAGTTCTTAAAAAATTCGTCCAAAATCTTGATGTCTCCAATCTCTTGTTTTGTACGTTTTTCCCACGTGTCTTGACATCCAATGTATCCCTGCAAAGTTTGGTGAAGATCTGAGTATGTAGTTTTTGACCTTATCTGGAACCTCCTATCTGAAAATTTGAAAATTGTTAAAAAATTCGTCCAAAATCTTGATGTCTCCAATCTCTTGTTTTGTACGTTTTTCCCACGTGTCTTGACATCCAATGTATCCCTGCAAAGTTTGGTGAAGATCTGAGTATGTAGTTTTTGACCTTATCTGGAACCTCATTTCTGAAAATTTGAAAATTCTTAAAAAATTCGTCCAAAATCTTGATGTCTCAAATCTCTTGTTTTGTACGTTTTTTCCACGTGTCTTGACATCCAATGGATCCCTGCAAAGTTTGGTGAAGATCTGAGTATGTCGTTTTTGACCTTATCTGGAACATCCTTTCTGAAAATTTGAAAATTCTTAAAAAATTCGTCCAAAATCTTGACGTCTCCAATCTCTTGTTTTGTACGTTTTTTCCACGTGTCGTGACATCCAATGTATCCCTGCAAAGTTTGGTGAAGATCTGAGTATGTAGTTTTTGACCTTATCTGGAACCTCCCATCTGAAAATTTGAAAATTCTTAAAAAATCCGTCCAAAATCTTGATGTCTCCAATCTCTTGTTTTGTACGTTTTTCCCACGTGTCTTGACATCCAATGTATCCCTGCAAAGTTTGGTGAAGATCTGAGTATGTAGTTTTTGACCTTATCTGGAACATCCTATCTGAAAATTTGAAAATTCTTCAAAAAATCGTCCAAAATCTTGATGTCTCCAATCTCTTGTTTTGTACGTTTTTTCCACGTGTCTTGCCATCCAATGTATCCCTGCATAGTTTGGTGAGGATCTGAGTATGTAGTTTTTGACCTTATATGGAACCTCCTATCTGAAAATTTGAAAATTCTTAAAAAATTCTACCAAAATCTTGATGTCCCCAATTCTATGTTTTGTATGTTTTTTCCACGTGTCTTGACATCCAATGTATCCATGCAAAGTTTGGTGAAGATCTGAGTATGTCGTTTTTGACCTTATCTGGAACCTCCCATCTGAAAATTTTGAAAATTCTTAAAAAATTCGTCGAAAATCTTGATGTCTCCAATCTCTTGTTTTGTACGTTTTTTCCATGTGTCTTGAAATCCAATGTATCCCTGCAATGTTTGGTGAAGATCTGAGTATGTAGTTTTTGACCTTATATGGAACCTCCTATATGAAAATTTGAAAATTCTTAAAAAATTTGACCAAAATCTTGATGTCCCCAATCCTATGTTTTGTATGTTTTTCCCACGTGTCTTGACATCCAATGTATCCGTGCAAAGTTTGGTGAAGATCTGAGTATGTAGTTTTTGACCTTATCTGGAACCTCCTATCTGAAAATTTGAAAATTCTTAAAAAATTCGTCCAAAATCTTGATGTCTCCAATCTCTTGTTTTGTACGTTTTTCCACGTGTCTTGACATCCAATGTATCCTTGCAATGTTTGGTGAAGATCTGAGTATGTAGTTTTTGACCTTATATGGAACCTCCTATCTGGAAATTTGAAAATTCTTAAAAAATTTGACCAAAATCTTGATGTCCCCAATCCTATGTTTTGTATGTTTTTCACGTGTCTTGACATCCAATGTATCCCTGCAAAGTTTGGTGAAGATCTGAGTATGTAGTTTTTGACATTATAAGGAACCTCCTATCTGAAAATTTGAAAATTCTTAAAAAATTTGACCAAAATCTTGATGTCTCCAATCTCTTGTTTTGTACGTTTTTCCACGTGTCTTGACATCCAATGTATCCTTGCAATGTTTGGTGAAGATCTGAGTATGTAGTTTTTGACCTTATATGGAACCTCCTATCTGAAAATTTGAAAATTCTTAAAAAATTTGACCAAAATCTTGATGTCCCCAATCCTATGTTTTGTATGTTTCTTCCACGTGTCTTGACATCCAATGTATCCCTGCAAAGTTTGGTGAAGATCTGAGTATGTAGTTTTTGACCTTATCTGGAACCTCCTATCTGAAAATTTGAAAACTCTTAAAAAATTCGTCCAAAATCTTGATGTCTCCAATCTCTTGTTTTGTACGTTTTTCCCACGTGTCTTGACATCCAATGTATCCCTGCAAAGTTTGGTGAAGATCTCAGTATGTAGTTTTTGACCTTATCTGGAACCTCATTTCTGAAAATTTGAAAATTCCTCAAAAATTCGTCCAAAATCTTGATGTCTTCAATCTCTTGTTTTGTACGTTTTTTCCACGTGTCTTGACATCCAATGTATCCCTGCAAAGTTTGGTGAAGATCTGAGTATGTAGTTTTTGACCTTATCTGGAACCTCCTATCTGAAAATTTGAAAATTCTTAAAAAATTCGTCCAAAATCTTGATGTCTCCAATCTCTTGTTTTGTACGTTTTTTCCACGTGTCTTGACATCCAATGTATCCCTGCATAGTTTGGTGAAGATCTGAGTATGTAGTTTTTGACCTTATATGGAACCTCCTATCTGAAAATTTGAAAATTTTTAAAAAATTCGACTAAAATCTTGATGTCCCCAATTCTATGTTTTGTATGTTTTTTCCACGTGTCTTGACATCCAATGTATCCATGCAAAGTTTGGTGAAGATCTGAGTATGTCGTTTTTGACCTTATCTGGAACCTCCCATCTGAAAATTTGAAAATTCTTAAAAAATTCGTCGAAAATCTTGATGTCTCCAATCTCTTGTTTTGTACGTTTTTTCCACGTCTCTTGACATCCAATGTATCCCTGCAATCTTTGGTGAAGATCTGAGTATGTAGTTTTTGACCTTATCTGGAACCTCCTATCTGAAAATTTGAAAATTCTTAAAAAATTCGTCCAACATCTTGATGTCTCCAATCTCTTGTTTTGTACGTTTCTTCCACGTGTCTTGACATCCAATGTATCCCTGCAAAGTTTGGTGAAGATCTGAGTATGTCGTTTTTGACCTTATCTGGAACGTCCTTTCTGAAAATTTGAAAATTCTTAAAAAATTCGTCCAAAATCTTGATGTCTCCAATCTCTTGTTTTGTACGTTTTTTCCACGTGTCTTGACATCCAATGTATCCCTGCAAAGTTTGGTGAAGATCTGAGTATGTAGTTTTTGACCTTATCTGGAACCTCTCATCTGAAAATTTGAAAATTCCTAAAAAATCCGTCCAAAATCTTGATGACACCAATCTCTTGTTTTGTATGTTTTTTCCACGTGTCTTGACATCCAATGTATCCCTGCAAAGTTTGGTGAAGATCTGAGTATGTAGTTTTTGACCTTATATGGAACCTCCTATCTGAAAATTTGAAAATTCTTAAAAAATTCGTCCAAAATCTTGATGTCTCCAATCTCTTGTTTTGTACGTTTTTTCCACGTGTCTTGACATCCAATGTATCATTGCAATGTTTGGTGAAGATCTGAGTATGTAGTTTTTGACCTTATATGGAACCTCCTATCTGAAATATTGAAAATTCTTAAAAAATTTGAACAAAATCTTGATATCCCCAATCCTATGTTTTGTATGTTTTTTCCACGTGTCTTGACATCAAATGTATCCCTGCAAAGTTTGGTGAAGATCTGAGTATGTAGTTTTTGACCTTATCTGGAACCTCCTATCTGAAAATTTGAAAACTCTTAAAAAATTCGTCCAAAATCTTGATGTCTCCAATCTCTTGTTTTGTACGTTTTTCCCACGTGTCTTGACATCCAATGTATCCCTGCAAAGTTTGGTGAAGATCTGAGTATGTAGTTTTTGACCTTATCTGGAACCTCATTTCTGAAAATTTGAAAATTCCTCAAAAATTCGTCCAAAATCTTGATGTCTTCAATCTCTTGTTTTGTACGTTTTTTCCACGTGTCTTGACATCCAATGTATCCCTGCAAAGTTTGGTGAAGATCTGAGTATGTAGTTTTTGACCTTATCTGGAACCTCCTATCTGAAAATTTGAAAATTCTTAAAAAATTCGTCCAAAATCTTGATGTCTCCAATCTCTTGTTTTGTACGTTTTTTCCACGTGTCTTGACATCCAATGTATCCCTGCATAGTTTGGTGAAGATCTGAGTATGTAGTTTTTGACCTTATATGGAACCTCCTATCTGAAAATTTGAAAATTTTTAAAAAATTCGACTAAAATCTTGATGTCCCCAATTCTATGTTTTGTATGTTTTTTCCACGTGTCTTGACATCCAATGTATCCATGCAAAGTTTGGTGAAGATCTGAGTATGTCGTTTTTGACCTTATCTGGAACCTCCCATCTGAAAATTTGAAAATTCTTAAAAAATTCGTCGAAAATCTTGATGTCTCCAATCTCTTGTTTTGTACGTTTTTTCCACGTCTCTTGACATCCAATGTATCCCTGCAATCTTTGGTGAAGATCTGAGTATGTAGTTTTTGACCTTATCTGGAACCTCCTATCTGAAAATTTGAAAATTCTTAAAAAATTCGTCCAACATCTTGATGTCTCCAATCTCTTGTTTTGTACGTTTTTTCCACGTGTCTTGACATCCAATGTATCCCTGCAAAGTTTGGTGAAGATCTGAGTATGTCGTTTTTGACCTTATCTGGAACATCCTTTCTGAAAATTTGAAAATTCTTAAAAAATTCGTCCAAAATCTTGACGTCTCCAATCTCTTGTTTTGTACGTTTTTTCCACGTGTCTTGACATCCAATGTATCCCTGCAAAGTTTGGTGAAGATCTGAGTATGTCGTTTTTGACCTTATCTGGAATAACCTTTCTGAAAATTTGAAAATTCTTAAAAAATTCGTCCAAAATCTTGATGTCTCCAATCTCTTGTTTTGTACGTTTTTTCCACGTGTCTTGACATCCAATGTATCCCTGCAATGTTTTGTGAAGATCTGAGTATGTAGTTTTTGACCTTATCTGGAACCTCATTTCTGAAAATTTGAAAATTCCTCAAAAATTCGTCCAAAATCTTGATGTCTCCAATCTCTTGTTTTGTACGTTTTTTCCACGTGTCTTGACATCCAATGTATCCCTGCAAAGTTTGGTGAAGATCTGAGTGTGCAGTTTTTTACCTTATCTGGAACCTCCTATCTAAAAATTTGAAAATTCTTAAAAAATTCGTCCAAAATCTTGATGTCTCCAATCTCTTGTTTTGTACGTTTTTTCCACGTGTCTTGACATCCAATGTATCCCTGCAAAGTTTGGTGAAGATCTGAGGATGTCGTTTTTGACCTTATCTGGAACATCCTTTCTGAAAATTTGAAAATTCTTGAAAAATTGTCCAAAATCTTGACGTCTCCAATCTCTTGTTTTGTACGTTTTTTCCACGTGTCTTGACATCCAATGTATCCCTGCAAAGTTTGGTGAAGATCTGAGTATGTCGTTTTTGACCTTATCTGGAACCTCCCATCTGAAAATTTGAAAATTCCTAAAAAATCCGTCCAAAATCTTGATGACCCCAAACTCTTGTTTTGTACGTTTTTTCCACGTGTCTTGACATACAATGTATGCCTGCAAAGTTTGGTGAAGATCTGAGTATGTAGTTTTTGACCTTATCTGGAACCTCCTATCTGAAAATTTGAAAATTCTTAAAAAATTCGTCCGAAATCGTGATGTCTCCAATCTCTTGTTTTGTACGTTTTTCCCACGTGTCTTGACATCCAATGTATCCCTGCAGAGTTTGGTGAAGATCTGAGTATGTCGTTTTCGACCTTATCTGGAACATCCTTTCTGAAAATTTGAAAATTCTTAAAAAATTCGTCCAAAATCTTGACGTCTCCAATCTCTTGTTTTGTACGTTTTTTCCACGTGTCTTGACATAAAAAGTATGTCTGCAAAGTTTGGTGAAGATCTGAGTATGTAGTTTTTGACCTTATCTGGAACCTCCCATCTGAAAATTTGAAAATTCCTAAAAAATCCGTCCAAAATCTTGATGACCCCAATCTCTTGTTTTGTACGTTTTTTCCACGTGTCTTGACAACGAATGTATCCCTGCAAAGTTTGGTGAAGATCTGAGTATGTAGTTTTTGACCTTATATGGAACCTCCTATCTGAAAATTTGAAAGTTCTTAAAAAATTCGTCCAAAATCTTGATGTCTCCAATCTCTTGTTTTGTACGTTTTTCCCACGTGTCTTGACATCCAATGTATCCCTGCAAAGTTTGGTGAAGATCTGAGTATGTAGTTTTTGACCTTATCTGGAACCTCCTATCTGAAAATTTGAAAATTGTTAAAAAATTCGTCCAAAATCTTGATGTCTCCAATCTCTTGTTTTGTACGTTTTTCCCACGTGTCTTGACATCCAATGTATCCCTGCAAAGTTTGGTGAAGATCTGAGTATGTAGTTTTTGACCTTATCTGGAACCTCATTTCTGAAAATTTGAAAATTCTTAAAAAATTCGTCCAAAATCTTGATGTCTCAAATCTCTTGTTTTGTACGTTTTTTCCACGTGTCTTGACATCCAATGGATCCCTGCAAAGTTTGGTGAAGATCTGAGTATGTCGTTTTTGACCTTATCTGGAACATCCTTTCTGAAAATTTGAAAATTCTTAAAAAATTCGTCCAAAATCTTGACGTCTCCAATCTCTTGTTTTGTACGTTTTTTCCACGTGTCGTGACATCCAATGTATCCCTGCAAAGTTTGGTGAAGATCTGAGTATGTAGTTTTTGACCTTATCTGGAACCTCCCATCTGAAAATTTGAAAATTCTTAAAAAATCCGTCCAAAATCTTGATGTCTCCAATCTCTTGTTTTGTACGTTTTTCCCACGTGTCTTGACATCCAATGTATCCCTGCAAAGTTTGGTGAAGATCTGAGTATGTAGTTTTTGACCTTATCTGGAACATCCTATCTGAAAATTTGAAAATTCTTCAAAAAATCGTCCAAAATCTTGATGTCTCCAATCTCTTGTTTTGTACGTTTTTTCCACGTGTCTTGCCATCCAATGTATCCCTGCATAGTTTGGTGAGGATCTGAGTATGTAGTTTTTGACCTTATATGGAACCTCCTATCTGAAAATTTGAAAATTCTTAAAAAATTCTACCAAAATCTTGATGTCCCCAATTCTATGTTTTGTATGTTTTTTCCACGTGTCTTGACATCCAATGTATCCATGCAAAGTTTGGTGAAGATCTGAGTATGTCGTTTTTGACCTTATCTGGAACCTCCCATCTGAAAATTTTGAAAATTCTTAAAAAATTCGTCGAAAATCTTGATGTCTCCAATCTCTTGTTTTGTACGTTTTTTCCATGTGTCTTGAAATCCAATGTATCCCTGCAATGTTTGGTGAAGATCTGAGTATGTAGTTTTTGACCTTATATGGAACCTCCTATATGAAAATTTGAAAATTCTTAAAAAATTTGACCAAAATCTTGATGTCCCCAATCCTATGTTTTGTATGTTTTTCCCACGTGTCTTGACATCCAATGTATCCGTGCAAAGTTTGGTGAAGATCTGAGTATGTAGTTTTTGACCTTATCTGGAACCTCCTATCTGAAAATTTGAAAATTCTTAAAAAATTCGTCCAAAATCTTGATGTCTCCAATCTCTTGTTTTGTACGTTTTTCCACGTGTCTTGACATCCAATGTATCCTTGCAATGTTTGGTGAAGATCTGAGTATGTAGTTTTTGACCTTATATGGAACCTCCTATCTGGAAATTTGAAAATTCTTAAAAAATTTGACCAAAATCTTGATGTCCCCAATCCTATGTTTTGTATGTTTTTCACGTGTCTTGACATCCAATGTATCCCTGCAAAGTTTGGTGAAGATCTGAGTATGTAGTTTTTGACATTATAAGGAACCTCCTATCTGAAAATTTGAAAATTCTTAAAAAATTTGACCAAAATCTTGATGTCTCCAATCTCTTGTTTTGTACGTTTTTCCACGTGTCTTGACATCCAATGTATCCTTGCAATGTTTGGTGAAGATCTGAGTATGTAGTTTTTGACCTTATATGGAACCTCCTATCTGAAAATTTGAAAATTCTTAAAAAATTTGACCAAAACCTTGATGTCCCCAATCCTATGTTTTGTATGTTTCTTCCACGTGTCTTGACATCCAATGTATCCCTGCAAAGTTTGGTGAAGATCTGAGTATGTAGTTTTTGACCTTATCTGGAACCTCCTATCTGAAAATTTGAAAACTCTTAAAAAATTCGTCCAAAATCTTGATGTCTCCAATCTCTTGTTTTGTACGTTTTTCCCACGTGTCTTGACATCCAATGTATCCCTGCAAAGTTTGGTGAAGATCTCAGTATGTAGTTTTTGACCTTATCTGGAACCTCATTTCTGAAAATTTGAAAATTCCTCAAAAATTCGTCCAAAATCTTGATGTCTTCAATCTCTTGTTTTGTACGTTTTTTCCACGTGTCTTGACATCCAATGTATCCCTGCAAAGTTTGGTGAAGATCTGAGTATGTAGTTTTTGACCTTATCTGGAACCTCCTATCTGAAAATTTGAAAATTCTTAAAAAATTCGTCCAAAATCTTGATGTCTCCAATCTCTTGTTTTGTACGTTTTTTCCACGTGTCTTGACATCCAATGTATCCCTGCATAGTTTGGTGAAGATCTGAGTATGTAGTTTTTGACCTTATATGGAACCTCCTATCTGAAAATTTGAAAATTTTTAAAAAATTCGACTAAAATCTTGATGTCCCCAATTCTATGTTTTGTATGTTTTTTCCACGTGTCTTGACATCCAATGTATCCATGCAAAGTTTGGTGAAGATCTGAGTATGTCGTTTTTGACCTTATCTGGAACCTCCCATCTGAAAATTTGAAAATTCTTAAAAAATTCGTCGAAAATCTTGATGTCTCCAATCTCTTGTTTTGTACGTTTTTTCCACGTCTCTTGACATCCAATGTATCCCTGCAATCTTTGGTGAAGATCTGAGTATGTAGTTTTTGACCTTATCTGGAACCTCCTATCTGAAAATTTGAAAATTCTTAAAAAATTCGTCCAACATCTTGATGTCTCCAATCTCTTGTTTTGTACGTTTTTTCCACGTGTCTTGACATCCAATGTATCCCTGCAAAGTTTGGTGAAGATCTGAGTATGTCGTTTTTGACCTTATCTGGAACATCCTTTCTGAAAATTTGAAAATTCTTAAAAAATTCGTCCAAAATCTTGACGTCTCCAATCTCTTGTTTTGTACGTTTTTTCCACGTGTCTTGACATCCAATGTATCCCTGCAAAGTTTGGTGAAGATCTGAGTATGTAGTTTTTGACCTTATCTGGAACCTCCCATCTGAAAATTTGAAAATTCTTAAAAAATTCGTCCAAAATCTTGATGTCTCCAATCTCTTGTTTTGTACGTTTTTTCCACGTGTCTTGACATCCAATGTATCCCTGCAATCTTTGGTGAAGATCTGAGTATGTAGTTTTTGACCTTATATGGAACCTCCTATCTGAAAATTTGAAAATTCTTAAAAAAATTGACCAAAATCTTGATGTCCCCAATCCTATGTTTTGTATGTTTTTCCCACGTGTCTTGACATCCAATGTATCCCTGCAAAGTTTGGTGAAGATCTGAGTATGTAGTTTTTGACCTTACCTGGAACCTCCTATCTGAAAATTTGAAAATTCTTAAAAAATTCGTCCAAAATCTTGATGTCTCCAATCTCTTGTTTTGTACGTTTTTCCACGTGTCTTGACATCCAATGTATCCCTGCAATGTTTGTTGAAGATCTGAGTATGTAGTTTTTGACCTTATATGGAACCTCCTATCTGAAAATTTGAAAATTCTTAAAAAATTTGACCAAAATCTTGATGTCCCCAATTCTATGTTTTGTATGTTCTTTCCACGTGTCTTGACATCCAATGTATCCCTGCAAAGTTTGGTGAAGATCTGAGTATGTCGTTTTTGACCTTATCTGGAACATCCTTTCTGAAAATTTGAAAATTCTTAAAAAAATTCGTCCAAAATCTTGATGTCTCCAATCTCTTGTTTTGTACGTTTTTTCACGTGTCTTCACATCCAATGTATCCCTGCAAAGTTTGGTGAAGATCTGAGTATGTAGTTTTTGACCTTATCTGGAACCTCTCATCTGAAAATTTGAAAATTCCTAAAAAATCCTTCCAAAACCTTGATGACACCAATCTCTTGTTTTGTACGATTTTTCCACGTGTCTTGACATCCAATGTATCCCTGCAAAGTTTGGTGAAGATCTGAGTATGTAGTTTTTGACCTTATCTGGAACCTCCTTTCTGAAAATTTGAAAATTCTTCAAAAATTCGTCCAAAACCTTGATGTCTCCACTCTCTTGTTTTGTACGTTTTTTCCACGTGTCTTGACATCCAATGTATCCCTGCAAAGTTTGGTGAAGATCTGAGTATGTAGTTTTTGACCTTATATGGAGCCTCCTTTCTGAAAATTTGAAAATTCTTAAAAAATTCATCCAAAATCTTGATGTCTCCAATCTCTTGTTTTGTACGTTTTTTCCACGTTTCTTGACATCCAATGTATCCCTGCAAAGTTTGGTGAAGATCTGAGTATGTAGTTTTTGACCTTATATGGAACCTCCTTTCTGAAAATTAGAAAATTCTTAAAAAATTCGTCCAAAATCTTGATGTCCCCAATCCTATGTTTTGTATGTTTTTTCCACGTGTCTTGACATCCAATGTATCCATGCAAAGTTTGGTGAAGATCTGAGTATGTCGTTTTTGACCTTATCTGGAACCTCCCATCTGAAAATTTGAAAATTCTTAAAAAATTCGTCGAAAATCTTGATGTCTCCAATCTCTTGTTTTGTACGTTTTTTCCACATGTCTTGACATGCAAAGTATCCCTGCAACGTTTTGTGAAGATCTGAGTATGTAGTTTTTGACCTTATCTGGAACCTCCTATCTGAAAATTTGAAAATTCTTCAAAAATTAGTCCAAAATCTTGATGTCTCCAATCTCTTGTTTTGTACGTTTTTTCCACGTTTCTTGACAATCAATGTATCCCTGCAATGTTTGGTGAAGATCTGAGTATGTAGTTTTTGACCTTATATGAAACACCTATCTGAAAATTTGAAAATTCTTAAAAAATTTGACCAAAATCTTGATATCCCCAATCCTATGTTTTGTATGTTTTTTCCACGTGTCTTGACATCCAATGTATCCCTGCAAAGTTTGGTGAAGATCTGAGTATGTAGTTTTTGATCTTATCTGGAACCTCCTATCTGAAAATTTGAAAATTTTTAAAAAATTCGTCCAAAATCTTGATGTCTTCAATCTCTTGTTTTGTACGTTTTTTATACGTGTGTTGACCTCCAATGTATCCCTGCAAAGTTTGGTGAAGATCTGAGTATGTCGTTTTTGACCTTATCTGGAACCTCCCATCTGAAAATTTGAAAATTCCTAAAAAATCCTTCCAAAATCTTGATGACACCAATCTCTTGTTTTGTACGTTTTTTCCACGTGTCTTGACATCCAATGTATCCCTGCAAAGTTTGGTGAAGATCTGAGTATGTAGTTTTTGACCTTATCTGGAACCTCATTTCTGAAAATTTGAAAATTCCTCAAAAATTCATCCAAAATCTTGATGTCTTCAATCTCTTGTTTTGTACGTTTTTTCCACGTGTCTTGACATCGAATGTATCCCTGCAAAGTTTGGTGAAGATCTGAGTATGTAGTTTTTGACCTTATCTGGAACCTCCTATCTGAAAATTTGAAAATTCTTAAAAAAATCGTCCAAAATCTTGATGTCTCCAATCTCTTGTTTTGTACGTTTTATCCACGTGTCTTGACATCCAATGTATCCCTGCATAGTTTGGTGAAGATCTGAGTATGTAGTTTTTGACTTTATATGGAACCTCCTATCTGAAAATTTGAAAATTTTTAAAAAATTCGACTAAAATCTTGATGTCCCCAATTCTATGTTTTGTATGTTTTTTCCACGTGTCTTGACATCCAATGTATCCATGCAAAGTTTGGTGAAGATCTGAGTATGTCGTTTTTGACCTTATCTGGAACCTCCCACCTGAAAATTTGAAAATTCTTAAAAAATTCGTCGAAAATCTTGATGTCTCCAATCTCTTGTTTTGTACGTTTTTTCCACGTCTCTTGACATCCAATGTATCCCTGCAATCTTTGGTGAAGATCTGAGTATGTAGTTTTTGACCTAATCTGGAACCTCCTATCTGAAAATTTGAAAATTCTTAAAAAATTCGTCCAAAATCTTGATGTCTCCAATCTCTTGTTTTGTACGTTTTTTCCACGTGTCTTGACATCCAATGTATCCCTGCAAAGTTTGGTGAAGATCTGAGTATGTCGTTTTTGACCTTATCTGGAACATCCTTTCTGAAAATTTGAAAATTCTTAAAAAATTCGGCCAAAATCTTGACGTCTCCAATCTCTTGTTTTGTACGTTTTTTCGACGTGTCTTGACATCCAATGTATCCCTGCAAAGTTTGGTGAAGATCTGAGTATGTAGTTTTTGACCTTATCTGGAACCTCCCATCTGAAAATTTGAAAATTCTTAAAAAATTCGTCCAAAATCTTGATGTCTCCAATCTCTTGTTTTGTACGTTTTCTCCACGTGTCTTGACATCCAATGTATCCCTGCATAGTTTGGTGAGGATCTGAGTATGTAGTTTTTGACCTTATATGGAACCTCCTATCTGAAAATTTGAAAATTCTTAAAAAATTCTACCAAAATCTTGATGTCCCCAATTCTATGTTTTGTATGTTTTTTCCACGTGTCTTGACATCCAATGTATCCATGCAAAGTTTGGTGAAGATCTGAGTATGTCGTTTTTGACCTTATCTGGAACCTCCCATCTGAAAATTTTGAAAATTCTTAAAAAATTCGTCGAAAATCTTGATGTCTCCAATCTCTTGTTTTGTACGTTTTTTCCACGTGTCTTGAAATCCAATGTATCCCTGCAATGTTTGGTGAAGATCTGAGTATGTAGTTTTTGACCTTATATGGAACCTCCTATCTGGAAATTTGAAAATTCTTAAAAAATTTGACCAAAATCTTGATGTCCCCAATCCTATGTTTTGTATGTTTTTCACGTGTCTTGACATCCAATGTATACCTGCAAAGTTTGGTGAAGATCTGAGTATGTAGTTTTTGACATTATATGGAACCTCCTATCTGAAAATTTGAAAATTCTTAAAAAATTTGACCAAAATCTTGATGTCTCCAATCTCTTGTTTTGTACGTTTTTCCACGTGTCTTGACATCCAATGTATCCTTGCAATGTTTGGTGAAGATCTGAGTATGTAGTTTTTGACCTTATATGGAACCTCCTATCTGAAAATTTGAAAATTCTTAAAAAATTTGACCAAAATCTTGATGTCCCCAATCCTATGTTTTGTATGTTTTTTCCACGTGTCTTGACATCCAATGTATCCCTGCAAAGTTTGGTGAAGATCTGAGTATGTCGTTTTTGACCTTATCTGGAACGTCCTTTCTGAAAATTTGAAAATTCTTAAAAAATTCGTCCAAAATCTTGATGTCTCCAATCTCTTGTTTTGTACGTTTTTTCCACGTGTCTTGACATCCAATGTATCCCTGCAAAGTTTGGTGAAGATCTGAGTATGTAGTTTTTGACCTTATCTGGAACCTCTCATCTGAAAATTTGAAAATTCCTAAAAAATCCGTCCAAAATCTTGATGACACCAATCTCTTGTTTTGTATGTTTTTTCCACGTGTCTTGACATCCAATGTATCCCTGCAAAGTTTGGTGAAGATCTGAGTATGTAGTTTTTGACCTTATATGGAACCTCCTATCTGAAAATTTGAAAATTCTTAAAAAATTCGTCCAAAATCTTGATGTCTCCAATCTCTTGTTTTGTACGTTTTTTCCACGTGTCTTGACATCCAATGTATCATTGCAATGTTTGGTGAAGATCTGAGTATGTAGTTTTTGACCTTATATGGAACTTCCTATCTGAAAATTTGAAAATCCTTAAAAAATTTGAACAAAATCTTGATATCCCCAATCCTATGTTTTGTATGTTTTTTCCACGTGTCTTGACATCAAATGTATCCCTGCAAAGTTTGGTGAAGATCTGAGTATGTAGTTTTTGACCTTATCTGGAACCTCCTATCTGAAAATTTGAAAACTCTTAAAAAATTCGTCCAAAATCTTGATGTCTCCAATCTCTTGTTTTGTACGTTTTTCCCACGTGTCTTGACATCCAATGTATCCCTGCAAAGTTTGGTGAAGATCTGAGTATGTAGTTTTTGACCTTATCTGGAACCTCATTTCTGAAAATTTGAAAATTCCTCAAAAATTCGTCCAAAATCTTGATGTCTTCAATCTCTTGTTTTGTACGTTTTTTCCACGTGTCTTGACATCCAATGTATCCCTGCAAAGTTTGGTGAAGATCTGAGTATGTAGTTTTTGACCTTATCTGGAACCTCCTATCTGAAAATTTGAAAATTCTTAAAAAATTCGTCCAAAATCTTGATGTCTCCAATCTCTTGTTTTGTACGTTTTTTCCACGTGTCTTGACATCCAATGTATCCCTGCATAGTTTGGTGAAGATCTGAGTATGTAGTTTTTGACCTTATATGGAACCTCCTATCTGAAAATTTGAATATTTTTAAAAAATTCGACTAAAATCTTGATGTCCCCAATTCTATGTTTTGTATGTTTTTTCCACGTGTCTTGACATCCAATGTATCCATGCAAAGTTTGGTGAAGATCTGAGTATGTCGTTTTTGACCTTATCTGGAACCTCCCATCTGAAAATTTGAAAATTCTTAAAAAATTCGTCGAAAATCTTGATGTTTCCAATCTCTTGTTTTGTACGTTTTTTCCACGTCTCTTGACATCCAATGTATCCCTGCAATCTTTGGTGAAGATCTGAGTATGTAGTTTTTGACCTTATCTGGAACCTCCTATCTGAAAATTTGAAAATTCTTAAAAAATTCGTCCAACATCTTGATGTCTCCAATCTCTTGTTTTGTACGTTTTTTCCACGTGTCTTGACATCCAATGTATCCCTGCAAAGTTTGGTGAAGATCTGAGTATGTCGTTTTTGACCTTATCTGGAACATCCTTTCTGAAAATTTGAAAATTCTTAAAAAATTCGTCCAAAATCTTGACGTCTCCAATCTCTTGTTTTGTACGTTTTTTCCACGTGTCTTGACATCCAATGTATCCCTGCAAAGTTTGGTGAAGATCTGAGTATGTAGTTTTTGACCTTATCTGGAACCTCCCATCTGAAAATTTGAAAATTCTTAAAAAATTCGTCCAAAATCTTGATGTCTCCAATCTCTTGTTTTGTACGTTTTTTCCACGTGTCTTGACATCCAATGTATCCCTGCAATCTTTGGTGAAGATCTGAGTATGTAGTTTTTGACCTTATATGGAACCTCCTATCTGAAAATTTGAAAATTCTTAAAAAAATTGACCAAAATCTTGATGTCCCCAATCCTATGTTTTGTATGTTTTTCCCACGTGTCTTGACATCCAATGTATCCCTGCAAAGTTTGGTGAAGATCTGAGTATGTAGTTTTTGACCTTACCTGGAACCTCCTATCTGAAAATTTGAAAATTCTTAAAAAATTCGTCCAAAATCTTGATGTCTCCAATCTCTTGTTTTGTACGTTTTTCCACGTGTCTTGACATCCAATGTATCCCTGCAATGTTTGTTGAAGATCTGAGTATGTAGTTTTTGACCTTATATGGAACCTCCTATCTGAAAATTTGAAAATTCTTAAAAAATTTGACCAAAATCTTGATGTCCCCAATCCTATGTTTTGTATGTTCTTTCCACGTGTCTTGACATCCAATGTATCCCTGCAAAGTTTGGTGAAGATCTGAGTATGTCGTTTTTGACCTTATCTGGAACATCCTTTCTGAAAATTTGAAAATTCTTAAAAAAATTCGTCCAAAATCTTGATGTCTCCAATCTCTTGTTTTGTACGTTTATTCACGTGTCTTCACATCCAATGTATCCCTGCAAAGTTTGGTGAAGATCTGAGTATGTAGTTTTTGACCTTATCTGGAACCTCTCATCTGAAAATTTGAAAATTCCTAAAAAACCCTTCCAAAACCTTGATGACACCAATCTCTTGTTTTGTACGTTTTTTCCACGTGTCTTGACATCCAATGTATCCCTGCAAAGTTTGGTGAAGATCTGAGTATGTAGTTTTTGACCTTATCTGGAACCTCCTTTCTGAAAATTTGAAAATTCTTCAAAAATTCGTCCAAAACCTTGATGTCTCCACTCTCTTGTTTTGTACGTTTTTTCCACGTGTCTTGACATCCAATGTATCCCTGCAAAGTTTGGTGAAGATCTGAGTATGTAGTTTTTGACCTTATATGGAGCCTCCTTTCTGAAAATTTGAAAATTCTTAAAAAATTCATCCAAAATCTTGATGTCTCCAATCTCTTGTTTTGTACGTTTTTTCCACGTTTCTTGACATCCAATGTATCCCTGCAAAGTTTGGTGAAGATCTGAGTATGTAGTTTTTGACCTTATATGGAACCTCCTTTCTGAAAATTAGAAAATTCTTAAAAAATTCGTCCAAAATCTTGATGTCCCCAATCCTATGTTTTGTATGTTTTTTCCACGTGTCTTGACATCCAATGTATCCATGCAAAGTTTGGTGAAGATCTCAGTATGTCGTTTTTGACCTTATCTGGAACCTCCCATCTGAAAATTTGAAAATTCTTAAAAAATTCGTCGAAAATCTTGATGTCTCCAATCTCTTGTTTTGTACGTTTTTTCCACATGTCTTGACATGCAAAGTATCCCTGCAACGTTTTGTGAAGATCTGAGTATGTAGTTTTTGACCTTATCTGGAACCTCCTATCTGAAAATTTGAAAATTCTTCAAAAATTAGTCCAAAATCTTGATGTCTCCAATCTCTTGTTTTGTACGTTTTTTCCACGTTTCTTGACAATCAATGTATCCCTGCAATGTTTGGTGAAGATCTGAGTATGTAGTTTTTGACCTTATATGGAACCACCTATCTGAAAATTTGAAAATTCTTAAAAAATTTGACCAAAATCTTGATATCCCCAATCCTATGTTTTGTATGTTTTTTCCACGTGTCTTGACATCCAATGTATCCCTGCAAAGTTTGGTGAAGATCTGAGTATGTAGTTTTTGACCTTATCTGGAACCTCCTATCTGAAAATTTGAAAATTTTTAAAAAATTAGTCCAAAATCTTGATGTCTTCAATCTCTTGTTTTGTACGTTTTTTATACGTGTCTTGACCTCCAATGTATCCCTGCAAGGTTTGGTGAAGATCTGAGTATGTCGTTTTTGACCTTATCTGGAACCTCCCATCTGAAAATTTGAAAATTCCTAAAAAATCCTTCCAAAATCTTGATGACACCAATCTCTTGTTTTGTACGTTTTTTCCACGTGTCTTGACATCCAATGTATCCCTGCAAAGTTTGGTGAAGATCTGAGTATGTAGTTTTTGACCTTATCTGGAACCTCATTTCTGAAAATTTGAAAATTCCTCAAAAATTCGTCCAAAATCTTGATGTCTTCAATCTCTTGTTTTGTACGTTTTTTCCACGTGTCTTGACATCGAATGTATCCCTGCAAAGTTTGGTGAAGATCTGAGTATGTAGTTTTTGACCTTATCTGGAACCTCCTATCTGAAAATTTGAAAATTCTTAAAAAAATCGTCCAAAATCTTGATGTCTCCAATCTCTTGTTTTGTACGTTTTTTCCACGTGTCTTGACATCCAATGTATCCCTGCATAGTTTGGTGAAGATCTGAGTATGTAGTTTTTGTCTTTATATGGAACCTCCTATCTGAAAATTTGAAAATTTTTAAAAAATTCGACTAAAATCTTGATGTCCCCAATTCTATGTTTTGTATGTTTTTTCCACGTGTCTTGACATCCAATGTATCCATGCAAAGTTTGGTGAAGATCTGAGTATGTCGTTTTTGACCTTATCTGGAACCTCCCACCTGAAAATTTGAAAATTCTTAAAAAATTCGTCGAAAATCTTGATGTCTCCAATCTCTTGTTTTGTACGTTTTTTCCACGTCTCTTGACATCCAATGTATCCCTGCAATCTTTGGTGAAGATCTGAGTATGTAGTTTTTGACCTAATCTGGAACCTCCTATCTGAAAATTTGAAAATTCTTAAAAAATTCGTCCAAAATCTTGATGTCTCCAATCTCTTGTTTTGTACGTTTTTTCCACGTGTCTTGACATCCAATGTATCCCTGCAAAGTTTGGTGAAGATCTGAGTATGTCGTTTTTGACCTTATCTGGAACATCCTTTCTGAAAATTTGAAAATTCTTAAAAAATTCGGCCAAAATCTTGACGTCTCCAATCTCTTGTTTTGTACGTTTTTTCGACGTGTCTTGACATCCAATGTATCCCTGCAAAGTTTGGTGAAGATCTGAGTATGTAGTTTTTGACCTTATCTGGAACCTCCCATCTGAAAATTTGAAAATTCTTAAAAAATTCGTCCAAAATCTTGATGTCTCCAATCTCTTGTTTTGTACGTTTTCTCCACGTGTCTTGACATCCAATGTATCCCTGCAATCTTTGGTGAAGATCTGAGTATGTAGTTTTTGACCTTATATGGAACCTCCTATCTGAAAATTTGAAAATTCTTAAAAAATTTGACCAAAATCTTGATGTCCCCAATCCTATGTTTTGTATGTTTTTCCCACGTGTCTTGACATCCAATGTATCCCTGCAAAGTTTGGTGAAGATCTGAGTATGTAGTTTTTGACCTGATCTGGAACCTCCTATCTGAAAATTTGAAAATTCTTAAAAAATTCGTCCAAAATCTTGATGTCTCCAATCTCTTGTTTTGTACGTTTTTCCACGTGTCTTGACATCCAATGTATCCCTGCAATGTTTGTTGAAGATCTGAGTATGTAGTTTTTGACCTTATATGGAACCTCCTATCTGAAAATTTGAAAATTCTTAAAAAATTTGACCAAAATCTTGATGTCCCCAATCCTATGTTTTGTATGTTCTTTCCACGTGTCTTGACATCCAATGTATCCCTGCAAATTTTGGTGAAGATCTGAGTATGTCGTTTTTGACCTTATCTGGAACATCCTTTCTGAAAATTTGAAAATTCTTAAAAAAATTCGTCCAAAATCTTGATGTCTCCAATCTCTTGTTTTGTACGTTTTTTCACGTGTCTTCACATCCAATGTATCCCTGCAAAGTTTGGTGAAGATCTGAGTATGTAGTTTTTGACCTTATCTGGAACCTCTCATCTGAAAATTTGAAAATTCCTAAAAAATCCTTCCAAAACCTTGATGACACCAATCTCTTGTTTTGTACGTTTTTTCCACGTGTCTTGACATCCAATGTATCCCTGCAAAGTTTGGTGAAGATCTGAGTATGTAGTTTTTGACCTTATCTGGAACCTCCTTTCTGAAAATTTGAAAATTCTTCAAAAATTCGTCCAAAATCTTGATGTCTCCACTCTCTTGTTTTGTACGTTTTTTCCACGTGTCTTGACATCCAATGTATCCCTGCAAAGTTTGGTGAAGATCTGAGTATGTAGTTTTTGACCTTATATGGAGCCTCCTTTCTGAAAATTTGAAAATTCTTAAAAAATTCATCCAAAATCTTGATGTCTCCAATCTCTTGTTTTGTACGTTTTTTCCACGTTTCTTGACATCCAATGTATCCCTGCAAAGTTTGGTGAAGATCTGAGTATGTAGTTTTTGACCTTATATGGAACCTCCTTTCTGAAAATTAGAAAATTCTTAAAAAATTCGTCCAAAATCTTGATGTCCCCAATCCTATGTTTTGTATGTTTTTTCCACGTGTCTTGACATCCAATGTATCCATGCAAAGTTTGGTGAAGATCTGAGTATGTCGTTTTTGACCTTATCTGGAACCTCCCATCTGAAAATTTGAAAATTCTTAAAAAATTCGTCGAAAATCTTGATGTCTCCAATCTCTTGTTTTGTACGTTTTTTCCACGTGTCTTGACATGCAAAGTATCCCTGCAACGTTTGGTGAAGATCTGAGTATGTAGTTTTTGACCTTATCTGGAACCTCCTATCTGAAAATTTGAAAATTCTTAAAAAAATCGTCCAAAATCTTGATGTCTCCAATCTCTTGTTTTGTACGTTTTTTCCACGTGTCTTGACATCCAATGTATCCCTGCATAGTTTGGTGAAGATCTGAGTATGTAGTTTTTGTCTTTATATGGAACCTCCTATCTGAAAATTTGAAAATTTTTAAAAAATTCGACTAAAATCTTGATGTCCCCAATTCTATGTTTTGTATGTTTTTTCCACGTGTCTTGACATCCAATGTATCCATGCAAAGTTTGGTGAAGATCTGAGTATGTCGTTTTTGACCTTATCTGGAACCTCCCACCTGAAAATTTGAAAATTCTTAAAAAATTCGTCGAAAATCTTGATGTCTCCAATCTCTTGTTTTGTACGTTTTTTCCACGTCTCTTGACATCCAATGTATCCCTGCAATCTTTGGTGAAGATCTGAGTATGTAGTTTTTGACCTAATCTGGAACCTCCTATCTGAAAATTTGAAAATTCTTAAAAAATTCGTCCAAAATCTTGATGTCTCCAATCTCTTGTTTTGTACGTTTTTTCCACGTGTCTTGACATCCAATGTATCCCTGCAAAGTTTGGTGAAGATCTGAGTATGTCGTTTTTGACCTTATCTGGAACATCCTTTCTGAAAATTTGAAAATTCTTAAAAAATTCGGCCAAAATCTTGACGTCTCCAATCTCTTGTTTTGTACGTTTTTTCGACGTGTCTTGACATCCAATGTATCCCTGCAAAGTTTGGTGAAGATCTGAGTATGTAGTTTTTGACCTTATCTGGAACCTCCCATCTGAAAATTTGAAAATTCTTAAAAAATTCGTCCAAAATCTTGATGTCTCCAATCTCTTGTTTTGTACGTTTTCTCCACGTGTCTTGACATCCAATGTATCCCTGCAATCTTTGGTGAAGATCTGAGTATGTAGTTTTTGACCTTATATGGAACCTCCTATCTGAAAATTTGAAAATTCTTAAAAAATTTGACCAAAATCTTGATGTCCCCAATCCTATGTTTTGTATGTTTTTCCCACGTGTCTTGACATCCAATGTATCCCTGCAAAGTTTGGTGAAGATCTGAGTATGTAGTTTTTGACCTTATCTGGAACCTCCTATCTGAAAATTTGAAAATTCTTAAAAAATTCGTCCAAAATCTTGATGTCTCCAATCTCTTGTTTTGTACGTTTTTCCACGTGTCTTGACATCCAATGTATCCCTGCAATGTTTGTTGAAGATCTGAGTATGTAGTTTTTGACCTTATATGGAACCTCCTATCTGAAAATTTGAAAATTCTTAAAAAATTTGACCAAAATCTTGATGTCCCCAATCCTATGTTTTGTATGTTCTTTCCACGTGTCTTGACATCCAATGTATCCCTGCAAATTTTGGTGAAGATCTGAGTATGTGGTTTTTGACCTTATCTGGAACATCCTTTCTGAAAATTTGAAAATTCTTAAAAAAATTCGTCCAAAATCTTGATGTCTCCAATCTCTTGTTTTGTACGTTTTTTCACGTGTCTTCACATCCAATGTATCCCTGCAAAGTTTGGTGAAGATCTGAGTATGTAGTTTTTGACCTTATCTGGAACCTCTCATCTGAAAATTTGAAAATTCCTAAAAAATCCTTCCAAAACCTTGATGACACCAATCTCTTGTTTTGTACGTTTTTTCCACGTGTCTTGACATCCAATGTATCCCTGCAAAGTTTGGTGAAGATCTGAGTATGTAGTTTTTGACCTTATCTGGAACCTCCTTTCTGAAAATTTGAAAATTCTTCAAAAATTCGTCCAAAATCTTGATGTCTCCACTCTCTTGTTTTGTACGTTTTTTCCACGTGTCTTGACATCCAATGTATCCCTGCAAAGTTTGGTGAAGATCTGAGTATGTAGTTTTTGACCTTATATGGAGCCTCCTTTCTGAAAATTTGAAAATTCTTAAAAAATTCATCCAAAATCTTGATGTCTCCAATCTCTTGTTTTGTACGTTTTTTCCACGTTTCTTGACATCCAATGTATCCCTGCAAAGTTTGGTGAAGATCTGAGTATGTAGTTTTTGACCTTATATGGAACCTCCTTTCTGAAAATTAGAAAATTCTTAAAAAATTCGTCCAAAATCTTGATGTCCCCAATCCTATGTTTTGTATGTTTTTTCCACGTGTCTTGACATCCAATGTATCCATGCAAAGTTTGGTGAAGATCTGAGTATGTCGTTTTTGACCTTATCTGGAACCTCCCATCTGAAAATTTGAAAATTCTTAAAAAATTCGTCGAAAATCTTGATGTCTCCAATCTCTTGTTTTGTACGTTTTTTCCACGTGTCTTGACATGCAAAGTATCCCTGCAACGTTTGGTGAAGATCTGAGTATGTAGTTTTTGACCTTATCTGGAACCTCCTATCTGAAAATTTGAAAATTCTTCAAAAATTCTTCCAAAATCTTGATGTCTCCAATCTCTTGTTTTGTACGTTTTTTCCACGTTTCTTGACATCCAATGTATCCCTGCAATGTTTGGTGAAGATCTGAGTATGTAGTTTTTGACCTTATATGGAACCACCTATCTGAAAATTTGAAAATTCTTAAAAAATTTGACCAAAATCTTGATATCCCCAATCCTATGTTTTGTATGTTTTTCCCACGTGTCTTGACATCCAATGTATCCCTGCAAAGTTTGGTGAAGATCTGAGTATGTAGTTTTTGACCTTATCTGGAACCTCCTATCTGAAAATTTGAAAATTTTTAAAAAATTCGTCCAAAATCTTGATGTCTTCAATCTCTTGTTTTGTACGTTTTTTCCACGTGTCTTGACCTCCAATGTATCCCTGCAAAGTTTGGTGAAGATCTGAGTATGTCGTTTTTGACCTTATCTGGAACATCCTTTCTGAAAATTTGAAAATTCTTAAAAAATTCTTCGAAAATCTTGATGTCTCCAATCTATTGTTTTGTACGTTTTTTCCACGTGTCTTGACATCCAATGTATCCCTGCAAAGTTTGGTGAAGATCTGAGTATGTAGTTTTTGACCTTATATGGAACTTCCTTTCTGAAAATTTGAAAATTCCTAAAAAATTCGTCCAAAATCTTGATGTCCCCAATCTCTTGTTTTGTACGTTTTTTCCACGTGTCTTGACATCCAATGTATCCCTGCAAAGTTTGGTGAAGATCTGAGTATGTCGTTTTTGACCTTATCTGGAACCTCCCATCTGAAAATTTGAAAATTCCTAAAAAAACCTTCCAAAATCTTGATGACACCAATCTCTTGTTTTGTACGTTTTTTCCACGTGTCTTGACATCCAATGTATCCCTGCAAAGTTTGGTGAAGATCTGAGTATGTAGTTTTTGACCTTATCTGGAACCTCCCACCTGAAAATTTGAAAATTCTTAAAAAATTCGTCGAAAATCTTGATGTCTCCAATCTCTTGTTTTGTACGTTTTTTCCACGTCTCTTGACATCCAATGTATCCCTGCAATCTTTGGTGAAGATCTGAGTATGTAGTTTTTGACCTAATCTGGAACCTCCTATCTGAAAATTTGAAAATTCTTAAAAAATTCGTCCAAAATCTTGATGTCTCCAATCTCTTGTTTTGTACGTTTTTTCCACGTGTCTTGACATCCAATGTATCCCTGCAAAGTTTGGTGAAGATCTGAGTATGTCGTTTTTGACCTTATCTGGAACATCCTTTCTGAAAATTTGAAAATTCTTAAAAAATTCGTCCAAAATCTTGACGTCTCCAATCTCTTGTTTTGTACGTTTTTTCGACGTGTCTTGACATCCAATGTATCCCTGCAAAGTTTGGTGAAGATCTGAGTATGTAGTTTTTGACCTTATCTGGAACCTCCCATCTGAAAATTTGAAAATTCTTAAAAAATTCGTCCAAAATCTTGATGTCTCCAATCTCTTGTTTTGTACGTTTTTTCCACGTGTCTTGACATCCAATGTATCCCTGCAATCTTTGGTGAAGATCTGAGTATGTAGTTTTTGACCTTATATGGAACCTCCTATCTGAAAATTTGAAAATTCTTAAAAAATTTGACCAAAATCTTGATGTCCTTAATCCTATGTTTTGTATGTTTTTCCCACGTGTCTTGACATCCAATGTATCCCTGCAAAGTTTGGTGAAGATCTGAGTATGTCGTTTTTGACCTTATCTGGAACATCCTTTCTGAAAATTTGAAAATTCTTAAAAAAATTCGTCCAAAATCTTGATGTCTCCAATCTCTTGTTTTGTACGTTTTTTCACGTGTCTTCACATCCAATGTATCCCTGCAAAGTTTGGTGAAGATCTGAGTATGTAGTTTTTGACCTTATCTGGAACCTCTCATCTGAAAATTTGAAAATTCCAAAAAAATCCTTCCAAAACCTTGATGACACCAATCTCTTGTTTTGTACGTTTTTTCCACGTGACTTGACATCCAATGTATCCCTGCAAAGTTTGGTGAAGATCTGAGTATGTAGTTTTTGACCTTATCTGGAACCTCCTTTCTGAAAATTTGAAAATTCTTCAAAAATTCGTCCAAAATCTTGATGTCTCCACTCTCTTGTTTTGTACGTTTTTTCCACGTGTCTTGACATCCAATGTATCCCTGCAAAGTTTGGTGAAGATCTGAGTATGTAGTTTTTGACCTTATATGGAGCCTCCTTTCTGAAAATTTGAAAATTCTTAAAAAATTCATCCAAAATCTTGATGTCTCCAATCTCTTGTTTTGTACGTTTTTTCCACGTCTCTTGACATCCAATGTATCCCTGCAACGTTTGGTGAAGATCTGAGTATGTAGTTTTTGACCTTATCTGGAACCTCCTATCTGAAAATTTGAAAATTCTTCAAAAATTCGTCCAAAATCTTGATGTCTCCAATCTCTTGTTTTGTACGTTTTTTCCACGTTTCTTGACATCCAATGTATCCCTGCAATGTTTGGTGAAGAACTGAGTATGTAGTTTTTGACCTTATATGGAACCACCTATCTGAAAATTTGAAAATTCTTAAAAAATTTGACCAAAATCTTGATATCCCCAATCCTATGTTTTGTATGTTTTTTCCACGTGTCTTGACATCCAATGTATCCCTGCAAAGTTTGGTGAAGATCTGAGTATGTAGTTATTGACCTTATCTGGAACCTCCTATCTGAAAATTTGAAAATTTTTAAAAAATTCGTCCAAAATCTTGATGTCTTCAATCTCTTGTTTTGTACGTTTTTTCCACGTGTCTTGACCTCCAATGTATCCCTGCAAAGTTTGGTGAAGATCTGAGTATGTCGTTTTTGACCTTATCTGGAACATCCTTTCTGAAAATTTGAAAATTCTTAAAAAATTCGTCGAAAATCTTGATGTCTCCAATCTCTTGTTTTGTACGTTTTTTCCACGTGTCTTGACATCCAATGTATCCCTGCAAAGTTTGGTGAAGATCTGAGTATGTAGATTTTGACCTTATATGGAACTTCCTTTCTGAAAATTTGAAAATTCTTAAAAAATTCGTCCAAAATCTTGATGTCCCCAATCTCTTGTTTTGTACGTTTTTTCCACGTGTCTTGACATCCAATGTATCCCTGCAAAGTTTGGTGAAGATCTGAGTATGTCGTTTTTGACCTTATCTGGAACCTCCCTCCCATCTGAAAATTTGAAAATTCCTAAAAAATCCTTCCAAAATCTTGATGACACCAATCTCTTGTTTTGTACGTTTTTTCCACGTGTCTTGACATCCAATGTATCCCTGCAAAGTTTGGTGAAGATCTGAGTATGTAGTTTTTGACCTTATCTGGAACCTCCTATCTGAAAATTTGAAAATTCTTAAAAAATTCGTCCAAAATCTTGATGTCTCCAATCTCTTGTTTTGTACGTTTTTTCCACGTGTCTTGACATCCAATGTATCCCTGCATAGTTTGGTGAAGATCTGAGTATGTAGTTTTTGACCTTATATGGAACCTCCTATCTGAAAATTTGAAAATTTTTAAAAAATTCGACTAAAATCTTGATGTCCCCAATTCTATGTTTTGTATGTTTTTCCACGTGCCTTGACATCCAATGTATCCATGCAAAGTTTGGTGAAGATCTGAGTATGTCGTTTTTGACCTTATCTGGAACCTCCCACCTGAAAATTTGAAAATTCTTAAAAAATTCTTCGAAAATCTTGATGTCTCCAATCTCTTGTTTTGTACGCTTTTTCCACGTCTCTTGAAATCCAATGTATCCCTGCAATCTTTGGTGAAGATCTGAGTATGTAGTTTTTGACATTATCTGGAACCTCCTATCTGAAAATTTGAAAATTCTTAAAAAATTCGTCCAAAATCTTGATGTCTCCAATCTCTTGTTTTGTACGTTTTTTCCACGTGTCTTGACATCCAATGTATCCCTGCAAAGTTTGGTGAAGATCTGAGTATGTCGTTTTTGACCTTATCTGGAACATCCTTTCTGAAAATTTGAAAATTCTTAAAAAATTCGTCCAAAATCTTGACGTCTCCAATCTCTTGTTTTGTACGTTTTTTCCACGTGTCTTGACATCCAATGTATCCCTGCAAAGTTTGGTGAAGATCTGAGTATGTAGTTTTTGACCTTATCTGGAACCTCCTATCTGAAAATTTGAAAATTCTTAAAAAATTCGTCCAAAATCTTGATGTCTCCAATCTCTTGTTTTGTACGTTTTCTCCACGTGTCTTGACATCCAATGTATCCCTGCAATGTTTGTTGAAGATCTGAGTATGTAGTTTTTGACCTTATATGGAACCTCCTATCTGAAAATTTGAAAATTCTTAAAAAATTTGACCAAAATCTTGATGTCCCCAATCCTATGTTTTGTATGTTCTTTCCACGTGTCTTGACATCCAATGTATCCCTGCAAAGTTTGGTGAAGATCTGAGTATGTCGTTTTTGACCTTATCTGGAACATCCTTTCTGAAAATTTGAAAATTCTTAAAAAAATTCGTCCAAAATCTTGATGTCTCCAATCTCTTGTTTTGTACGTTTTTCCACGTGTCTTGACATCCAATGTATCCCTGCAAAGTTTGGTGAAGATCTGAGTATGTAGTTTTTGACCTTATCTGAAACCTCCTTTCTGAAAATTTGAAAATTCTTCAAAAATTCGTCCAAAATCTTGATGTCTCCACTCTCTTGTTTTGTACGTTTTTTCCACGTGTCTTGACATCCAATGTATCCCTGCAAAGTTTGGTGAAGATCTGAGTATGTAGTTTTTGACCTTATATGGAGCCTCCTTTCTGAAAATTTGAAAATTCTTAAAAAATTCATCCAAAATCTTGATGTCTCCAATCTCTTGTTTTGTACGTTTTTTCCACGTTTCTTGACATCCAATGTATCCCTGCAAAGTTTGGTGAAGATCTGAGTATGTAGTTTTTGACCTTATATGGAACCTCCTTTCTGAAAATTAGAAAATTCTTAAAAAATTCGTCCAAAATCTTGATGTCCCCAATCCTATGTTTTGTATGTTTTTTCCACGTGTCTTGACATCCAATGTATCCATGCAAAGTTTGGTGAAGATCTGAGTATGTCGTTTTTGACCTTATCTGGAACCTCCCATCTGAAAATTTGAAAATTCTTAAAAAATTCGTTGAAAAATCTTGATGTCTCCAATCTCTTGTTTTGTACGTTTTTTCCACGTGTCTTGACATGCAAAGTATCCCTGCAACGTTTGGTGAAGATCTGAGTATGTAGTTTTTGACCTTATCTGGAACCTCCTATCTGAAAATTTGAAAATTCTTCAAAAATTCGTCCAAAATCTTGATGTCTCCAATCTCTTGTTTTGTACGTTTTTTCCACGTTTCTTGACATCCAATGTATCCCTGCAATGTTTGGTGAAGATCTGAGTATGTAGTTTTTGACCTTATATGGAACCACCTATCTGAAAATTTGAAAATTCTTAAAAAATTTGACCAAAATCTTGATATCCCCAATCCTATGTTTTGTATGTTTTTTCCACGTGTCTTGACATCCAATGTATCCATGCAAAGTTTGGTGAAGATCTGAGTATGTAGTTTTTGACCTTATCTGGAACCTCCCATCTGAAAATTTGAAAATTCTTCAAAAATTCGTCCAAAATCTTGATGTCTCCAATCTCTTGTTTTGTACGTTTTTTCCACGTGTCTTGACATCCAATGTATCCCTGCAATGTTTGGTGAAGATCTGAGTATGTAGTTTTTGACCTTATATGGAACCTCCTATCTGAAAATTTGAAAATTCTTAAAAAATTTGACCAAAATCTTGATGTCCCCAATCCTATGTTTTGTATGTTTTTTCCACGTGTCTTGACATCCAATGTATCCCTGCAATGTTTGGTGAAGTTCTGAGTATGTAGTTTTTGACCTTATATGGAACCTCCTATCCGAAAATTTGAAAATTCTTAAAAAATTTGACCAAAATCTTGATGTCCCCAATCCTATGTTTTGTATGTTTTTTCCACGTGTCTTGACATCCAATGTATCCCTGCAGAGTTTGGTGAAGATCTGAGTATGTAGTTTTTGACCTTATCTGGAACCTCATTTCTGAAAATTTGAAAATTCCTCAAAAATTCGTCCAAAATCTTGATGTCTCCAATCTCTTGTTTTGTACGTTTTTTCCACGTGTCTTGACATCCAATGTATCCCTGCAAAGTTTGGTGAAGATCTGAGTATGTAGTTCTTGACCTTATATGGAACCTCCTATCTGAAAATTTGAAAATTCTTAAAAAATTTGACCAAAATCTTGATGTCCCCAATCCTATGTTTTGTATGTTTTTTCCCCGTGTCTTGACATCCAATGTATCCCTGCAGAGTTTGGTGAAGATCTGAGTATGTAGTTTTTGACCTTATCTGGAACCTCCCATCTGAAAATTTGAAAATTCCTAAAAAATCCGTTCAAAATCTTGATGACCCCAATCTCTTGTTTTGTACGTTTTTTCCACGTGTTTTGACATCCAATGTATCCCTGCAAAGTTTGGTGAAGATCTGAGTATGTAGTTTTTGACCTTATCTGGAACCTCCTATCTGAAAATTTGAAAATTCTTAAAAAATTCGTCCAAAATCTTGATGTCTCCAATCTCTTGTTTTGTACGTTTTTCCCACATGTCTTGACATCCAATGTATCGCTGCAAAGTTTGGTGAAGATCTGAGTATGTAGTTTTTGACCTTATCTGGAACCTCATTTCTGAAAATTTGAAAATTCCTCAAAAATTCGTCCAAAATCTTGATGTCTCCAATCTCTTGTTTTGTACGTTTTTTCCACGTGTCTTGACATCCAATGTATCCCTGCAAAGTTTGGTGAAGATCTGAGTATGTAGTTCTTGACCTTATATGGAACCTCCTATCTGAAAATTTGAAAATTCTTAAAAAATTTGACCAAAATCTTGATGTCCCCAATCCTATGTTTTGTATGTTTTTTCCCCGTGTCTTGACATCCAATGTATCCCTGCAGAGTTTGGTGAAGATCTGAGTATGTAGTTTTTGACCTTATCTGGAACCTCCCATCTGAAAATTTGAAAATTCCTAAAAAATCCGTTCAAAATCTTGATGACCCCAATCTCTTGTTTTGTACGTTTTTTCCACGTGTTTTGACATCCAATGTATCCCTGCAAAGTTTGGTGAAGATCTGAGTATGTAGTTTTTGACCTTATCTGGAACCTCCTATCTGAAAATTTGAAAATTCATAAAAAAATTCGTCCAAAATCTTGATGTCTCCAATCTCTTGTTTTGTACGTTTTTCCCACATGTCTTGACATCCAATGTATCGCTGCAAAGTTTGGTGAAGATCTGAGTATGTAGTTTTTGACCTTATCTGGAACCTCATTTCTGAAAATTTGAAAATTCCTCAAAAATTCGTCCAAAATCTGGATGTCTCCAATCTCTTGTTTTGTACGTTTTTTCCACGTTTCTTGACATCCAAAGTATCCCTGCAAAGTTTGGTGAAGATCTGAGTATGTAGTTTTTGACCATATCTGGAACCTCTTATCTGAAAATTTGAAAATTCTTAAAAAATTCGTCCAAAATCTTGATGTCTCCAATCTCTTGTTTTGTACGTTTTTTCAACGTGTCTTGACATCCAATGTATCCCAGCATAGTTTGGTGAAGATCTGAGTATGTAGTTTTTGACCTTATATGGAACCTCCTATCTGAAAATTTGAAAATTTTTAAAAAATTCGACCAAAATCTTGATGTCCCCAATTCTATGTTTTGTATGTTTTTTCCACGTGTCTTGACATCCAATGTATCCATGCAAAGTTTGGTGAAGATCTGAGTATGTCGTTTTTGACCTTATCTGGAACCTCCCATCTGAAAATTTGAAAATTCTTAAAAAATTCGTCGAAAATCTTGATGTCTCCAATCTCTTGTTTTGTACGTTTTTTCCACGTGTCTTGACATCCAATGTATCCCTGCAATCTTTGGTGAAGATCTGAGTATGTAGTTTTTGACCTTATCTGGAACCTCCTATCTGAAAATTTGAAAATTCTTAAAAAATTCGTCCAAAATCTTGATGTCTCAGATCTCTTGTTTTGTACGTTTTTCCACGTGTCTTGACATCCAATGTATCCCTGCAAAGTTTGGTGAAGATCTGAGTATGTAGTTTTTGACCTTATCTGGAACCTCCCATCTGAAAATTTGAAAATTCTTAAAAAATTCGACCAAAATCTTGATGTCTCCAATCTCTTGTTTTGTACGTTTTTTCCACGTGTCTTGACATCCAATGTATCCCTGCAATCTTTGGTGAAGATCTGAGTATGTAGTTTTTGACCTTATATGGAACCTCCTATCTGAAAATTTGAAAATTCTTAAAAAATTTGACCAAAATCTAGATGTCCCCAATCCTATGTTTTGTATGTTTTTCCCACGTGTCATGACATCCAATGTATCCCTGCAAAGTTTGGTGAAGATCTGAGTATGTAGTTTTTGACCTTATCTGGAACCTCCTATCTGAAAATTTGAAAATTCTTAAAAAATTCGTCCAAAATCTTGATGTCTCCAATCTCTTGTTTTGTACGTTTTTCCACGTGTCTTGACATCCAATGTATCCCTGCAATGTTTGTTGAAGATCTGAGTATGTAGTTTTTGACCTTATATGGAACCTCCTATCTGAAAATTTGAAAATTCCTCAAAAATTCGACAAAAATCTTGATGTCCCCAATCCTATGTTTTGAAAATTTTTTCCACATATCTTGACATCCAATGTATCCCTGCAAAGTTTGGTGAAGATCTCAGTATGTAGTTTTTGACCTTATCTGGAATCTCCTATCTGATAATTTGAAAATTTTGAACAAATTCGTCCAAAATCTTGATGTCTCCAATCTCTTGTTTTGTACGTTTTTTCCACGTGTCTCCACATCCAATGTATCAATGCAAAGTTTGATGAAGATCTGAGTATGTCGTTTTTGACCTTATCTGGAACCTCCCATCTGAAAATTTGAAAATTCTTAAAAAATTCGTCCAAAATCTTGATGTCTCCAATCTCTTGTTTTGTACGTTTTTTCCACGTGTCTTGACATCCAATGTATCCCTGCAATGTTTGGTGAAGATCTGAGTATGTAGTTTTTGACCTTATATGGAACCTCCTATCTGAAAATTTGAAAATTCTTAAAAAATTTGACCAAAATCTTGATGTCCCCAATCCTATGTTTTGTATGTTTTTTCCACGTGTCTTGACATCCAATGTATCCCTGCAATGTTTGGTGAAGATCTGAGTATGTAGTTTTTGACCTTATATGGAACCTCCTATCTGAAAATTTGAAAATTCTTAAAAAATTTGACCAAAATCTTGATGTCCCCAATCCTTTGTTTTGTATGTTTTTTCCACGTGTCTTGACATCCAATGTATCCCTGCAATGTTTGGTGAAGATCTGAGTATGTAGTTTTTGACCTTATATGGAACCTCCTATCTGAAAATTTGAAAATTCTTAAAAAATTCGTCCAAAATCTTGATGTCTCCAATCTCTTGTTTTGTACGTTTTTTCCACGTGTCTTGACATCCAATGTATCCCTGCATAGTTTGGTGAAGATCTGAGTATGTAGTTTTTGACCTTATATGGAACCTCCTATCTGAAAATTTGAAAATTTTTAAAAAATTCGACTAAAATCTTGATGTCCCCAATTCTATGTTTTGTATGTTTTTTCCACGTGCCTTGACATCCAATGTATCCATGCAAAGTTTGGTGAAGATCTGAGTATGTGGTTTTTGACCTTATCTGGAACCTCCCACCTGAAAATTTGAAAATTCTTAAAAAATTCGTCGAAAACCTTGATGTCTCCAATCTCTTGTTTTGTACGTTTTTTCCACGTGTCTTGACATCCAATGTATCCCTGCAAAGTTTGGTGAAGATCTGAGTATGTCGTTTTTGACTTTATCTGGAACATCCTTTCTGAAAATTTGAAAATTCTTAAAAAATTCGTCCAAAATCTTGACGTCTCCAATCTCTTGTTTTGTACGTTTTTTCCACGTGTCTTGACATCCAATGTATCCCTGCAAAGTTTGGTGAAGATCTGAGTATGTAGTTTTTGACCTTATCTGGAACCTCCTTTCTGAAAATTTCAAAATTCTTAAAAAATTCGTCCAAAATCTTGATGTCTCCAATCTCTTGTTTTGTACGTTTTTTCCACGTGTCTTGACATCCAATGTATCCCTGCAATCTTTGGTGAAGATCTGAGTATGTAGTTTTTGACCTTATATGGAACCTCCTATCTGAAAATTTGAAAATTCTTAAAAAATTTGACCAAAATCTTGATGTCCCCAATCCTATGTTTTGTATGTTCTTTCCACGTGTCTTGCCATCCAATGTATCCCTGCAAAGTTTGGTGAAGATCTTTGTATGTCGTTTTTGACCTTATCTGGAACATCCTTTCTGAAAATTTGAAAATTCTTAAAAAAATTCGTCCAAAATCTTGATGTCTCCAATCTCTTGTTTTGTACGTTTTTTCACGTGTCTTCTCATCCAATGTATCCCTGCAAAGTTTGGTGAAGATCTGAGTATGTAGTTTTTGACCTTATCTGGAACCTCTCATCCGAAAATTTGAAAATTCCTAAAAAATCCTTCCAAAATCTTGATGACACCAATGTCTTGTTTTGTACGTTTTTTCCACGTGTCTTGACATCCAATGTATCCCTGCAAAGTTTGGTGAAGATCTGAGTATGTAGTTTTTGACCTTATCTGGAACCTCCTTTCTGAAAATTTGAAAATTCTTCAAAAATTCGTCCAAAATCTTGATGTCTCCACTCTCTTGTTTTGTACGTTTTTTCCACGTGTCTTGACATCCAATGTATCCCTGCAAAGTTTGGTGAAGATCTGAGTATGTAGTTTTTGACCTTATATGGAGCCTCCTTTCTGAAAATTTGAAAATTCTTAAATAATTCATCCAAAATCTTGATGTCTCCAATCTCTTGTTTTGTACGTTTTTTCCACGTTTCTTGACATCCAATGTATCCCTGCAAAGTTTGGTGAAGATCTGAGTATGTAGTTTTTGACCTTATCTGGAACCTCCTATCTGAAATTTGAAAATTCTTCAAAAATTCGTCCAAAATCTTGATGTCTCCAATCTCTTGTTTTGTACGTTTTTTCCACGTTTCTTGACATCCAATGTATCCCTGCAATGTTTCGTGAAGAACTGAGTATGTAGTTTTTGACCTTATATGGAACCACCTATCTGAAAATTTGAAAATTCTTAAAAAATTTGACCAAAATCTTGATATCCCCAATCCTATGTTTTGTATGTTTTTTCCACGTGTCTTGACATCCAATGTATCCCTGTAAAGTTTGGTGAAGATCTGAGTATGTAGTTTTTGACCTTATATGGAACCTCCTTTCTGAAAATTTGAAAATTCTTAAAAAATTCGTCCAAAATCTTGATGTCCCCAATCTCTTGTTTTGTACGTTTTTTCCACGTGTCTTGACATCCAATGTATCCCTGCAAAGTTTGGTGAAGATCTGAGTATGTCGTTTTTGACCTTATCTGGAACCTCCCATCTGAAAATTTGAAAATTCTTAAAAAATTCGTCGAAAATCTTGATGTCTCGAATCTCTTGTTTTGTACGTTTTTTCCACGTGTCTTGACATGCAAAGTATCCCTGCAACGTTTGGTGAAGATCTGAGTATGTAGTTTTTGACCTTATCTGGAACCTCCTATCTGAAAATTTGAAAATTCTTCAAAAATTCGTCCAAAATCTTGATGTCTCCAATCTCTTGTTTTGTACGTTTTTTCCACGTGTCTTGACATCCAATGTATCCCTGCAAAGTTTGGTGAAGATCTGAGTATGTAGTTTTTGACCTTATCTGGAACCTCCCTTCTGAAAATTTGAAAATTCTTAAAGAATTCGTCCAAAATCTTGATGTCTCCAATCTTCTGTTTTGTACGTTTTTTCCACGTGTCTTGACATCCAATGTATTCCTGCAAAGTTTGGTGAAGATCTGAGTATGTAGTTTTTGACCTTATATGGAACCTCCTTTCAGAAAATTTGAAAAATCTTAAAAAATTCGTCCAAAATCTTGATGTCTCCAATCTCTTGTTTTGTACGTTTTTTCCACGTGTCTTCACATCCAATGTATCCCTGCAAAGTTTGGTGAAGATCTGAGTATGTAGTTTTTGACCTTATATGATACCTCCTTTCTGAAAATTTGAAAATTCTTAAAAAATTCGTCCAAAATCTTCATGTCACCAATCCTATGTTTTGTATGTTTTTTCCACGTGTCTTGACATCCAATGTATCCATGCAAAGTTTGGTGAAGATCTGAGTACGTCGTTTTTGACCTTATCTGGAACCTCCCATCTGAAAATTTGAAAATTCTTAAAAAATTCGTTGAAAATCTTGATTCTCCAATCTCTTGTTTTGTACGTTTTTTCCACGTGTCTTGACATGCAAAGTATCCCTGCAAAGTTTGGTGAAGATCTGAGTATGTAGTTTTTGACCTTATCTGGAACCTCATTTCTGAAAATTTGAAAATTCCTCAAAAATTCGTCCAAAATCTTGATGTCTCCAATCTCTTGTTTTGTACGTTTTTTCCACGTGTCTTGACATCCAATGTATCCCTGCAAAGTTTGGTGAAGATCTGAGTATGTAGTTCTTGACCTTATATGGAACCTCCTATCTGAAAATTTGAAAATTCTTAAAAAATTTGACCAAAATCTTGATGTCCCCAATCCTATGTTTTGTATGTTTTTTCCACGTGTTTTGACATCCAATGTATCCCTGCAAAGTTTGGTGAAGATCTGAGTATGTAGTTTTTGACCTTATCTGGAACCTCCCATCTGAAAATTTGAAAATTCCTAAAAAATCCGTTCAAAATCTTGATGACCCCAATCTCTTGTTTTGTACGTTTTTTCCACGTGTTTTGACATCCAATGTATCCCTGCAAAGTTTGGTGAAGATCTGAGTATGTAGTTTTTGACCTTATCTGGAACCTCCTATCTGAAAATTTGAAAATTCTTAAAAAAATCGTCCAAAATCTTGATGTCTCCAATCTCTTGTTTTGTACGTTTTTCCCACATGTCTTGACATCCAATGTATCGCTGCAAAGTTTGGTGAAGATCTGAGTATGTAGTTTTTGACCTTATCTGGAACCTCATTTCTGAAAATTTGAAAATTCCTCAAAAATTCGTCCAAAATCTGGATGTCTCCAATCTCTTGTTTTGTACGTTTTTTCCACGTGTCTTGACATCCAAAGTATCCCTGCAAAGTTTGGTGAAGATCTGAGTATGTAGTTTTTGACCTTATCTGGAACCTCTTATCTGAAAATTTGAAAATTCTTAAAAAATTCGTCCAAAATCTTGATGTCTCCAATCTCTTGTTTTGTACGTTTTTTCAACGTGTCTTGACATCCAATGTATCCCAGCATAGTTTGGTGAAGATCTGAGTATGTAGTTTTTGACCTTATATGGAACCTCCTATCTGAAAATTTGAAAATTTTTAAAAAATTCGACCAAAATCTTGATGTCCCCAATTCTATGTTTTGTATGTTTTTTCCACGTGTCTTGACATCCAATGTATCCATGCAAAGTTTGGTGAAGATCTGAGTATGTCGTTTTTGACCTTATCTGGAACCTCCCATCTGAAAATTTGAAAATTCTTAAAAAATTCGTCGAAAATCTTGATGTCTCCAATCTCTTGTTTTGTACGTTTTTTCCACGTGTCTTGACATCCAATGTATCCCTGCAATCTTTGGTGAAGATCTGAGTATGTAGTTTTTGACCTTATCTGGAACCTCCTATCTGAAAATTTGAAAATTCTTAAAAAATTCGTCCAAAATCTTGATGTCTCCAATCTCTTGTTTTGTACGTTTTTCCACGTGTCTTGACATCCAATGTATCCCTGCAAAGTTTGGTGAAGATCTGAGTATGTAGTTTTTGACCTTATCTGGAACCTCCCATCTGAAAATTTGAAAATTCTTAAAAAATTCAACCAAAATCTTGATGTCTCCAATCTCTTGTTTTGTACGTTTTTTCCACGTGTCTTGACATCCAATGTATCCCTGCAATCTTTGGTGAAGATCTGAGTATGTAGTTTTTGACCTTATATGGAACCTCCTATCTGAAAATTTGAAAATTCTTAAAAAATTTGACCAAAATCTAGATGTCCCCAATCCTATGTTTTGTATGTTTTTCCCACGTGTCTTGACATCCAATGTATCCCTGCAAAGTTTGGTGAAGATCTGAGTATGTAGTTTTTGACCTTATCTGTAACCTCCTATCTGAAAATTTGAAAATTCTTAAAAAATTCGTCCAAAATCTTGATGTCTCCAATCTCTTGTTTTGTACGTTTTTCCACGTGTCTTGACATCCAATGTATCCCTGCAATGTTTGTTGAAGATCTGAGTATGTAGTTTTTGACCTTATATGGAACCTCCTATCTGAAAATTTGAAAATTCCTCAAAAATTCGACAAAAATCTTGATGTCCCCAATCCTATGTTTTGAAAATTTTTTCCACATATCTTGACATCCAATGTATCCCTGCAAAGTTTGGTGAAGATCTCAGTATGTAGTTTTTGACCTTATCTGGAATCTCCTATCTGATAATTTGAAAATTTTGAACAAATTCGTCCAAAATCTTGATGTCTCCAATCTCTTGTTTTGTACGTTTTTTCCACGTGTCTCCACATCCAATGTATCAATGCAAAGTTTAATGAAGATCTGAGTATGTCGTTTTTGACCTTATCTGGAACCTCCCATCTGAAAATTTGAAAATTCTTAAAAAATTCGTCCAAAATCTTGATGTCTCCAATCTCTTGTTTTGTACGTTTTTTCCACGTGTCTTGACATCCAATGTATCCCTGCAATGTTTGGTGAAGATCTGAGTATGTAGTTTTTGACCTTATATGGAACCTCCTATCTGAAAATTTGAAAATTCTTAAAAAATTTGACCAAAATCTTGATGTCCCCAATCCTATGTTTTGTATGTTTTTTCCACGTGTCTTGACATCCAATGTATCCCTGCAATGTTTGGTGAAGATCTGAGTATGTAGTTTTTGACCTTATATGGAACCTCCTATCTGAAAATTTGAAAATTCTTAAAAAATTTGACCAAAATCTTGATGTCCCCAATCCTTTGTTTTGTATGTTTTTTCCACGTGTCTTGACATCCAATGTATCCCTGCAATGTTTGGTGAAGATCTGAGTATGTAGTTTTTGACCTTATATGGAACCTCCTATCTGAAAATTTGAAAATTCTTAAAAAATTCGTCCAAAATCTTGATGTCTCCAATCTCTTGTTTTGTACGTTTTTTCCACGTGTCTTGACATCCAATGTATCCCTGCATAGTTTGGTGAAGATCTGAGTATGTAGTTTTTGACCTTATATGGAACCTCCTATCTGAAAATTTGAAATTTTTTAAAAAATTCGACTAAAATCTTGATGTCCCCAATTCTATGTTTTGTATGTTTTTTCCACGTGCCTTGACATCCAATGTATCCATGCAAAGTTTGGTGAAGATCTGAGTATGTGGTTTTTGACCTTATCTGGAACCTCCCACCTGAAAATTTGAAAATTCTTAAAAAATTCGTCGAAAACCTTGATGTCTCCAATCTCTTGTTTTGTACGTTTTTTCCACGTGTCTTGACATCCAATGTATCCCTGCAAAGTTTGGTGAAGATCTGAGTATGTCGTTTTTGACTTTATCTGGAACATCCTTTCTGAAAATTTGAAAATTCTTAAAAAATTCGTCCAAAATCTTGACGTCTCCAATCTCTTGTTTTGTACGTTTTTTCCACGTGTCTTGACATCCAATGTATCCCTGCAAAGTTTGGTGAAGATCTGAGTATGTAGTTTTTGACCTTATCTGGAACCTCCTTTCTGAAAATTTCAAAATTCTTAAAAAATTCGTCCAAAATCTTGATGTCTCCAATCTCTTGTTTTGTACGTTTTTTCCACGTGTCTTGACATCCAATGTATCCCTGCAATCTTTGGTGAAGATCTGAGTATGTAGTTTTTGACCTTATATGGAACCTCCTATCTGAAAATTTGAAAATTCTTAAAAAATTTGACCAAAATCTTGATGTCCCCAATCCTATGTTTTGTATGTTCTTTCCACGTGTCTTGCCATCCAATGTATCCCTGCAAAGTTTGGTGAAGATCTTTGTATGTCGTTTTTGACCTTATCTGGAACATCCTTTCTGAAAATTTGAAAATTCTTAAAAAAATTCGTCCAAAATCTTGATGTCTCCAATCTCTTGTTTTGTACGTTTTTTCACGTGTCTTCACATCCAATGTATCCCTGCAAAGTTTGGTGAAGATCTGAGTATGTAGTTTTTGACCTTATCTGGAACCTCTCATCCGAAAATTTGAAAATTCCTAAAAAATCCTTCCAAAATCTTGATGACACCAATGTCTTGTTTTGTACGTTTTTTCCACGTGTCTTGACATCCAATGTATCCCTGCAAAGTTTGGTGAAGATCTGAGTATGTAGTTTTTGACCTTATCTGGAACCTCCTTTCTGAAAATTTGAAAATTCTTCAAAAATTCGTCCAAAATCTTGATGTCTCCACTCTCTTGTTTTGTACGTTTTTTCCACGTGTCTTGACATCCAATGTATCCCTGCAAAGTTTGGTGAAGATCTGAGTATGTAGTTTTTGACCTTATATGGAGCCTCCTTTCTGAAAATTTGAAAATTCTTAAATAATTCATCCAAAATCTTGATGTCTCCAATCTCTTGTTTTGTACGTTTTTTCCACGTTTCTTGACATCCAATGTATCCCTGCAAAGTTTGGTGAAGATCTGAGTATGTAGTTTTTGACCTTATCTGGAACCTCCTATCTGAAATTTGAAAATTCTTCAAAAATTCGTCCAAAATCTTGATGTCTCCAATCTCTTGTTTTGTACGTTTTTTCCACGTTTCTTGACATCCAATGTATCCCTGCAATGTTTCGTGAAGAACTGAGTATGTAGTTTTTGACCTTATATGGAACCACCTATCTGAAAATTTGAAAATTCTTAAAAAATTTGACCAAAATCTTGATATCCCCAATCCTATGTTTTGTATGTTTTTTCCACGTGTCTTGACATCCAATGTATCCCTGTAAAGTTTGGTGAAGATCTGAGTATGTAGTTTTTGACCTTATATGGAACCTCCTTTCTGAAAATTTGAAAATTCTTAAAAAATTCGTCCAAAATCTTGATGTCCCCAATCTCTTGTTTTGTACGTTTTTTCCACGTGTCTTGACATCCAATGTATCCCTGCAAAGTTTGGTGAAGATCTGAGTATGTCGTTTTTGACCTTATCTGGAACCTCCCATCTGAAAATTTGAAAATTCTTAAAAAATTCGTCGAAAATCTTGATGTCTCGAATCTCTTGTTTTGTACGTTTTTTCCACGTGTCTTGACATGCAAAGTATCCCTGCAACGTTTGGTGAAGATCTGAGTATGTAGTTTTTGACCTTATCTGGAACCTCCTATCTGAAAATTTGAAAATTCTTCAAAAATTCGTCCAAAATCTTGATGTCTCCAATCTCTTGTTTTGTACGTTTTTTCCACGTGTCTTGACATCCAATGTATCCCTGCAAAGTTTGGTGAAGATCTGAGTATGTAGTTTTTGACCTTATCTGGAACCTCCCTTCTGAAAATTTGAAAATTCTTAAAGAATTCGTCCAAAATCTTGATGTCTCCAATCTTCTGTTTTGTACGTTTTTTCCACGTGTCTTGACATCCAATGTATTCCTGCAAAGTTTGGTGAAGATCTGAGTATGTAGTTTTTGACCTTATATGGAACCTCCTTTCAGAAAATTTGAAAAATCTTAAAAAATTCGTCCAAAATCTTGATGTCTCCAATCTCTTGTTTTGTACGTTTTTTCCACGTGTCTCCACATCCAATGTATCCTTGCAAAGTTTGGTGAAGATCTGAGTATGTAGTTTTTGACCTTATATGATACCTCCTTTCTGAAAATTTGAAAATTCTTAAAAAATTCGTCCAAAATCTTCATGTCACCAATCCTATGTTTTGTATGTTTTTTCCACGTGTCTTGACATCCAATGTATCCATGCAAAGTTTGGTGAAGATCTGAGTACGTCGTTTTTGACCTTATCTGGAACCTCCCATCTGAAAATTTGAAAATTCTTAAAAAATTCGTTGAAAATCTTGATTCTCCAATCTCTTGTTTTGTACGTTTTTTCCACGTGTCTTGACATGCAAAGTATCCCTGCAAAGTTTGGTGAAGATCTGAGTATGTAGTTTTTGACCTTATCTGGAACCTCATTTCTGAAAATTTGAAAATTCCTCAAAAATTCGTCCAAAATCTTGATGTCTCCAATCTCTTGTTTTGTACGTTTTTTCCACGTGTCTTGACATCCAATGTATCCCTGCAAAGTTTGGTGAAGATCTGAGTATGTAGTTCTTGACCTTATATGGAACCTCCTATCTGAAAATTTGAAAATTCTTAAAAAATTTGACCAAAATCTTGATGTCCCCAATCCTATGTTTTGTATGTTTTTTCCACGTGTTTTGACATCCAATGTATCCCTGCAAAGTTTGGTGAAGATCTGAGTATGTAGTTTTTGACCTTATCTGGAACCTCCCATCTGAAAATTTGAAAATTCCTAAAAAATCCGTTCAAAATCTTGATGACCCCAATCTCTTGTTTTGTACGTTTTTTCCACGTGTTTTGACATCCAATGTATCCCTGCAAAGTTTGGTGAAGATCTGAGTATGTAGTTTTTGACCTTATCTGGAACCTCCTATCTGAAAATTTGAAAATTCTTAAAAAATTCGTCCAAAATCTTGATGTCTCCAATCTCTTGTTTTGTACGTTTTTCCCACATGTCTTGACATCCAATGTATCGCTGCAAAGTTTGGTGAAGATCTGAGTATGTAGTTTTTGACCTTATCTGGAACCTCATTTCTGAAAATTTGAAAATTCCTCAAAAATTCGTCCAAAATCTGGATGTCTCCAATCTCTTGTTTTGTACGTTTTTTCCACGTGTCTTGACATCCAAAGTATCCCTGCAAAGTTTGGTGAAGATCTGAGTATGTAGTTTTTGACCTTATCTGGAACCTCTTATCTGAAAATTTGAAAATTCTTAAAAAATTCGTCCAAAATCTTGATGTCTCCAATCTCTTGTTTTGTACGTTTTTTCAACGTGTCTTGACATCCAATGTATCCCAGCATAGTTTGGTGAAGATCTGAGTATGTAGTTTTTGACCTTATATGGAACCTCCTATCTGAAAATTTGAAAATTTTTAAAAAATTCGACCAAAATCTTGATGTCCCCAATTCTATGTTTTGTATGTTTTTTCCACGTGTCTTGACATCCAATGTATCCATGCAAAGTTTGGTGAAGATCTGAGTATGTCGTTTTTGACCTTATCTGGAACCTCCCATCTGAAAATTTGAAAATTCTTAAAAAATTCTTCGAAAATCTTGATGTCTCCAATCTCTTGTTTTGTACGTTTTTTCCACGTGTCTTGACATCCAATGTATCCCTGCAATCTTTGGTGAAGATCTGAGTATGTAGTTTTTGACCTTATCTGGAACCTCCTATCTGAAAATTTGAAAATTCTTAAAAAATTCGTCCAAAATCTTGATGTCTCCAATCTCTTGTTTTGTACGTTTTTCCACGTGTCTTGACATCCAATGTATCCCTGCAAAGTTTGGTGAAGATCTGAGTATGTAGTTTTTGACCTTATCTGGAACCTCCCATCTGAAAATTTGAAAATTCTTAAAAAATTCGACCAAAATCTTGATGTCTCCAATCTCTTGTTTTGTACGTTTTTTCCACGTGTCTTGACATCCAATGTATCCCTGCAATCTTTGGTGAAGATCTGAGTATGTAGTTTTTGACCTTATATGGAACCTCCTATCTGAAAATTTGAAAATTCTTAAAAAATTTGACCAAAATCTAGATGTCCCCAATCCTATGTTTTGTATGTTTTTCCCACGTGTCTTGACATCCAATGTATCCCTGCAAAGTTTGGTGAAGATCTGAGTATGTAGTTTTTGACCTTATCTGTAACCTCCTATCTGAAAATTTGAAAATTCTTAAAAAATTCGTCCAAAATCTTGATGTCTCCAATCTCTTGTTTTGTACGTTTTTCCACGTGTCTTGACATCCAATGTATCCCTGCAATGTTTGTTGAAGATCTGAGTATGTAGTTTTTGACCTTATATGGAACCTCCTATCTGAAAATTTGAAAATTCCTCAAAAATTCGACCAAAATCTTGATGTCCCCAATCCTATGTTTTGTAAATTTTTTCCACATATCTTGACATCCAATGTATCCCTGCAAAGTTTGGTGAAGATCTCAGTATGTAGTTTTTGACCTTATCTGGAATCTCCTATCTGATAATTTGAAAATTTTGAACAAATTCGTCCAAAATCTTGATGTCTCCAATCTCTTGTTTTGTACGTTTTTTCCACGTGTCTCCACATCCAATGTATCAATGCAAAGTTTGATGAAGATCTGAGTATGTCGTTTTTGACCTTATCTGGAACCTCCCATCTGAAAATTTGAAAATTCTTTAAAAATTCGTCCAAAATCTTGATGTCTCCAATCTCTTGTTTTGTACGTTTTTTCCACGTGTCTTGACATCCAATGTATCCCTGCAATGTTTGGTGAAGATCTGAGTATGTAGTTTTTGACCTTATATGGAACCTCCTATCTGAAAATTTGAAAATTCTTAAAAAATTTGACCAAAATCTTGATGTCCCCAATCCTATGTTTTGTATGTTTTTTCCACGTGTCTTGACATCCAATGTATCCCTGCAATGTTTGGTGAAGATCTGAGTATGTAGTTTTTGACCTTATATGGAACCTCCTATCTGAAAATTTGAAAATTCTTAAAAAATTTGACCAAAATCTTGATGTCCCCAATCCTTTGTTTTGTATGTTTTTTCCACGTGTCTTGACATCCAATGTATCCCTGCAATGTTTGGTGAAGATCTGAGTATGTAGTTTTTGACCTTATATGGAACCTCCTATCTGAAAATTTGAAAATTCTTAAAAAATTCGTCCAAAATCTTGATGTCTCCAATCTCTTGTTTTGTACGTTTTTTCCACGTGTCTTGACATCCAATGTATCCCTGCATAGTTTGGTGAAGATCTGAGTATGTACTTTTTGACCTTATATGGAACCTCCCATCTGAAAATTTGAAAATTTTTAAAAAATTCGACTAAAATCTTGATGTCCCCAATTCTATGTTTTGTATGTTTTTTCCACGTGCCTTGACATCCAATGTATCCATGCAAAGTTTGGTGAAGATCTGAGTATGTCGTTTTTGACCTTATCTGGAACCTCCCACCTGAAAATTTGAAAATTCTTAAAAAATTCGTCGAAAACCTTGATGTCTCCAATCTCTTGTTTTGTACGTTTTTTCCACGTGTCTTGACATCCAATGTATCCCTGCAAAGTTTGGTGAAGATCTGAGTATGTCGTTTTTGACTTTATCTGGAACATCCTTTCTGAAAATTTGAAAATTCTTAAAAAATTCGTCCAAAATCTTGACGTCTCCAATCTCTTGTTTTGTACGTTTTTTCCACGTGTCTTGACATCCAATGTATCCCTGCAAAGTTTGGTGAAGATCTGAGTATGTAGTTTTTGACCTTATCTGGAACCTCCTTTCTGAAAATTTCAAAATTCTTAAAAAATTCGTCCAAAATCTTGATGTCTCCAATCTCTTGTTTTGTACGTTTTTTCCACGTGTCTTGACATCCAATGTATCCCTGCAATCTTTGGTGAAGATCTGAGTATGTAGTTTTTGACCTTATATGGAACCTCCTATCTGAAAATTTGAAAATTCTTAAAAAATTTGACCAAAATCTTGATGTCCCCAATCCTATGTTTTGTATGTTCTTTCCACGTGTCTTGACATCCAATGTATCCCTGCAAAGTTTGGTGAAGATCTTTGTATGTCGTTTTTGACCTTATCTGGAACATCCTTTCTGAAAATTTGAAAATTCTTAAAAAAATTCGTCCAAAATCTTGATGTCTCCAATCTCTTGTTTTGTACGTTTTTTCACGTGTCTTCACATCCAATGTATCCCTGCAAAGTTTGGTGAAGATCTGAGTATGTAGTTTTTGACCTTATCTGGAACCTCTCATCCGAAAATTTGAAAATTCCTAAAAAATCCTTCCAAAATCTTGATGACACCAATGTCTTGTTTTGTACGTTTTTTCCACGTGTCTTGACATCCAATGTATCCCTGCAAAGTTTGGTGAAGATCTGAGTATGTAGTTTTTGACCTTATCTGGAACCTCCTTTCTGAAAATTTGAAAATTCTTCAAAAATTCGTCCAAAATCTTGATGTCTCCACTCTCTTGTTTTGTACGTTTTTTCCACGTGTCTTCACATCCAATGTATCCCTGCAAAGTTTGGTGAAGATCTGAGTATGTCGTTTTTGACCTTATATGGAGCCTCCTTTCTGAAAATTTGAAAATTCTTAAAAAATTCGTCCAAAATCTTGATGTCTCCAATCTCTTGTTTTGTACGTTTTTTCCACGTTTCTTGACATCCAATGTATCCCTGCAAAGTTTGGTGAAGATCTGAGTATGTAGTTTTTGACCTTATCTGGAACCTCCTATCTGAAATTTGAAAATTCTTCAAAAATTCGTCCAAAATCTTGATGTCTCCAATCTCTTGTTTTGTACGTTTTTTCCACGTTTCTTGACATCCAATGTATCCCTGCAATGTTTGGTGAAGAACTGAGTATGTAGTTTTTGACCTTATATGGAACCACCTATCTGAAAATTTGAAAATTCTTAAAAAATTTGACCAAAATCTTGATATCCCCAATCCTATGTTTTGTATGTTTTTTCCACGTGTCTTGACATCCAATGTATCCCTGCAAAGTTTGGTGAAGATCTGAGTATGTAGTTTTTGACCTTATATGGAACCTCCTTTCTGAAAATTTGAAAATTCTTAAAAAATTCGTCCAAAATCTTGATGTCCCCAATCTCTTGTTTTGTACGTTTTTTCCACGTGTCTTGACATCCAATGTATCCCTGCAAAGTTTGGTGAAGATCTGAGTATGTCGTTTTTGACCTTATCTGGAACCTCCCATCTGAAAATTTGAAAATTCTTAAAAAATTCGTCGAAAATCTTGATGTCTCGAATCTCTTGTTTTGTACGTTTTTTCCACGTGTCTTGACATGCAAAGTATCCCTGCAACGTTTGGTGAAGATCTGAGTATGTAGTTTTTGACCTTATCTGGAACCTCCTATCTGAAAATTTGAAAATTCTTCAAAAATTCGCCCAAAATCTTGATGTCTCCAATCTCTTGTTTTGTACGTTTTTTCCACGTGTCTTGACATCCAATGTATCCCTGCAAAGTTTGGTGAAGATCTGAGTATGTAGTTTTTGACCTTATCTGGAACCTCCCTTCTGAAAATTTGAAAATTCTTAAAGAATTCGTCCAAAATCTTGATGTCTCCAATCTTCTGTTTTGTACGTTTTTTCCACGTGTCTTGACATCCAATGTATTCCTGCAAAGTTTGGTGAAGATCTGAGTATGTAGTTTTTGACCTTATATGGAACCTCCTTTCAGAAAATTTGAAAAATCTTAAAAAATTCGTCCAAAATCTTGATGTCTCCAATCTCTTGTCTTGTACGTTTTTTCCACGTGTCTTCACATCCAATGTATCCCTGCAAAGTTTGGTGAAGATCTGAGTATGTAGTTTTTGACCTTATATGATACCTCCTTTCTGAAAATTTGAAAATTCTTAAAAAATTCGTCCAAAATCTTCATGTCACCAATCCTATGTTTTGTATGTTTTTTCCACGTGTCTTGACATCCAATGTATCCATGCAAAGTTTGGTGAAGATCTGAGTACGTCGTTTTTGACCTTATCTGGAACCTCCCACCTGAAAATTTGAAAATTCTTAAAAAATTCGTTGAAAATCTTGATTCTCCAATCTCTTGTTTTGTACGTTTTTTCCACGTGTCTTGACATGCAAAGTATCCCTGCAAAGTTTGGTGAAGATCTGAGTATGTAGTTTTTGACCTTATCTGGAACCTCCTATCTGAAAATTTGAAAATTCTTAAAAAATTCGTCCAAAATATTGATGTCTCCAATCTCTTGTTTTGTACGTTTTTTCCACGTGTCCTGACATCCAATGTATCCCTGCAAAGTTTGGTGAAGATCTGAGTATGTAGTTTTTGACCTTATCTGGAACATCATTTCTGAAAATTTGAAAATTCCTCAAAAATTCGTCCAAAATCTTGATGTCTCCAATCTCTTGTTTTGTACGTTTTTTCCACGTGTCATGACATCCAATGTATCCCTGCAAAGTTTGGTGAAGATCTGAGTATGTAGTTCTTGACCTTATATGGAACCTCCTATCTGAAAATTTGAAAATTCTTAAAAAATTTGACCAAAATCTTGATGTCCCCAATCCTATGTTTTGTGTTTTTTCCCCGTGTCTTGACATCCAATGTATCCCTGCAGAGTTTGGTGAAGATCTGAGTATGTCGTTTCTGACCTTATCTGGAACATCCTTTCTGAAAATTTGAAAATTCTTAAAAAATTCGTCCAAAATCTTGACGTCTCCAATCTCTTGTTTTATACGTTTTTTCCACGTGTCTTGATATCCAATGTATCCCTGCAAAGTTTGGTGAAGATCTGAGTATGTAGTTTTTGACCTTATCTGGAACCTCCCATCTGAAAATTTGAAAATTCCTAAAAAATCCGTTCAAAATCTTGATGACCCCAATCTCTTGTTTTGTACGTTTTTATCACGTGTTTTGACATCCAATGTATCCCTGCAAAGTTTGGTGAAGATCTGAGTATGTAGTTTTTGACCTTATCTGGAACCTCCTATCTGAAAATTTGAAAATTCTTAAAAAATTCGTCCAAAATCTTGATGTCTCCAATCTTTTGTTTTGTACGTTTTTCCCACGTGTCTTGACATCCAATGTATCCCTGCAAAGTTTGGTGAAGATCTGAGTATGTAGTTTTTGACCTTATCTGGAACCTCATTTCTGAAAATTTGAAAATTCCTCAAAAATTCGTCCAAAATCTGGATGTCTCCAATCTCTTGTTTTGTACGTTTTTTCCACGTGTCTTGACATCCAATGTATCCCTGCAAAGTTTGGTGAAAATCTGAGTATGTAGTTTTTGACCTTATCTGGAACCTCCTATCTGAAAATTTGAAAATTCTTAAAAAATTCGTCCAAAATCTTAATGTCTCCAATCTCTTGTTTTGTACGTTTTTTCCACGTGTCTTGACATCCAATGTATCCCAGCATAGTTTGGTGAAGATCTGAGTATGTAGTTTTTGACCTTATATGGAACCTCCTATCTGAAAATTTCAAAATTTTTAAAAAATTCGACCAAAATCTTGATGTCCCCAATTCTATGTTTTGTATGTTTTTTCCACGTGTCTTGACATCCAATGTATCCATGCAAAGTTTGGTGAAAATCTGAGTATGTCGTTTTTGACCTTATCTGGAACCTCCCATCTGAAAATTTGAAAATTCTTAAAAAATTCGTCGAAAATCTTGATGTCTCCAATCTCTTGTTTTGTACGTTTTTTTCACGTGTCTTGACATCCAATGTATCCCTGCAATCTTTGGTGAAGATCTGAGTATGTAGTTTTTGACCTTATATGGAACCTCCTATCTGAAAATTTGAAAATTCTTAAAAAATTTGACCAAAATCTTGATGTCCCCAATCCTATGTTTTGTATGTTTTTCCCACGTGTCTTGACATCCAATGTATCCCTGCAAAGTTTGGTGAAGATCTGAGTATGTAGTTTTTGACCTTATCTGGAACCTCCTATCTGAAAATTTGAAAATTCTTAAAAAATTCGTCCAAAATCTTGATGTCTCCAATCTCTTGTTTTGTACGTTTTTCCACGTGTCTTGACATCCAATGTATCCCTGCAATGTTTGTTGAAGATCTGAGTATGTAGTTTTTGACCTTATATGGAACCTCCTATCTGAAAATTTGAAAATTCCTCAAAAATTCGACCAAAATCTTGATGTCCCCAATCCTATGTTTTGTAAATTTTTTCCACATGTCTTGACATCCAATGTATCCTTGCAAAGTTTGGTGAAGATCTCAGTATGTAGTTTTTGACCTTATCTGGAATCTCCTATCTGAAAATTTGAAAATTTTGAAAAAATTCGTCCAAAATCTTGATGTCTCCAATCTCTTGTTTTGTACGTTTTTTCCACGTGTCTCCACATCCAATGTATCTATGCGAAGTTTGATGAAGATCTGAGTATGTCGTTTTTGACCTTATCTGGAACCTCCCATCTGAAAATTTGAAAATTCTTAAAAAAATCGTCGAAAATCTTGATGTCTCCAATCTCTTGTTTTGTACGTTTTTTCCACGTGTCTTGACATCCAATGTATCCCTGCAATGTTTGGTGAAGATCTGAGTATGTAGTTTTTGACCTTATATGGAACCTCCTATCTGAAAATTTGAAAATTCTTAAAAAAATTGACCAAAATCTTGATTTCCCCAATCCTATGTTTTGTATGTTTTTTCCACGTGTCTTGACATCCAATGTATCCCTGCAATGTTTGGTGAAGATCTTTGTATGTAGTTTTTGACCTTGTATGGAACCTCCTATCTGAAAATTTGAAAATTCTTAAAAAATTTGACCAAAATCTTGATGTCCCCAATCCTATGTTTTGTATGTTTTTTCCACGTGTCTTGACATCCAATGTATCCCTGCAATGTTTGGTGAAGATCTGAGTATGTAGTTTTTGACCTTATATGGAACCTCCTATCTGAAAATTTGAAAATTCTTAAAAAATTTGACCAAAATCTTGATGTCCCCAATCCTATGTTTTGTATGTTTTTTCCACGTGTCTTGACATCCAATGTATCCCTGCAATCTTTGGTGAAGATCTGAGTATGTAGTTTTTGACCTTATCTGGAACCTCCTTTCTGAAAATTTGAAAATTCTTAAAAAATTTGACCAAAATCTTGATGTCCCCAATCCTATGTTTTGTATGTTCTTTCCACGTGTCTTGACATCCAATGTATCCCTGCAAAGTTTGGTGAAGATCTTTGTATGTCGTTTTTGACCTTATCTGGAACATCCTTTCTGAAAATTTGAAAATTCTTAAAAAAATTCGTCCAAAATCTTGATGTCTCCAATCTCTTGTTTTGTACGTTTTTTCACGTGTCTTCACATCCAATGTATCCCTGCAAAGTTTGGTGAAGATCTGAGTATGTAGTTTTTGACCTTATCTGGAACCTCTCATCTGAAAATTTGAAAATTCCTAAAAAATCCTTCCAAAATCTTGATGGCACCAATCTCTTGTTTTGTACGTTTTTTCCACGTGTCTTGACATCCAATGTATCCCTGCAAAGTTTGGTGAAGATCTGAGTATGTAGTTTTTGACCTTATCTGGAACCTCCTTTCTGAAAATTTGAAAATTCTTCAAAAATTCGTCCAAAATCTTGATGTCTCCACTCTCTTGTTTTGTACGTTTTTTCCACGTGTCTTGACATCCAATGTATCCCTGCAAAGTTTGTTGAAGATCTGAGTATGTAGTTTTTGACCTTATATGGAGCCTCTTTTCTGAAAATTTGAAAATTCTTAAAAAATTCATCCAAAATCTTGATGTCTCCAATCTCTTGTTTTGTACGTTTTTTCCACGTTTCTTGACATCCAATGTATCCCTGCCAAGTTTGGTGAAGATCTGAGTATGTAGTTTTTGACCTTATATGGAACCTCCTTTCTGAAAATTTGAAAAATCTTAAAAAATTCGTCCAAAATCTTGATGTCCCCAATCTCTTGTTTTGTACGTTTTTTCCACGTGTCTTGACATCCAATGTATCCCTGCAAAGTTTGGTGAAGATCTGAGTATGTCGTTTTTGACCTTATCTGGAACCTCCCATCTGAAAATTTGAAAATTCTTAAAAAATTCGTCCAAAATCTTGATGTCTCCAATCTCTTGTTTTGTACGTTTTTTCCACGTGTCTTCACATCCAATGTATCCCTGCAAAGTTTGGTGAAGATCTGAGTATGTAGTTTTTGACCTTATATGGTACCTCCTTTCTGAAAATTTGAAAATTCTTAAAAAATTCGTCCAAAATTTTCATGTCACCAATCCTATGTTTTGTATGTTTTTTCCACGTGTCTTGACATCCAATGTATCCATGCAAAGTTTGGTGAAAATCTGAGTATGTCGTTTTTGACCTTATCTGAAACCTCCCATCTGAAAATTTGAAAATTCTTAAAAAATTCGTCGAAAATCTTGATTCTCCAATCTCTTGTTTTGTACGTTTTTTCCACGTGTCTTGACATGCAAAGTATCCCTGCAAAGTTTGGTGAGGATCTGAGTATGTAGTTTTTGACCTTATCTGGACCCTCCTATCTGAAAATTTGAAAATTCTTAAAAAATTCGTCCAAAATATTGATGTCTCCAATCTCTTGTTTTGTACGTTTTTTCCACGTGTCCTGACATCCAATGTATCCCTGCAAAGTTTGGTGAAGATCTGAGTATGTAGTTTTTGACCTTATCTGGAACATCATTTCTGAAAATTTGAAAATTCCTCAAAAATTCGTCCAAAATCTTGATGTCTCCAATCTCTTGTTTTGTACGTTTTTTCCACGTGTCTTGACATCCAATGTATCCCTGCAAAGTTTGGTGAAGATCTGAGTATGTAGTTCTTGACCTTATATGGAACCTCCTATCTGAAAATTTGAAAATTCTTAAAAAATTTGACCAAAATCTTGATGTCCCCAATCCTATGTTTTGTATGTTTTTTCCACGTGTCTTGACATCCAATGTATCCCTGCAGAGTTTGGTGAAGATCTGAGTATGTCGTTTCTGACCTTATCTGGATCATCCTTTCTGAAAATTTGAAAATTCTTAAAAAATTCGTCCAAAATCTTGACGTCTCCAATCTCTTGTTTTATACGTTTTTTCCACGTGTCTTGATATCCAATGTATCCCTGCAAAGTTTGGGGAAGATCTGAGTATGTAGTTTTTGACCTTATCTGGAACCTCCCATCTGAAAATTTGAAAATTCCTAAAAAATCCGTTCAAAATCTTGATGACCCCAATCTCTTGTTTTGTACGTTTTTATCACGTGTTTTGACATCCAATGTATCCCTGCAAAGTTTGGTGAAGATCTGAGTATGTAGTTTTTGACCTTATCTGGAACCTCCTATCTGAAAATTTGAAAATTCTTAAAAAATTCGTCCAAAATCTTGATGTCTCCAATCTCTTGTTTTGTACGTTTTTCCCACGTGTCTTGACATCCAATGTATCCCTGCAAAGTTTGGTGAAGATCTGAGTATGTAGTTTTTGACCTTATCTGTAACCTCATTTCTGAAAATTTGAAAATTCCTCAAAAATTCGTCCAAAATCTTGATGTCTCCAATCTCTTGTTTTGTACGTTTTTTCCACGTTTCTTGACATCCAATGTATCCCTGCAAAGTTTGGTGAAGATCTGAGTATGTAGTTTTTGACCTTATCTGGAACCTCCCATCTGAAAATTTGAAAATTCCTAAAAAATCCGTCCAAAATCTTGATGACCCCAATCTCTTGTTTTGTATGTTTTTTCCACGTGTCTAGACATCCAATGTATCCCTGCAAAGTTTGGTGAAGATCTGAGTATGTAGTTTTTGACCTTATATGGAACCTCCTATCTGAAAATTTGAAAATTCTTAAAAAATTTGACCAAAATCTTGATGTCCCCAATCCTATGTTTTGTATGTTTTTCCCACGTGTCTTGACATCCAATGTATCCCTGCAAAGTTTGGTGAAGATCTGAGTATGTAGTTTTTGACCTTATCTGGAACCTCCTATCTGAAAATTTGAAAATTCTTAAAAAATTCGTCCAAAATCTTGATGTCTCCAATCTCTTGTTTTGTACGTTTTTCCACGTGTCTTGACATCCAATGTATCCCTGCAATGTTTGTTGAAGATCTGAGTATGTAGTTTTTGACCTTATATGGAACCTCCTATCTGAAAATTTGAAAATTCCTCAAAAATTCGACCAAAATCTTGATGTCCCCAATCCTATGTTTTGTAAATTTTTTCCACATGTCTTGACATCCAATGTATCCTTGCAAAGTTTGGTGAAGATCTCAGTATGTAGTTTTTGACCTTATCTGGAATCTCCTATCTGAAAATTTGAAAATTTTGAAAAAATTCGTCCAAAATCTTGATGTCTCCAATCTCTTGTTTTGTACGTTTTTTCCACGTGTCTCCACATCCAATGTATCTATGCGAAGTTTGATGAAGATCTGAGTATGTCGTTTTTGACCTTATCTGGAACCTCCCATCTGAAAATTTGAAAATTCTTAAAAAAATCGTCGAAAATCTTGATGTCTCCAATCTCTTGTTTTGTACGTTTTTTCCACGTGTCTTGACATCCAATGTATCCCTGCAATGTTTGGTGAAGATCTGAGTATGTAGTTTTTGACCTTATATGGAACCTCCTATCTGAAAATTTGAAAATTCTTAAAAAAATTGACCAAAATCTTGATTTCCCCAATCCTATGTTTTGTATGTTTTTTCCACGTGTCTTGACATCCAATGTATCCCTGCAATGTTTGGTGAAGATCTTTGTATGTAGTTTTTGACCTTGTATGGAACCTCCTATCTGAAAATTTGAAAATTCTTAAAAAATTTGACCAAAATCTTGATGTCCCCAATCCTATGTTTTGTATGTTTTTTCCACGTGTCTTGACATCCAATGTATCCCTGCAATGTTTGGTGAAGATCTGAGTATGTAGTTTTTGACCTTATATGGAACCTCCTATCTGAAAATTTGAAAATTCTTAAAAAATTTGACCAAAATCTTGATGTCCCCAATCCTATGTTTTGTATGTTTTTTCCACGTGTCTTGACATCCAATGTATCCCTGCAATCTTTGGTGAAGATCTGAGTATGTAGTTTTTGACCTTATCTGGAACCTCCTTTCTGAAAATTTGAAAATTCTTAAAAAATTTGACCAAAATCTTGATGTCCCCAATCCTATGTTTTGTATGTTCTTTCCACGTGTCTTGACATCCAATGTATCCCTGCAAAGTTTGGTGAAAATCTTTGTATGTCGTTTTTGACCTTATCTGGAACATCCTTTCTGAAAATTTGAAAATTCTTAAAAAAATTCGTCCAAAATCTTGATGTCTCCAATCTCTTGTTTTGTACGTTTTTTCACGTGTCTTCACATCCAATGTATCCCTGCAAAGTTTGGTGAAGATCTGAGTATGTAGTTTTTGACCTTATCTGGAACCTCTCATCTGAAAATTTGAAAATTCCTAAAAAATCCTTCCAAAATCTTGATGGCACCAATCTCTTGTTTTGTACGTTTTTTCCACGTGTCTTGACATCCAATGTATCCCTGCAAAGTTTGGTGAAGATCTGAGTATGTAGTTTTTGACCTTATCTGGAAACTCCTTTCTGAAAATTTGAAAATTCTTCAAAAATTCGTCCAAAATCTTGATGTCTCCACTCTCTTGTTTTGTACGTTTTTTCCACGTGTCTTGACATCCAATGTATCCCTGCAAAGTTTGTTGAAGATCTGAGTATGTAGTTTTTGACTTTATATGGAGCCTCCTTTCTGAAAATTTGAAAATTCTTAAAAAATTCATCCAAAATCTTGATGTCTCCAATCTCTTGTTTTGTACGTTTTTTCCACGTTTCTTGACATCCAATGTATCCCTGCCAAGTTTGGTGAAGATCTGAGTATGTAGTTTTTGACCTTATATGGAACCTCCTTTCTGAAAATTTGAAAAATCTTAAAAAATTCGTCCAAAATCTTGATGTCCCCAATCTCTTGTTTTGTACGTTTTTTCCACGTGTCTTGACATCCAATGTATCCCTGCAAAGTTTGGTGAAGATCTGAGTATGTCGTTTTTGACCTTATCTGGAACCTCCCATCTGAAAATTTGAAAATTCTTAAAAAATTCGTCCAAAATCTTGATGTCTCCAATCTCTTGTTTTGTACGTTTTTTCCACGTGTCTTCACATCCAATGTATCCCTGCAAAGTTTGGTGAAGATCTGAGTATGTAGTTTTTGACCTTATATGGTACCTCCTTTCTGAAAATTTGAAAATTCTTAAAAAATTCGTCCAAAATTTTCATGTCACCAATCCTATGTTTTGTATGTTTTTTCCACGTGTCTTGACATCCAATGTATCCATGCAAAGTTTGGTGAAAATCTGAGTATGTCGTTTTTGACCTTATCTGGAACCTCCCATCTGAAAATTTGAAAATTCTTAAAAAATTCGTCGAAAATCTTGATTCTCCAATCTCTTGTTTTGTACGTTTTTTCCACGTGTCTTGACATGCAAAGTATCCCTGCAAAGTTTGGTGAGGATCTGAGTATGTAGTTTTTGACCTTATCTGGACCCTCCTATCTGAAAATTTGAAAATTCTTAAAAAATTCGTCCAAAATATTGATGTCTCCAATCTCTTGTTTTGTACGTTTTTTCCACGTGTCCTGACATCCAATGTATCCCTGCAAAGTTTGGTGAAGATCTGAGTATGTAGTTTTTGACCTTATCTGGAACATCATTTCTGAAAATTTGAAAATTCCTCTAAAATTCGTCCAAAATCTTGATGTCTCCAATCTCTTGTTTTGTACGTTTTTTCCACGTGTCTTGACATCCAATGTATCCCTGCAAAGTTTGGTGAAGATCTGAGTATGTAGTTCTTGACCTTATATGGAACCTCCTATCTGAAAATTTGAAAATTCTTAAAAAATTTGACCAAAATCTTGATGTCCCCAATCCTATGTTTTGTATGTTTTTTCCACGTGTCTTGACATCCAATGTATCCCTGCAGAGTTTGGTGAAGATCTGAGTATGTCGTTTCTGACCTTATCTGGATCATCCTTTCTGAAAATTTGAAAATTCTTAAAAAATTCGTCCAAAATCTTGACGTCTCCAATCTCTTGTTTTATACGTTTTTTCCACGTGTCTTGATATCCAATGTATCCCTGCAAAGTTTGGGGAAGATCTGAGTATGTAGTTTTTGACCTTATCTGGAACCTCCTATCTGAAAATTTGAAAATTCTTAAAAAATTCGTCCAAAATCTTGATGTCTCCAATCTCTTGTTTTGTACGTTTTTCCCACGTGTCTTGACATCCAATGTATCCCTGCAAAGTTTGGTGAAGATCTGAGTATGTAGTTTTTGACCTTATCTGGAACCTCATTTCTGAAAATTTGAAAATTCCTCAAAAATTCGTCCAAAATCTTGATGTCTCCAATCTCTTGTTTTGTACGTTTTTTCCACGTGTCTTGACATCCAATGTATCCCTGCAAAGTTTGGTGAAGATCTGAGTATGTAGTTTTTGACCTTATCTGGAACCTCCCATCTGAAAATTTGAAAATTCCTAAAAAATCCGTCCAAAATCTTGATGACCCCAATCTCTTGTTTTGTATGTTTTTTCCACGTGTCTAGACATCCAATGTATCCCTGCAAAGTTTGGTGAAGATCTGAGTATGTAGTTTTTGACCTTATATGGAACCTCCTATCTGAAAATTTGAAAATTCTTAAAAAATTCGTCCAAAATCTTGATGTATCCAATCTCTTGTTTTGTACGTTTTTTCCACGTGTCTTGACATCCAATGTATCCCTGAAAAGTTTGGTGAAGATCTGAGTATGTCGTTTTTGACCTTATCTGGAACCTCCCATCTGAAAATTTGAAAATTCTTAAAAAATTCGTCCAAAATCTTGATGTCTCCAATCTCTTGTTTTGTACGTTTTTTCCACGTGTCTCGACATCCAATGTATCCCTGCAAAGTTTGGTGAAGATCTGAGTATGTAGTTTTTGACCTTATCTGGAACCTCCCATCTGAAAATTTGAAAATTCCTAAAAAATCCGTCCAAATTCTTGATGTCTCCAATCTCTTGTTTTGTACGTTTTTTCCACGTGTCTTGACATCCAATGTATCCCTTCAAAGTTTGGTGATGATCTGAGTATGTAGTTTTTGACTTTATATGGAACCTCCTTTCTGAAAATTTGAAAATTCTTAAAAAATTCGTCCAAAATCTTGATGTCTCCAATCCTATGTTTTGTACGTTTTTTCCACGTGTCTTGACATCCAATGTATCCCTGCAACGTTTGGTGAAGATCTGAGTATGTAGTTTTTGACCTTATCTGGAACCTCCTATCTGAAAGTTTGAAAATTCTTCAAAAATTCGTCCAAAATCTTGATGTCTCCAATCTCTTGTTTTGTACGTTTTTTCCACGTGTCTTGACATCCAATGTATCCCTGCAATGTTTGGTGAAGATCTGAGTATGTAGTTTTTGACCTTATATGGAACCTCCTATCTGAAAATTTGAAAGTTCTTAAAAAATTTGACCAAAATCTTGATATCCCCAATCCTATGTTTTGTATGTTTTTTCCACGTGTCTTGACATCCAATGTATCCCTGCAAAGTTTGGTGAAGATCTGAGTATGTAGTTTTTGACCTTATCTGGAACCTCCTTTCTGAAAATTTGAAAATTCTTAAAAAATTCGTCCAAAATCTTGATGTCTCCAATCTGTTGTTTTGTACGTTTTTTCCACGTGTCTTGACATCCAATGTATCCCTGCAATGTTTGGTGAAGATCTGAGTATGTATTCTTTGAACTTATATGGAACCTCCTATCTGAAAATTTGAAAATTCTTAAAAAATTTGACCAAAATCTTGATGTCCCCAATCCTATGTTTTGTATGTTTTTTCCACGTGTCTTGACATCCAATGTATCCCCGAAAAGTTTGATGAAGATCGGAGTATGTCGTTTTTGACCTTATCTGGAACCTCCCATCTGAAAATTTGAAAATTCTTAAAAAATTCGTCCAAAATCTTGATGTCTCCAATCTTTTGTTTTGTACGTTTTTTCCACGTGTCTCGACATCCAATGTATCCCTGGAAAGTTTGGTGAAGATCTGAGTATGTAGTTTTTGACCTTATATGCAACCTCCTTTCTGAGTTTTTGACCTTATATGGAACCTCCTATCTGAAAATTTGAAAGTTCTTAAAAAAATTGACCAAAATCTTGATATCATCAATCCTATGTTTTGTATGTTTTTCCACGTGTCTTGACATCCAATGTATCCCTGCAAAGTTTGGTGAAGATCTGAGTATGTAGTTTTTGACCTTATCTGGAACATCCTATCTGAAAATTTGAAAATCCTTAAAAAATTCGACCAAAATCTTGATGTCCCCAATCCTATGTTTTGTATGTTTTTTCCACGTGTCTTGACATCCAATGTATCCCTGGAAAGTTTGGTGAAGATCTGAGTATGTAGTTTTTGACCTTATATGCAACCTCCTTTCTGAAAATTTGAAAATTCTTAAAAAATTCGTCCAAAATCTTGATGTCTCCAATCTCTTGTTTTGTATGTTTTTTCCACGTGTCTTGACATCCAATGTATCCCTGCAAAGTTTGGTGAAGATCTGAGTTTGTAGTTTTTGACCTTATATGGAACCTCCTATCTGAAAATTTGAAAATTCTTAAAAAATTTGACCAAAATCTTGATGTCTCCAATCTCTTGTGTTGTACGTTTTTTCCATGTGTCTTGACATCCAATGTATCCCTGCAAAGTTTGGTGAAGATCTGAGTATGTAGTTTTTGACCTTATCTGGAACCTCCTTTCTGAAAATTTGAAAATTTTTAAAAAATTCGTCAAAAATCTTGATGTCTCCAATCTCTTGTTTTGTACGTTTTTTCCACGTGTCTTGACATCCAATGTATCCCTGCAATGTTTGGTGAAGATCTGAGTATGTATTCTTTGACCTTATATGAAACCTCCTATCTGAAAATTTGAAAATTTTTAAAAAATTTGACCAAATCTTGATGTCCCCAACCCTATGTTTTGTATGTTTTTTCCACGTGTCTTGACATCCAATGTATCCCTGAAAAGTTTGGTGAAGATCTGAGTATGTCGTTTTTGACCTCATCTGGAACCTCCCATCTGAAAATTTGAAAATTCTTAAAAAATTCGTCCAAAATCTTGATGTCTCCAATCTCTTGTTTTGTACGTTTTTTCCACGTGTCTTGACATCCAATGTATCCCTGCAAAGTTTGGTGAAGATCTGAGTATGTAGTTTTTGACCTTATCTGGAACCTCCTTTCTGAAAATTTGAAAATTCTTAAAAAATTCGTCCAAAATCTTGATGTCTCCAATCTTTTGTTTTGTACGTTTTTTCCACGTGTCTTGACATCCAATGTATCCCTGCAAAGTTTGGTGAAGATCTGAGTATGTAGTTTTTGACCTTATCTGGAACCTCCCATCTGAAAATTTGAAAATTCCTAAAAAATCCGTACAAAATCTTCATGACTCCAATCTCTTGTTTTGTATGTTTTTTCCACGTGTCTTGACATCCAATGTATCCCTGCAAAGTTTGGTGAAGATCTGAGTATGTAGTTTTTGACCTTATATGGAACCTCCTATCTGAAAATTTGAAAATTCTTAAAAAATTCGTCCAAAATCTTGATGTATCCAATCTCTTGTTTTGTACGTTTTTTCCACGTGTCTTGACATCCAATGTATCCCTGCAATGTTTGGTGAAGATCTGAGTATGTCGTTTTTGACCTTATCTGGAACCTCCCATCTGAAAATTTGAAAATTCTTAAAAAATTCGTCCAAAAACTTGATGTATCCAATCTCTTGTTTTGTACGTTTTTTCCACGTGTCTCGACATCCAATGTATCCCTGCAAAGTTTGGTGAAGATTTGAGTATGTAGTTTTTGACCTTATCTGGAACCTCCCATCTGAAAATTTGAAAATTCCTAAAAAATCCGTCGAAAATCTTGATGTCTCCAATCTCTTGTTTTGTACGTTTTTTCCACGTGTCTTGACATCCAATGTATCCCTTCAAAGTTTGGTGATGATCTGAGTATGTAGTTTTTGACCTTATATGGAACCTCCTTTCTGAAAATTTGAAAATTCTTAAAAAATTCGTCCAAAATCTTGATGTCTCCAATCCCTTTGTTTTGTACGTTTTTTCCACGTGTCTTGACATCTAATGTATCCCTGCAACGTTTGGTGAAGATCTGAGTATGTAGTTTTTGACCTTATCTGGAACCTCCTATCTGAAAGTTTGAAAATTCTTAAAAAATTCGTCCAAAATCTTGACGTCTCCAATCTCTTGTTTTATACGTTTTTTCCACGTGTCTTGATATCCAATGTATCCCTGCAAAGTTTGGTGAAGATCTGAGTATGTAGTTTTTGACCTTATCTGGAACCTCCCATCTGAAAATTTGAAAATTCCTAAAAAATCCGTTCAAAATCTTGATGACCCCAATCTCTTGTTTTGTACGTTTTTATCACGTGTTTTGACATCCAATGTATCCCTGCAAAGTTTGGTGAAGATCTGAGTATGTAGTTTTTGACCTTATCTGGAACCTCCTATCTGAAAATTTGAAAATTCTTAAAAAATTCGTCCAAAATCTTGATGTCTCCAATCTTTTGTTTTGTACGTTTTTCCCACGTGTCTTGACATCCAATGTATCCCTGCAAAGTTTGGTGAAGATCTGAGTATGTAGTTTTTGACCTTATCTGGAACCTCATTTCTGAAAATTTGAAAATTCCTCAAAAATTCGTCCAAAATCTGGATGTCTCCAATCTCTTGTTTTGTACGTTTTTTCCACGTGTCTTGACATCCAATGTATCCCTGCAAAGTTTGGTGAAGATCTGAGTATGTAGTTTTTGACCTTATATGGAACCTCCTTTCTGAAAATTTGAAAATTCTTAAAAAATTCGTCCAAAATCTTGATTTCCCCAATCTCTTGTTTTGTACGTTTTTTCCACGTGTCTTGACATCCAATGTATCCCTGCAAAGTTTGGTGAAGATCTGAGTATGTCAATTTTGACCTTATCTGGAACCTCCCATCTTAAAATTTGAAAATTCTTCAAAAATACGTCCAAAATCTTGATGTCTCCAATCTCTTGTTTTGTACGTTTTTTCCACGTTTCTTGACATGCAAAGTTACCCTGCAATGTTTGGTGAAGATCTGAGTATGTAGTTTTTGACCTTATATGGAACCTCCTATCTGAAAATTTGAAAATTCTTAAAAAATTTGACCAAAATCTTGATATCCCCAATCCGATGTTTTGTATGTTTTTTCCACGTGTCTTGACATCCAATGTATCCCTGCAATCTTTGGTGAAGATCTGAGTATGTAGTTTTTGACCTTATATGGAACCTCCTATCTTAAAAATTTGAAAATTCTTAAAAAATTTGACCAAAATCTTGATGTCCCCAATCCTATGTTTTGTATGTTTTTCCCACGTGTCTTGACATCCAATGTATCCCTGCAAAGTTTGGTGAAGATCTGAGTATGTAGTTTTTGACCTTATCTGGAACCTCCCATCTGAAAATTTGAAAATTCTTAAAAAATTCGTCCAAAAACTTGATGTCTCCAATCTCTTGTTTTGTACGTTTTTTCCACGTGTCTCGACATCCAATGTATCCCTGCAAAGTTTGGTGAAGATTTGAGTATGTAGTTTTTGACCTTATCTGGAACCTCATATCTGAAAATTTGAAAATTCCTAAAAAATCCGTCGAAAATCTTGATGTCTCCAATCTCTTGTTTTGTACGTTTTTTCCACGTGTCTTGACATCCAATGTATCCCTTCAAAGTTTGGTGATGATCTGAGTATGTAGTTTTTGACCTTATATGGAACCTCCTTTCTGAAAATTTGAAAATTCTTAAAAAATTCGTCCAAAATCTTGATGTCTCCAATCCCTTTGTTTTGTACGTTTTTTCCACGTGTCTTGACATCTAATGTATCCCTGCAACGTTTGGTGAAGATCTGAGTATGTAGTTTTTGACCTTATCTGGAACCTCCTATCTGAAAGTTTGAAAATTCTTAAAAAATTCGTCCAAAATCTTGACGTCTCCAATCTCTTGTTTTATACGTTTTTTCCACGTGTCTTGATATCCAATGTATCCCTGCAAAGTTTGGTGAAGATCTGAGTATGTAGTTTTTGACCTTATATGGAACCTCCTATCTGAAAATTTGAAAGTTCTTAAAAAAATTGACCAAAATCTTGATATCATCAATCCTATGTTTTGTATGTTTTTCCACGTGTCTTGACATCCAATGTATCCCTGCAAAGTTTGGTGAATATCTGAGTATGTAGTTTTTGACCTTATCTGGAACATCCTATCTGAAAATTTGAAAATCCTTAAAAAATTCGACCAAAATCTTGATGTCCCCAATCCTATGTTTTGTATGTTTTTCCACGTGTCTTGACATCCAATGTATCCCTGCAAAGTTTGGTGAAGATCTGAGTATGTAGTTTTTGACCTTATATGCAACCTCCTTTCTGAAAATTTGAAAATTCTTAAAAAATTCGTCCAAAATCTTGATGTCTCCAATCTCTTGTTTTGTATGTTTTTTCCACGTGTCTTGACATCCAATGTATCCATGCAAAGTTTGGTGAAGATCTGAGTTTGTAGTTTTTGACCTTATATGGAACCTCCTATCTGAAAATTTGAAAATTCTTAAAAAATTTGACCAAAATCTTGATGTCTCCAATCTCTTGTGTTGTACGTTTTTTCCATGTGTCTTGACATCCAATGTATCCCTGCAAAGTTTGGTGAAGATCTGAGTATGTGGTTTTTTACCTTATCTGGAACCTCCTTTCTGAAAATTTGAAAATTTTTAAAAAATTCGTCAAAAATCTTGATGTCTCCAATCTCTTGTTTTGTACGTTTTTTCCACGTGTCTTGACATCCAATGTATCCCTGCAATGTTTGGTGAAGATCTGAGTATGTATTCTTTGACCTTATATGAAACCTCCTATCTGAAAATTTGTAAATTTTTAAAAAATTTGACCAAAATCTTGATGTCCCCAACCCTATGTTTTGTATGTTTTTTCCACGTGTCTTGACATCCAATGTATCCCTGAAAAGTTTGGTGAAGATCTGAGTATGTCGTTTTTGACCTCATCTGGAACCTCCAATCTGAAAATTTGAAAATTCTTAAAAAATTCGTCCAAAATCTTGATGTCTCCAATCTCTTGTTTTGTACGTTTTTTCCACGTGTCTCGACATCCAATGTATCCCTGCAAAGTTTGGTGAAGATCTGAGTATGTAGTTTTTGACCTTATCTGGAACCTCCCACCTGAAAATTTGAAAATTCCTAAAAAATCCGTCCAAAATCTTGATGTCTCCAATATCTTGTTTTGTACGTTTTTTCCACGTGTCTTGACATCCAATGTATCCCTTCAAAGTTTGGTGAAGATCTGAGTATGTAGTTTTTGACCTTATATGGAACCTCCTTTCTGAAAATTTGAAAATTCTTAAAAAATTCGTCCAAAATCTTGATGTCTCCAATCCCATGTTTTGTACGTTTTTTCCACGTGTCTTGACATACAATGTATCCCTGCAACGTTTGGTGAAGTTCTGAGTATGTAGTTTTTGACCTTATCTGGAACCTCCTATCTGAAAGTTTGAAAATTCTTAAAAAATTCGTCCAAAATCTTGATGTCTCCAATCTCTTGTTTTGTACGTTTTTTCCACGTGTCTTGACATCCAATGTATCCCTGCAATGTTTGGTGAAGATCTGAGTATGTAGTTTTTGACCTTATATGGAACCTCCTATCTGAAAATTTGAAAGTTCTTAAAAAAATTGACCAAAATCTTGATATCCCCAATCCTATGTTTTGTATGTTTTTTCCACGTGTCTTGACATCCAATGTATCCCTGCAAAGTTTGGTGAAGATCTGAGTATGTAGTTTTTGACCTTATCTGGAACATCCTATCTGAAAATTTGAAAATTCTTAAAAAATTCGACCAAAATCTTGATGTCCCCAATCCTATGTTTTGTATGTTTCTTCCACGGGTCTTGACATCCAATGTATCCCTGCAAAGTTTGGTGAAGATCTGAGTATGTAGTTTTTGACCTTATATGGAACCTCCTATCTGAAAATTTGAAAATTCTTAAAAAATTTGACCAAAATCTTGATGTCTCCAATCTCTTGTTTTGTACGTTTTTTCCATGTGTCTTGACATCCAATGTATCCCTGCAAAGTTTGGTGAAGATCTGAGTATGTAGTTTTTGACCTTATCTGGAACCTCCTTTCTGAAAATTTGAAAATTCTTAAAAAATTCGTCCAAAATCTTGATGTCTCCAATCTTTTGTTTTGTACGTTTTTTCCACGTGTCTTGACATCCAATGTATCCCTGCAAAGTTTGGTGAAGATCTGAGTATGTAGTTTTTGACCTTATCTGGAACCTCCCATCTGAAAATTTGAAAATTCCTAAAAAATCCGTACAAAATCTTCATGACCCCAATCTCTTGTTTTGTATGTTTTTTCCACGTGTCTTGACATCCAATGTATCCCTGCAAAGTTTGGTGAAGATCTGAGTATGTAGTTTTTGACCTTATATGGAACCTCCTATCTGAAAATTTGAAAATTCTTAAAAAATTCGTCCAAAATCTTGATGTATCCAATCTCTTGTTTTGTACGTTTTTTCCACGTGTCTTGACATCCAATGTATCCCTGAAAATTTTGGTGAAGATCTGAGTATGTCGTTTTTGACCTTATCTGGAACCTCCCATCTGAAAATTTGAAAATTCTTAAAAAATTCGTCCAAAAACTTGATGTCTCCAATCTCTTGTTTTGTACGTTTTTTCCACGTGTCTCGACATCCAATGTATCCCTGCAAAGTTTGGTGAAGATTTGAGTATGTAGTTTTTGACCTTATCTGGAACCTCCCATCTGAAAATTTGAAAATTCCTAAAAAATCCGTCGAAAATCTTGATGTCTCCAATCTCTTGTTTTGTACGTTTTTTCCACGTGTCTTGACATCCAATGTATCCCTTCAAAGTTTGGTGATGATCTGAGTATGTAGTTTTTGACCTTATATGGAACCTCCTTTCTGAAAATTTGAAAATTCTTAAAAAATTCGTCCAAAATCTTGATGTCTCCAATCCCTTTGTTTTGTACGTTTTTTCCACGTGTCTTGACATCTAATGTATCCCTGCAACGTTTGGTGAAGATCTGAGTATGTAGTTTTTGACCTTATCTGGAACCTCCTATCTGAAAGTTTGAAAATTCTTAAAAAATTCGTCCAAAATCTTGACGTCTCCAATCTCTTGTTTTATACGTTTTTTCCACGTGTCTTGATATCCAATGTATCCCTGCAAAGTTTGGTGAAGATCTGAGTATGTAGTTTTTGACCTTATCTGGAACCTCCCATCTGAAAATTTGAAAATTCTTAAAAAATCCGTTCAAAATCTTGATGACCCCAATCTCTTGTTTTGTACGTTTTTATCACGTGTTTTGACATCCAATGTATCCCTGCAAAGTTTGGTGAAGATCTGAGTATGTAGTTTTTGACCTTATATGGAACCTCCTTTCTGAAAATTTGAAAATTCTTAAAAAATTCGTCCAAAATCTTGATTTCCCCAATCTCTTGTTTTGTACGTTTTTTCCACGTGTCTTGACATCCAATGTATCCCTGCAAAGTTTGGTGAAGATCTGAGTATGTCGTTTTTGACCTTATCTGGAACCTCCCATCTTAAAATTTGAAAATTCTTCAAAAATACGTCCAAAATCTTGATGTCTCCAATCTCTTGTTTTGTACGTTTTTTCCACGTTTCTTGACATGCAAAGTATCCCTGCAATGTTTGGTGAAGATCTGAGTATGTAGTTTTTGACCTTATATGGAACCTCCTATCTGAAAATTTGAAAATTCTTAAAAAATTTGACCAAAATCTTGATATCCCCAATCCGATGTTTTGTATGTTTTTTCCACGTGTCTTGACATCCAATGTATCCCTGCAATCTTTGGTGAAGATCTGAGTATGTAGTTTTTGACCTTATATGGAACCTCCTATCTTAAAAATTTGAAAATTCTTAAAAAATTTGACCAAAATCTTGATGTCCCCAATCCTATGTTTTGTATGTTTTTCCCACGTGTCTTGACATCCAATGTATCCCTGCAAAGTTTGGTGAAGATCTGAGTATGTAGTTTTTGACCTTATCTGGAACCTCCCATCTGAAAATTTGAAAATTCTTAAAAAATTCGTCCAAAAACTTGATGTCTCCAATCTCTTGTTTTGTACGTTTTTTCCACGTGTCTCGACATACAATGTATCCCTGCAAAGTTTGGTGAAGATTTGAGTATGTAGTTTTTGACCTTATCTGGAACCTCCCATCTGAAAATTTGAAAATTCCTAAAAAATCCGTCGAAAATCTTGATGTCTCCAATCTCTTGTTTTGTACGTTTTTTCCACGTGTCTCGACATCCAATGTATCCCTGCAAAGTTTGGTGAAGATCTGAGTATGTAGTTTTTGACCTTATCTGGAACCTCCCACCTGAAAATTTGAAAATTCCTAAAAAATCCGTCCAAAATCTTGATGTCTCCAATATCTTGTTTTGTACGTTTTTTCCACGTGTCTTGACATCCAATGTATCCCTTCAAAGTTTGGTGATGATCTGAGTATGTAGTTTTTGACCTTATATGGAACCTCCTTTCTGAAAATTTGAAAATTCTTAAAAAATTCGTCCAAAATCTTGATGTCTCCAATCCCTTTGTTTTGTACGTTTTTTCCACGTGTCTTGACATCCAATGTATCCCTGCAAAGTTTGGTGAAGATCTGAGTATGTAGTTTTTGACCTTATATGCAACCTCCTTTCTGAAAATTTGAAAATTCTTAAAAAATTCGTCCAAAATCTTGATGTCTCCAATCTCTTGTTTTGTATGTTTTTTCCACGTGTCTTGACATCCAATGTATCCCTGCAAAGTTTGGTGAAGATCTGAGTTTGTAGTTTTTGACCTTATATGGAACCTCCTATCTGAAAATTTGAAAATTCTTAAAAAATTTGACCAAAATCTTGATGTCTCCAATCTCTTGTGTTGTACGTTTTTTCCATGTGTCTTGACATCCAATGTATCCCTGCAAAGTTTGGTGAAGATCTGAGTATGTAGTTTTTGACCTTATCTGGAACCTCCTTTCTGAAAATTTGAAAATTTTTAAAAAATTCGTCAAAAATCTTGATGTCTCCAATCTCTTGTTTTGTACGTTTTTTCCACGTGTCTTGACATCCAATGTATCCCTGCAATGTTTGGTGAAGATCTGAGTATGTATTCTTTGACCTTATATGAAACCTCCTATCTGAAAATTTGAAAATTTTTAAAAAATTTGACCAAAATCTTGATGTCCCCAACCCTATGTTTTGTATGTTTTTCCACGTGTCTTGACATCCAATGTATCCCTGAAAAGTTTGGTGAAGATCTGAGTATGTCGTTTTTGACCTCATCTGGAACCTCCCATCTGAAAATTTGAAAATTCTTAAAAAAATCGTCCAAAATCTTGATGTCTCCAATCTCTTGTTTTGTACGTTTTTTCCACGTGTCTCGACATCCAATGTATCCCTGCAAAGTTTGGTGAAGATCTGAGTATGTAGTTTTTGACCTTATCTGGAACATCCTATCTGAAAATTTGATAATCCTTAAAAAATTCGACCAAAATCTTGATGTCCCCAATCTCTTGTTTTGTATGTTTTTTCCACGTGTCTTGACATCCAATGTATCCCTGCAAAGTTTGGTGAAGATCTGAGTATGTAGTTTTTGACCTTATATGCAACCTCCTTTCTGAAAATTTGAAAATTCTTAAAAAATTCGTCCAAAATCTTGATGTCTCCAATCTCTTGTTTTGTATGTTTTTTCCACGTGTCTTGACATCCAATGTATCCCTGCAAAGTTTGGTGAAGATCTGAGTTTGTAGTTTTTGACCTTATATGGAACCTCCTATCTGAAAATTTGAAAATTCTTAAAAAATTTGACCAAAATCTTGATGTCTCCAATCTCTTGTGTTGTACGTTTTTCCATGTGTCTTGACATCCAATGTATCCCTGCAAAGTTTGGTGAAGATCTGAGTATGTAGTTTTTGACCTTATCTGGAACCTCCTTTCTGAAAATTTGAAAATTTTTAAAAAATTCGTCAAAAATCTTGATGTCTCCAATCTCTTGTTTTGTACGTTTTTTCCACGTGTCTTGACATCCAATGTATCCCTGCAATGTTTGGTGAAGATCTGAGCATGTATTCTTTGACCTTATATGAAACCTCCTATCTGAAAATTTGAAAATTTTTAAAAAATTTGACCAAAATCTTGATGTCCCCAACCCTATGTTTTGTATGTTTTTTCCACGTGTCTTGACATCCAATGTATCCCTGAAAAGTTTGGTGAAGATCTGAGTATGTCGTTTTTGACCTCATCTGGAACCTCCCATCTGAAAATTTGAAAATTCTTAAAAAATTCGTCCAAAATCTTGATGTCTCCAATCTCTTGTTTTGTACGTTTTTTCCACGTGTCTCGACATCCAATGTATCCCTGCAAAGTTTGGTGAAGATCTGATTATGTAGTTTTTGACCTTATCTGGAACCTCCCACCTGAAAATTTGAAAATTCCTAAAAAATCCGTCCAAAATCTTGATGTCTCCAATATCTTGTTTTGTACGTTTTTTCCACGTGTCTTGACATCCAATGTATCCCTTCAAAGTTTGGTGAAGATCTGAGTATGTAGTTTTTGACCTTATATGGAACCTCCTTTCTGAAAATTTGAAAATTCTTAAAAAATTCGTCCAAAATCTTGATGTCTCCAATCCCATGTTTTGTACGTTTTTTCCACGTGTCTTGACATACAATGTATCCCTGCAACGTTTGGTGAAGTTCTGAGTATGTAGTTTTTGACCTTATCTGGAACCTCCTATCTGAAAGTTTGAAAATTCTTAAAAAATTCGTCCAAAATCTTGATGTCTCCAATCTCTTGTTTTGTACGTTTTTTCCACGTGTCTTGACATCCAATGTATCCCTGCAATGTTTGGTGAAGATCTGAGTATGTAGTTTTTGACCTTATATGGAACCTCCTATCTGAAAATTTGAAAGTTCTTAAAAAAATTGACCAAAATCTTGATATCCCCAATCCTATGTTTTGTATGTTTTTTCCACGTGTCTTGACATCCAATGTATCCCTGCAAAGTTTGGTGAAGATCTGAGTATGTAGTTTTTGACCTTATCTGGAACATCCTATCTGAAAATTTGAAAATTCTTAAAAAATTCGACCAAAATCTTGATGTCCCCAATCCTATGTTTTGTATGTTTTTTCCACGGGACTTGACATCCAATGTATCCCTGCAAAGTTTGGTGAAGATCTGAGTATGTAGTTTTTGACCTTATATGGAACCTCCTATCTGAAAATTTGAAAATTCTTAAAAAATTTGACCAAAATCTTGATGTCTCCAATCTCTTGTTTTGTACGTTTTTTCCATGTGTCTTGACATCCAATGTATCCCTGCAAAGTTTGGTGAAGATCTGAGTATGTAGTTTTTGACCTTATCTGGAACCTCCTTTCTGAAAATTTGAAAATTCTTAAAAAATTCGTCCAAAATCTTGATGTCTCCAATCTTTTGTTTTGTACGTTTTTTCCACGTGTCTTGACATCCAATGTATCCCTGCAAAGTTTGGTGAAGATCTGAGTATGTAGTTTTTGACCTTATCTGGAACCTCCCATCTGAAAATTTGAAAATTCCTAAAAAATCCGTACAAAATCTTCATGACCCCAATCTCTTGTTTTGTATGTTTTTTCCACGTGTCTTGACATCCAATGTATCCCTGCAAAGTTTGGTGAAGATCTGAGTATGTAGTTTTTGACCTTATATGGAACCTCCTATCTGAAAATTTGAAAATTCTTAAAAAATTCGTCCAAAATCTTGATGTATCCAATCTCTTGTTTTGTACGTTTTTTCCACGTGTCTTGACATCCAATGTATCCCTGAAAATTTTGGTGAAGATCTGAGTATGTCGTTTTTGACCTTATCTGGAACCTCCCATCTGAAAATTTGAAAATTCTTAAAAAATTCGTCCAAAAACTTGATGTCTCCAATCTCTTGTTTTGTACGTTTTTCCCACGTGTCTTGACATCCAATGTATCCCTGCAAAGTTTGGTGAAGATTTGAGTATGTAGTTTTTGACCTTATCTGGAACCTCCCATCTGAAAATTTGAAAATTCCTAAAAAATCCGTCGAAAATCTTGATGTCTCCAATCTCTTGTTTTGTACGTTTTTTCCACGTGTCTTGACATCCAATGTATCCCTTCAAAGTTTGGTGATGATCTGAGTATGTAGTTTTTGACCTTATATGGAACCTCCTTTCTGAAAATTTGAAAATTCTTAAAAAATTCGTCCAAAATCTTGATGTCTCCAATCCCTTTGTTTTGTACGTTTTTTCCACGTGTCTTGACATCTAATGTATCCCTGCAACGTTTGGTGAAGATCTGAGTATGTAGTTTTTGACCTTATCTGGAACCTCCTATCTGAAAGTTTGAAAATTCTTAAAAAATTCGTCCAAAATCTTGACGTCTCCAATCTCTTGTTTTATACGTTTTTTCCACGTGTCTTGATATCCAATGTATCCCTGCAAAGTTTGGTGAAGATCTGAGTATGTAGTTTTTGACCTTATCTGGAACCTCCCATCTGAAAATTTGAAAATTCCTAAAAAATCCGTTCAAAATCTTGATGACCCCAATCTCTTGTTTTGTACGTTTTTATCACGTGTTTTGACATCCAATGTATCACTGCAAAGTTTGGTGAAGATCTGAGTATGTAGTTTTTGACCTTATCTGGAACCTCCTATCTGAAAATTTGAAAATTCTTAAAAAATTCGTCCAAAATCTTGATGTCTCCAATCTTTTGTTTTGTACGTTTTTCCCACGTGTCTTGACATCCAATGTATCCCTGCAAAGTTTGGTGAAGATCTGAGTATGTAGTTTTTGACCTTATCTGGAACCTCATTTCTGAAAATTTGAAAATTCCTCAAAAATTCGTCCAAAATCTGGATGTCTCCAATCTCTTGTTTTGTACGTTTTTTCCACGTGTCTTGACATCCAATGTATCCCTGCAAAGTTTGGTGAAGATCTGAGTATGTAGTTTTTGACCTTATATGGAACCTCCTTTCTGAAAATTTGAAAATTCTTAAAAAATTCGTCCAAAATCTTGATTTCCCCAATCTCTTGTTTTGTACGTTTTTTCCACGTGTCTTGACATCCAATGTATCCCTGCAAAGTTTGGTGAAGATCTGAGTATGTCGTTTTTGACCTTATCTGGAACCTCCCATCTTAAAATTTGAAAATTCTTCAAAAATACGTCCAAAATCTTGATGTCTCCAATCTCTTGTTTTGTACGTTTTTTCCACGTTTCTTGACATGCAAAGTATCCCTGCAATGTTTGGTGAAGATCTGAGTATGTAGTTTTTGACCTTATATGGAACCTCCTATCTGAAAATTTGAAAATTCTTAAAAAATTTGACCAAAATCTTGATATCCCCAATCCGATGTTTTGTATGTTTTTTCCACGTGTCTTGACATCCAATGTATCCCTGCAATCTTTGGTGAAGATCTGAGTATGTAGTTTTTGACCTTATATGGAACCTCCTATCTTAAAAATTTGAAAATTCTTAAAAAATTTGACCAAAATCTTGATGTCCCCAATCCTATGTTTTGTATGTTTTTCCCACGTGTCTTGACATCCAATGTATCCCTGCAAAGTTTGGTGAAGATCTGAGTATGTAGTTTTTGACCTTATCTGGAACCTCCCATCTGAAAATTTGAAAATTCTTAAAAAATTCGTCCAAAAACTTGATGTCTCCAATCTCTTGTTTTGTACGTTTTTTCCACGTGTCTCGACATCCAATGTATCCCTGCAAAGTTTGGTGAAGATTTGAGTATGTAGTTTTTGACCTTATCTGGAACCTCCCATCTGAAAATTTGAAAATTCCTAAAAAATCCGTCGAAAATCTTGATGTCTCCAATCTCTTGTTTTGTACGTTTTTTCCACGTGTCTTGACATCCAATGTATCCCTTCAAAGTTTGGTGATGATCTGAGTATGTAGTTTTTGACCTTATATGGAACCTCCTTTCTGAAAATTTGAAAATTCTTAAAAAATTCTTCCAAAATCTTGATGTCTCCAATCCCTTTGTTTTGTACGTTTTTTCCACGTGTCTTGACATCTAATGTATCCCTGCAACGTTTGGTGAAGATCTGAGTATGTAGTTTTTGACCTTATCTGGAACCTCCTATCTGAAAATTTGAAAATTCTTAAAAAATTCGTCCAAAATCTTGATGTCTCCAATCTTTTGTTTTGTACGTTTTTCCCACGTGTCTTGACATCCAATGTATCCCTGCAAAGTTTGGTGAAGATCTGAGTATGTAGTTTTTGACCTTATCTGGAACCTCATTTCTGAAAATTTGAAAATTCCTCAAAAATTCGTCCAAAATCTGGATGTCTCCAATCTCTTGTTTTGTACGTTTTTTCCACGTGTCTTGATATCCAATGTATCCCTGCAAAGTTTGGTGAAGATCTGAGTATGTAGTTTTTGACCTTATATGGAACCTCCTTTCTGAAAATTTGAAAATTCTTAAAAAATTCGTCCAAAATCTTGATTTCCCCAATCTCTTGTTTTGTACGTTTTTTCCACGTGTCTTGACATCCAATGTATCCCTGCTAAGTTTGGTGAAGATCTGAGTATGTCGTTTTTGACCTTATCTGGAACCTCCCATCTTAAAATTTGAAAATTCTTCAAAAATACGTCCAAAATCTTGATGTCTCCAATCTCTTGTTTTGTACGTTTTTTCCACGTTTCTTGACATGCAAAGTATCCCTGCAATGTTTGGTGAAGATCTGAGTATGTAGTTTTTGACCTTATATGGAACCTCCTATCTGAAAATTTGAAAATTCTTAAAAAATTTGACCAAAATCTTGATATCCCCAATCCGATGTTTTGTATGTTTTTTCCACGTGTCTTGACATCCAATGTATCCCTGCAATCTTTGGTGAAGATCTGAGTATGTAGTTTTTGACCTTATATGGAACCTCCTATCTTAAAAATTTGAAAATTCTTAAAAAATTTGACCAAAATCTTGATGTCCCCAATCCTATGTTTTGTATGTTTTTCCCACGTGTCTTGACATCCAATGTATCCCTGCAAAAGTTTGGTGAAGATCTGAGTATGTAGTTTTTGACCTTATCTGGAACCTCCTATCTGAAAATTTGAAAATTCTTAAAAAATTCGTCCAAAATCTTGATGTCTCCAATCTCTTGTTTTGTACGTTTTTCCACGTGTCTTGACATCCAATGTATCCCTGCAATGTTTGTTGAAGATCTGAGTATGTAGTTTTTGACCTTATATGGAACCTCCTATCTGAAAATTTGAAAATTCCTCAAAAATTCGACCAAAACCTTGATGTCCCCAATCCTATGTTTTGTAAATTTTTTCCACATGTCTTGACATCCAATGTATCCCTGCAAAGTTTGGTGAAGATCTCAGTATGTAGTTTTTGACCTTATCTGGAATCTCCTATCTGAAAATTTGAAAATTTTGAAAAAATTCGTCCAAAATCTTGATGTCTCCAATCTCTTGTTTTGTACGTTTTTCCACGTGTCTCCACATCCAATGTATCTATGCGAAGTTTGATGAAGATCTGAGTATGTCGTTTTTGACCTTATCTGGAACCTCCCATCTGAAAATTTGAAAATTCTTAAAAAATTCGTCGAAAATCTTGATGTCTCCAATCTCTTGTTTTGTACGTTTTTTCCACGTGTCTTGACATCCAATGTATCCCTGCAATGTTTGGTGAAGATCTGAGTATGTAGTTTTTGACCTTATATGGAACCTCCTATCTGAAAATTTGAAAATTCTTAAAAAATTTGACCAAAATCTTGATGTCCCCAATCCTATGTTTTGTATGTTTTTTCCACGTGGCTTGACATCCAATGTATCCCTGCAATGTTTGGTGAAGATCTTTGTATGTAGTTTTTGACCTTATATGGAACCTCCTATCTGAAAATTTGAAAATTCTTAAAAAATTTGACCAAAATCTTGATGTCCCCAATCCTATGTTTTGTATGTTTTTTCCACGTGTCTTGACATCCAATGTATCCCTGAAATCTTTGGTGAAGATCTGAGTATGTAGTTTTTGACCTTATATGGAACCTCCTATCTGAAAATTTGAAAATTCTTAAAAAATTTGACCAAAATCTTGATGTCCCCAATCCTATGTTTTGTATGTTCTTTCCACGTGTCTTGACATCCAATGTATCCCTGCAAAGTTTGGTGAAGATCTTTGTATGTCGTTTTTGACCTTATCTGGAACATCCTTTCTGAAAATTTGAAAATTCTTAAAAAAATTCGTCCAAAATCTTGATGTCTCCAATCTCTTGTTTTGTACGTTTTTTCACGTGTCTTCACATCCAATGTATCCCTGCAAAGTTTGGTGAAGATCTGAGTATGTAGTTTTTGACCTTATCTGGAACCTCTCATCTGAAAATTTGAAAATTCCTAAAAAATCCTTCCAAAATCTTGATGACACCAATCTCTTGTTTTGTACGTTTTTTCCACGTGTCTTGACATCCAATGTATCCCTGCAAAGTTTGGTGAAGATCTGAGTATGTAGTTTTTGACCTTATCTGGAACCTCCTTTCTGAAAATTTGAAAATTCTTCAAAAATTCGTCCAAAATCTTGATGTCTCCACTCTCTTGTTTTGTACGTTTTTTCCACGTGTCTTGACATCCAATGTATCCCTGCAAAGTTTGTTGAAGATCTGAGTATGTAGTTTTTGACCTTATATGGAGCCTCCTTTCTGAAAATTTGAAAATTCTTAAAAAATTCATCCAAAATCTTGATGTCTCCAATCTCTTGTTTTGTACGTTTTTTCCACGTTTCTTGACATCCAATGTATCCCTGCCAAGTTTGGTGAAGATCTGAGTATGTAGTTTTTGACCTTATATGGAACCTCCTTTCTGAAAATTTGAAAAATCTTAAAAAATTCGTCCAAAATCTTGATGTCCCCAATCTCTTGTTTTGTACGTTTTTTCCACGTGTCTTGACATCCAATGTATCCCTGCAAAGTTTGGTGAAGATCTGAGTATGTCGTTTTTGACCTTATCTGGAACTTCCCATCTGAAAATTTGAAAATTCTTAAAAAATTCGTCCAAAATCTTGATGTCTCCAATCTCTTGTTTTGTACGTTTTTTCCACGTGTCTTCACATCCAATGTATCCCTGCAAAGTTTGGTGAAGATCTGAGTATGTAGTTTTTGACCTTATATGGTACCTCCTTTCTGAAAATTTGAAAATTCTTAAAAAATTCGTCCAAAATTTTCATGTCACCAATCCTATGTTTTGTATGTTTTTTCCACGTGTCTTGACATCCAATGTATCCATGCAAAGTTTGGTGAAAATCTGAGTATGTCGTTTTTGACCTTATCTGGAACCTCCCATCTGAAAATTTGAAAATTCTTAAAAAATTCGTCGAAAATCTTGATTCTCCAATCTCTTGTTTTGTACGTTTTTTCCACGTGTCTTGACATGCAAAGTATCCCTGCAAAGTTTGGTGAGGATCTGAGTATGTAGTTTTTGACCTTATCTGGACCCTCCTATCTGAAAATTTGAAAATTCTTAAAAAATTCGTCCAAAATATTGATGTCTCCAATCTCTTGTTTTGTACGTTTTTTCCACGTGTCCTGACATCCAATGTATCCCTGCAAAGTTTGGTGAAGATCTGAGTATGTAGTTTTTGACCTTATCTGGAACATCATTTCTGAAAATTTGAAAATTCCTCAAAAATTCGTCCAAAAACTTTATGTCTCCAATCTCTTGTTTTGTACGTTTTTCCACGTGTCTTGACATCCAATGTATCCCTGCAATGTTTGTTGAAGATCTGAGTATGTAGTTTTTGACCTTATATGGAACCTCCTATCTGAAAATTTGAAAATTCCTCAAAAATTCGACCAAAATCTTGATGTCCCCAATCCTATGTTTTGTAAATTTTTTCCACATGTCTTGACATCCAATGTATCCCTGCAAAGTTTGGTGAAGATCTCAGTATGTAGTTTTTGACCTTATCTGGAATCTCCTATCTGAAAATTTGAAAATTTTGAAAAAATTCGTCCAAAATCTTGATGTCTCCAATCTCTTGTTTTGTACGTTTTTTCCACGTGTCTCCACATCCAATGTATCTATGCGAAGTTTGATCAAGATCTGAGTATGTCGTTTTTGACCTTATCTGGAACCTCCCATCTGAAAATTTGAAAATTCTTAAAAAATTCGTCGAAAATCTTGATGTCTCCAATCTCTTGTTTTGTACAATTTTTCCACGTGTCTTGACATCCAATGTATCCCTGCAATGTTTGGTGAAGATCTGAGTATGTAGTTTTTGACCTTATATGGAACTTCCCATCTGAAAATTTGAAAATTCTTAAAAAATTTGACCAAAATCTTGATGTCCCCAATCCTATGTTTTGTATGTTTTTTCCACGTGTCTTGACATCCAATGTATCCCTGCAATGTTTGGTGAAGATCTTTGTATGTAGTTTTTGACCTTATATGGAACCTCCTATCTGAAAATTTGAAAATTCTTAAAAAATTTGACCAAAATCTTGATGTCCCCAATCCTATGTTTTGTATGTTTTTTCCACGTGTCTTGACATCCAATGTATCCCTGCAATGTTTGGTGAAGATCTGAGTATGTAGTTTTTGACCTTATATGGAACCTCCTATCTGAAAATTTGAAAATTCTTAAAAAATTTGACCAAAATCTTGATGTCCCCAATCCTATGTTTTGTATGTTTTTTCCACGTGTCTTGACATCCAATGTATCCCTGCAATCTTTGTTGAAGATCTGAGTATGTAGTTTTTGACCTTATATGGAACCTCCTATCTGAAAATTTGAAAATTCTTAAAAAATTTGACCAAAATCTTGATGTCCCCAATCCTATGTTTTGTATGTTCTTTCCACGTGTCTTGACATCCAATGTATCCCTGCAAAGTTTGGTGAAGATCTTTGTATGTCGTTTTTGACCTTATCTGGAACATCCTTTCTGAAAATTTGAAAATTCTTAAAAAAATTCGTCCAAAATCTTGATGTCTCCAATCTCTTGTTTTGTACGTTTTTTCACGTGTCTTCACATCCAATGTATCCCTGCAAAGTTTGGTGAAGATCTGAGTATGTAGTTTTTGACCTTATCTGGAACCTCTCATCTGAAAATTTGAAAATTCCTAAAAAATCCTTCCAAACTCTTGATGACACCAATCTCTTGTTTTGTACGTTTTTTCCACGTGTCTTGACATCCAATGTATCCCTGCAAAGTTTGGTGAAGATCTGAGTATGTAGTTTTTGACCTTATCTGGAACCTCCTTTCTGAAAATTTGAAAATTCTTCAAAAATTCGTCCAAAATCTTGATGTCTCCACTCTCTTGTTTTGTACGTTTTTTCCACGTGTCTTGACATCCAATGTATCCCTGCAAAGTTTGTTGAAGATCTGAGTATGTAGTTTTTGACCTTATATGGAGCCTCCTTTCTGAAAATTTGAAAATTCTTAAAAAATTCATCCAAAATCTTGATGTCTCCAATCTCTTGTTTTGTACGTTTTTTCCACGTTTCTTGACATCCAATGTATCCCTGCCAAGTTTGGTGAAGATCTGAGTATGTAGTTTTTGACCTTATATGGAACCTCCTTTCTGAAAATTTGAAAAATCTTAAAAAATTCGTCCAAAATCTTGATGTCCCCAATCTCTTGTTTTGTACGTTTTTTCCACGTGTCTTGACATCCAATGTATCCCTGCAAAGTTTGGTGAAGATCTGAGTATGTCGTTTTTGACCTTATCTGGAACCTCCCATCTGAAAATTTGAAAATTCTTAAAAAATTCGTCCAAAATCTTGATGTCTCCAATCTCTTGTTTTGTACGTTTTTTCCACGTGTCTTCACATCCAATGTATCCCTGCAAAGTTTGGTGAAGATCTGAGTATGTAGTTTTTGACCTTATATGGTACCTCCTTTCTGAAAATTTGAAAATTCTTAAAAAATTCGTCCAAAATTTTCATGTCACCAATCCTATGTTTTGTATGTTTTTTCCACGTGTCTTGACATCCAATGTATCCATGCAAAGTTTGGTGAAAATCTGAGTATGTCGTTTTTGACCTTATCTGGAACCTCCCATCTGAAAATTTGAAAATTCTTAAAAAATTCGTCGAAAATCTTGATTCTCCATTCTCTTGTTTTGTACGTTTTTTCCACGTGTCTTGACATGCAAAGTATCTATGCAAAGTTTGGTGAGGATCTGAGTATGTAGTTTTTGACCTTATCTGGACCCTCCTATCTGAAAATTTGAAAATTCTTAAAAAATTCGTCCAAAATATTGATGTCTCCAATCTCTTGTTTTGTACGTTTTTTCCACGTGTCCTGACATCCAGTGTATCCCTGCAAAGTTTGGTGAAGGTCTGAGTATGTAGTTTTTGACCTTATCTGGAACATCATTTCTGAAAATTTGAAAATTCCTCAAAAATTCGTCCAAAATCTTGATGTCTCCAATCTCTTGTTTTGTACGTTTTTTCCACGTGTCTTGACATCCAATGTATCCCTGCAAAGTTTGGTGAAGATCTGAGTATGTAGTTCTTGACCTTATATGGAACCTCCTATCTGAAAATTTGAAAATTCTTAAAAAATTTGACCAAAATCTTGATGTCCCCAATCCTATGTTTTGTATGTTTTTTCCACGTGTCTTGACATCCAATGTATCCCTGCAGAGTTTGGTGAAGATCTGAGTATGTCGTTTCTGACCTTATCTGGATCATCCTTTCTGAAAATTTGAAAATTCTTAAAAAATTCGTCCAAAATCTTGACGTCTCCAATCTCTTGTTTTATACGTTTTTTCCACGTGTCTTGATATCCAATGTATCCCTGCAAAGTTTGGTGAAGATCTGAGTATGTAGTTTTTGACCTTATCTGGAACCTCCCATCTGAAAATTTGAAAATTCCTAAAAAATCAGTTAAAAATCTTGATGACCCCAATCTCTTGTTTTGTACGTTTTTATCACGTGTTTTGACATCCAATGTATCCCTGCAAAGTTTGGTGAAGATCTGAGTATGTAGTTTTTGACCTTATCTGGAACCTCCTATCTGAAAATTTGAAAATTCTTAAAAAATTCGTCCAAAATCTTGATGTCTCCAATCTCTTGTTTTGTACGTTTTTCCCACGTGTCTTGACATCCAATGTATCCCTGCAAAGTTTGGTGAAGATCTGAGTATGTAGTTTTTGACCTTATCTGGAACCTCATTTCTGAAAATTTGAAAATTCCTCAAAAATTCGTCCAAAATCTGGATGTCTCCAATCTCTTGTTTTGTACGTTTTTTCCACGTGTCTTGACATCCAATGTATCCCTGCAAAGTTTGGTGAAGATCTGAGTATGTAGTTTTTGACCTTATCTGGAACCTCCTATCTGAAAATTTGAAAATTCTTAAAAAATTCGTCCAAAATCTTGATGTCTCCAATCTCTTGTTTTGTACGTTTTTCCACGTGTCTTGACATCCAATGTATCCCAGCATAGTTTGGTGAAGATCTGAGTATGTAGTTTTTGACCTTATATGGAACCTCCCATCTGAAAATTTGAAAATTTTTAAAAAATTCGACCAAAATCTTGATGTCCCCAATTCTATGTTTTGTATGTTTTTTCCACGTGTCTTGACATCCAATGTATCCATGCAAAGTTTGGTGAAGATCTGAGTATGTCGTTTTTGACCTTATCTGGAACCTCCCATCTGAAAATTTGAAAATTCTTAAAAAATTCGTCGAAAATCTTGATGTCTCCAATCTCTTGTTTTGTACGTTTTTTCTACGTGTCTTGACATCCAATGTATCCCTGCAATCTTTGGTGAAGATCTGAGTATGTAGTTTTTGACCTTATCTGGAACCTCCTATCTGAAAATTTGAAAATTCTTAAAAAATTCGTCCAAAATCTTGATGTCTCCAATCTCTTGTCTTGTACGTTTTTTCCACGTGTCTTGACATCCAATGTATCCCTGCAAAGTTTGGTGAAGATCTGAGTATGTAGTTTTTGACCTTATCTGGAACCTCCCATCTGAAAATTTGAAAATTCCTAAAAAATCCGTCCAAAATCTTGATGACCCCAATCTCTTGTTTTGTATGTTTTTTTACGTGTCTTTACATCCAATGTATCCCTGCAAAGTTTGGTGAAGATCTGAGTATGTAGTTTTTGACCTTATATGGAACCTCCTATCTGAAAATTTGAAAATTCTTAAAAAATTCGTCCAAAATCTTGATGTATCCAATCTCTTGTTTTGTACGTTTTTTCCACGTGTCTTGACATCCAATGTATCCCTGAAAAGTTTGGTGAAGATCTGAGTATGTCGTTTTTGACCTTATCTGGAACCTCCCATCTGAAAATTTGAAAATTCTTAAGAAATTCGTCCAAAATCTTGATGTCTCCAATCTCTTGTTTTGTACGTTTTTTCCACGTGTCTCGACATCCAATGTATCCCTGCAAAGTTTGGTGAAGATCTGAGTATGTAGTTTTTGACCTTATCTAGAACCTCCCATCTGAAAATTTGAAAATTCCTAAAAAATCCGTCCAAATTCTTGATGTCTCCAATCTCTTGTTTTGTACGTTTTTTCCACGTGTCTTGACATCCAATGTATCCCTTCAAAGTTTGGTGATGATCTGAGTATGTAGTTTTTGACCTTATATGGAACCTCCTTTCTGAAAATTTGAAAATTCTTAAAAAATTCGTCCAAAATCTTGATGTCTCCAATCCCTTTGTTTTGTACGTTTTTTCCACGTGTCTTGACATCCAATGTATCCCTGCAACGTTTGGTGAAGATCTGAGTATGTAGTTTTTGACCTTATCTGGAACCTCCTATCTGAAAGTTTGAAAATTCTTCAAAAATTCGTCCAAAATCTTGATGTCTCCAATCTCTTGTTTTGTACGTTTTTTCCACGTGTCTTGACATCCAATGTATCCCTGCAATGTTTGGTGAAGATCTGAGTATGTATTCTTTGACCTTATATGGAACCTCCTATCTGAAAATTTGAAAATTCTTAAAAAATTTGACCAAAATCTTGATGTCCCCAATCCTATGTTTTGTATGTTTTTTCCACGTGTCTTGACATCCAATGTATCCCTGAAAAGTTTGATGAAGATCTGAGTATGTCGTTTTTGAGCTTATCTGGAACCTCCCATCTGAAAATTTGAAAATTCTTAAAAAATTCGTCCAAAATCTTGATGTCTCCAATCTTTTGTTTTGTACGTTTTTTCCACGTGTCTCGACATCCAATGTATCCCTGGAAAGTTTGGTGAAGATCTGAGTATGTAGTTTTTGACCTTATATGGAACCTCCTATCTGAAAATTTGAAAGTTCTTAAAAAAATTGACCAAAATCTTGATATCATCAATCCTATGTTTTGTATGTTTTTCCACGTGTCTTGACATCCAATGTATCCCTGCAAAGTTTGGTGAAGATCTGAGTATGTAGTTTTTGACCTTATCTGGAACATCCTATCTGAAAATTTGAAAATTCTTAAAAAATTCGACCAAAATCTTGATGTCCCCAATCCTATGTTTTGTATGATTTTTCCACGTGTCTTGACATCCAATGTATCCCTGCAAAGTTTGGTGAAGATCTGAGTATGTAGTTTTTGACCTTATATGCAACCTCCTTTCTGAAAATTTGAAAATTCTTAAAAAATTCGTCCAAAATCTTGATGCCTCCAATCTCTTGTTTTGTATGTTTTTTCCACGTGTCTTGACATCCAATGTATCCCTGCAAAGTTTGGTGAAGATCTGAGTTTGTAGTTTTTGACCTTATATGGAACCTCCTATCTGAAAATTTGAAAATTCTTAAAAAATTTGACCAAAATCTTGATGTCTCCAATCTCTTGTGTTGTACGTTTTTTCCATGTGTCTTGACATCCAATGTATCCCTGCAAAGATTGGTGAAGATCTGAGTATGTAGTTTTTGACCTTATCTGGAACCTCCTTTCTGAAAATTTGAAAATTTTTAAAAAATTCGTCAAAAATCTTGATGTCTCCAATCTCTTGTTTTGTACGTTTTTTCCACGTGTCTTGACATCCAATGTATCCCTGCAATGTTTGGTGAAGATCTGAGTATGTATTCTTTGACCTTATATGGAACCTCCTATCTGAAAATTTGAAAATTTTTAAAAAATTTGACCAAAATCTTGATGTCCCAACCCTATGTTTTGTATGTTTTTTCCACGTGTCTTGACATCCAATGTATCCCTGAAAAGTTTGGTGAAGATCTGAGTATGTCGTTTTTGACCTCATCTGGAACCTCCCATCTGAAAATTTGAAAATTCTTAAAAAATTCGTCCAAAATCTTGATGTCTCCAATCTCTTGTTTTGTACGTTTTTTCCACGTGTCTCGACATCCAATGTATCCCTGCAAAGTTTGGTGAAGATCTGAGTATGTAGTTTTTGACCTTATCTGGAACCTCCCACCTGAAAATTTGAAAATTCCTAAAAAATCCGTCCAAAATCTTGATGTCTCCAATATCTTGTTTTGTACGTTTTTTCCACGTGTCTTGACATCCAATGTATCCCTTCAAAGTTTGGTGAAGATCTGAGTATGTAGTTTTTGACCTTATATGGAACCTCCTTTCTGAAAATTTGAAAATTCTTAAAAAATTCGTCCAAAATCTTGATGTCTCCAATCCCATGTTTTGTATGTTTTTTCCACGTGTCTTGACATACAATGTATCCCTGCAACGTTTGGTGAAGTTCTGAGTATGTAGTTTTTGACCTTATCTGGAACCTCCTATCTGAAAGTTTGAAAATTCTTAAAAAATTCGTCCAAAATCTTGATGTCTCCAATCTCTTGTTTTGTACGTTTTTTCCACGTGTCTTGACATCCAATGTATCCCTGCAATGTTTGGTGAAGATCTGAGTATGTAGTTTTTGACCTTATATGGAACCTCCTATCTGAAAATTTGAAAGTTCTTAAAAAAATTGACCAAAATCTTGATATCCCCAATCCTATGTTTTGTATGTTTTTTCCACGTGTCTTGACATCCAATGTATCCCTGCAAAGTTTGGTGAAGATCTGAGTATGTAGTTTTTGACCTTATCTGGAACATCCTATCTGAAAATTTGAAAATTCTTAAAAAATTCGACCAAAATCTTGATGTCCCCAATCCTATGTTTTGTATGTTTTTTCCACGGGTCTTGACATCCAATGTATCCCTTAAAGTTTGGTGAAGATCTGAGTATGTAGTTTTTGACCTTATATGGAACCTCCTATCTGAAAATTTGAAAATTCTTAAAAAATTTGACCAAAATCTTGATGTCTCCAATCTCTTGTTTTGTACGTTTTTTCCATGTGTCTTGACATCCAATGTATCCCTGCAAAGTTTGGTGAAGATCTGAGTATGTAGTTTTTGACCTTATCTGGAACCTCCTTTCTGAAAATTTGAAAATTCTTAAAAAATTCGTCCAAAATCTTGATGTCTCCAATCTTTTGTTTTGTACGCTTTTTCCACGTGTCTTGACATCCAATGTATCCCTGCAAAGTTTGGTGAAGATCTGAGTATGTAGTTTTTGACCTTATCTGGAACCTCCCATCTGAAAATTTGAAAATTCCTAAAAAATCCGTACAAAATCTTCATGACCCCAATCTCTTGTTTTGTATGTTTTTTCCACGTGTCTTGACATCCAATGTATCCCTGCAAAGTTTGGTGAAGATCTGAGTATGTAGTTTTTGACTTTATATGGAACCTCCTATCTGAAAATTTGAAAATTCTTAAAAAATTCGTCCAAAATCTTGATGTATCCAATCTCTTGTTTTGTACGTTTTTTCCACGTGTCTTGACATCCAATGTATCCCTGAAAATTTTGGTGAAGATCTGAGTATGTCGTTTTTGACCTTATCTGGAACCTCCCATCTGAAAATTTGAAAATTCTTAAAAAATTCGTCCAAAATCTTGATGTCTCCAATCTCTTGTTTTGTACGTTTTTTCCACGTGTCTCGACATCCAATGTATCCCTGCAAAGTTTGGTGAAGATTTGAGTATGTAGTTTTTGACCTTATCTGGAACCTCCCATCTGAAAATTTGAAAATTCCTAAAAAATCCGTCGAAAATCTTGATGTCTCCAATCTCTTGTTTTGTACGTTTTTTCCACGTGTCTTGACATCCAATGTATCCCTTCAAAGTTTGGTGATGATCTGAGTATGTAGTTTTTGACCTTATATGGAACCTCCTTTCTGAAAATTTGAAAATTCTTAAAAAATTCGTCCAAAATCTTGATGTCTCCAATCCCTTTGTTTTGTACGTTTTTTCCACGTGTCTTGACATCTAATGTATCCCTGCAACGTTTGGTGAAGATCTGAGTATGTAGTTTTTGACCTTATCTGGAACCTCCTATCTGAAAGTTTGAAAATTCTTCAAAAATTCGTCCAAAATCTTGATGTCTCCAATCTCTTGTTTTGTACGTTTTTTCCACGTGTCTTGACATCCAATGTATCCCTGCAATGTTTGGTGAAGATCTGAGTATGTAGTTTTTGACCTTATATGGAACCTCCTATCTGAAAATTTGAAAATTCTTAAAAAATTTGACCAAAATCTTGATGTCCCCAATCCTATGTTTTGTATGTTTTTTCCACGTGTCTTGACATCCAATGTATCCCTGCAGAGTTTGGTGAAGATCTGAGTATGTCGTTTCTGACCTTATCTGGATCATCCTTTCTGAAAATTTGAAAATTTTTAAAAAATTCGTCCAAAATCTTGACGTCTCCAATCTCTTGTTTTATACGTTTTTTCCACGTGTCTTGATATCCAATGTATCCCTGCAAAGTTTGGTGAAGATCTGAGTATGTAGTTTTTGACCTTATCTGGAACCTCCCATCTGAAAATTTGAAAATTCCTAAAAAATCAGTTCAAAATCTTGATGACCCCAATCTCTTGTTTTGTACGTTTTTATCACGTGTTTTGACATCCAATGTATCCCTGCAAAGTTTGGTGAAGATCTGAGTATGTAGTTTTTGACCTTATCTGGAACCTCCTATCTGAAAATTTGAAAATTCTTAAAAAATTCGTCCAAAATCTTGATGTCTCCAATCTCTTGTTTTGTACGTTTTTCCCACGTGTCTTGACATCCAATGTATCCCTGCAAAGTTTGGTGAAGATCTGAGTATGTAGTTTTTGACCTTATCTGGAACCTCATTTCTGAAAATTTGAAAATTCCTCAAAAATTCGTCCAAAATCTGGATGTCTCCAATCTCTTGTTTTGTACGTTTTTTCCACGTGTCTTGACATCCAATGTATCCCTGCAAAGTTTGGTGAAGATCTGAGTATGTAGTTTTTGACCTTATCTGGAACCTCCTATCTGAAAATTTGAAAATTCTTAAAAAATTCGTCCAAAATCTTGATGTCTCCAATCTCTTGTTTTGTACGTTTTTCCACGTGTCTTGACATCCAATATATCCCAGCATAGTTTGGTGAAGATCTGAGTATGTAGTTTTTGACCTTATATGGAACCTCCCATCTGAAAATTTGAAAATTTTTAAAAAATTCGACCAAAATCTTGATGTCCCCAATTCTATGTTTTGTATGTTTTTTCCACGTGTCTTGACATCCAATGTATCCATGCAAAGTTTGGTGAAGATCTGAGTATGTCGTTTTTGACCTTATCTGGAACCTCCCATCTGAAAATTTGAAAATTCTTAAAAAATTCGTCGAAAATCTTGATGTCTCCAATCTCTTGTTTTGTACGTTTTTTCTACGTGTCTTGACATCCAATGTATCCCTGCAATCTTTGGTGAAGATCTGAGTATGTAGTTTTTGACCTTATCTGGAACCTCCTATCTGAAAATTTGAAAATTCTTAAAAAATTCGTCCAAAATCTTGATGTCTCCAATCTCTTGTCTTGTACGTTTTTTCCACGTGTCTTGACATCCAATGTATCCCTGCAAAGTTTGGTGAAGATCTGAGTATGTAGTTTTTGACCTTATCTGGAACCTCCCATCTGAAAATTTGAAAATTCCTAAAAAATCCGTCCAAAATCTTGATGACCCCAATCTCTTGTTTTGTATGTTTTTCCACGTGTCTTTACATCCAATGTATCCCTGCAAAGTTTGGTGAAGATCTGAGTATGTAGTTTTTGACCTTATATGGAACCTCCTATCTGAAAATTTGAAAATTCTTAAAAAATTCGTCCAAAATCTTGATGTATCCAATCTCTTGTTTTGTACGTTTTTTCCACGTGTCTTGACATCCAATGTATCCCTGAAAATTTTGGTGAAGATCTGAGTATGTCGTTTTTGACCTTATCTGGAACCTCCCATCTGAAAATTTGAAAATTCTTAAAAAATTCGTCCAAAATCTTGATGTCTCCAATCTCTTGTTTTGTACGTTTTTTCCACGTGTCTCGACATCCAATGTATCCCTGCAAAGTTTGGTGAAGATCTGAGTATGTAGTTTTTGACCTTATCTGGAACCTCCCATCTGAAAATTTGAAAATTCCTAAAAAATCCGTCCAAATTCTTGATGTCTCCAATCTCTTGTTTTGTACGTTTTTTCCACGTGTCTTGACATCCAATGTATCCCTGCAACGTTTGGTGAAGATCTGAGTATGTAGTTTTTGACCTTATCTGGAACCTCCTATCTGAAAGTTTGAAAATTCTTCAAAAATTCGTCCAAAATCTTGATGTCTCCAATCTCTTGTTTTGTACGTTTTTTCCACGTGTCTTGACATCCAATGTATCCCTGCAATGTTTGGTGAAGATCTGAGTATGTATTCTTTGACCTTATATGGAACCTCCTATCTGAAAATTTGAAAATTCTTAAAAAATTTGACCAAAATCTTGATGTCCCCAATCCTATGTTTTGTATGTTTTTTCCACGTGTCTTGACATCCAATGTATCCCTGAAAAGTTTGATGAAGATCTGAGTATGTCGTTTTTGAGCTTATCTGGAACCTCCCATCTGAAAATTTGAAAATTCTTAAAAAATTCGTCCAAAATCTTGATGTCTCCAATCTTTTGTTTTGTACGTTTTTTCCACGTGTCTCGACATCCAATGTATCCCTGGAAAGTTTGGTGAAGATCTGAGTATGTAGTTTTTGACCTTATATGGAACCTCCTATCTGAAAATTTGAAAGTTCTTAAAAAAATTGACCAAAATCTTGATATCATCAATCCTATGTTTTGTATGTTTTTCCACGTGTCTTGACATCCAATGTATCCCTGCAAAGTTTGGTGAAGATCTGAGTATGTAGTTTTTGACCTTATCTGGAACATCCTATCTGAAAATTTGAAAATTCTTAAAAAATTCGACCAAAATCTTGATGTCCCCAATCCTATGTTTTGTATGATTTTTCCACGTGTCTTGACATCCAATGTATCCCTGCAAAGTTTGGTGAAGATCTGAGTATGTAGTTTTTGACCTTATATGCAACCTCCTTTCTGAAAATTTGAAAATTCTTAAAAAATTCGTCCAAAATCTTGATGTCTCCAATCTCTTGTTTTGTATGTTTTTTCCACGTGTCTTGACATCCAATGTATCCCTGCAAAGTTTGGTGAAGATCTGAGTTTGTAGTTTTTGACCTTATATGGAACCTCCCATCTGAAAATTTGAAAATTCTTAAAAAATTTGACCAAAATCTTGATGTCTCCAATCTCTTGTGTTGTACGTTTTTTCCATGTGTCTTGACATCCAATGTATCCCTGCAAAGTTTGGTGAAGATCTGAGTATGTAGTTTTTGACCTTATCTGGAACCTCCTTTCTGAAAATTTGAAAATTTTTAAAAAATTCGTCAAAAATCTTGATGTCTCCAATCTCTTGTTTTGTACGTTTTTTCCACGTGTCTTGACATCCAATGTATCCCTGCAATGTTTGGTGAAGATCTGAGTATGTATTCTTTGACCTTATATGGAACCTCCTATCTGAAAATTTGAAAATTTTTAAAAAATTTGACCAAAATCTTGATGTCCCAACCCTATGTTTTGTATGTTTTTTCCACGTGTCTTGACATCCAATGTATCCCTGAAAAGTTTGGTGAAGATCTGAGTATGTCGTTTTTGACCTCATCTGGAACCTCCCATCTGAAAATTTGAAAATTCTTAAAAAATTCGTCCAAAATCTTGATGTCTCCAATCTCTTGTTTTGTACGTTTTTTCCACGTGTCTCGACATCCAATGTATCCCTGCAAAGTTTGGTGAAGATCTGAGTATGTAGTTTTTGACCTTATCTGGAACCTCCCACCTGAAAATTTGAAAATTCCTAAAAAATCCGTCCAAAATCTTGATGTCTCCAATATCTTGTTTTGTACGTTTTTTCCACGTGTCTTGACATCCAATGTATCCCTTCAAAGTTTGGTGAAGATCTGAGTATGTAGTTTTTGACCTTATATGGAACCTCCTTTCTGAAAATTTGAAAATTCTTAAAAAATTCGTCCAAAATCTTGATGTCTCCAATCCCATGTTTTGTATGTTTTTTCCACGTGTCTTGACATACAATGTATCCCTGCAACGTTTGGTGAAGTTCTGAGTATGTAGTTTTTGACCTTATCTGGAACCTCCTATCTGAAAATTTGAAAATTCTTAAAAAATTCGTCCAAAATCTTGATGTCTCCAATCTCTTGTTTTGTACGTTTTTTCCACGTGTCTTGACATCCAATGTATCCCTGCAATGTTTGGTGAAGATCTGAGTATGTAGTTTTTGACCTTATATGGAACCTCCTATCTGAAAATTTGAAAGTTCTTAAAAAAATTGACCAAAATCTTGATATCCCCAATCCTATGTTTTGTATGTTTTTTCCACGTGTCTTGACATCCAATGTATCCCTGCAAAGTTTGGTGAAGATCTGAGTATGTAGTTTTTGACCTTATCTGGAACATCCTATCTGAAAATTTGAAAATTCTTAAAAAATTCGACCAAAATCTTGATGTCCCCAATCCTATGTTTTGTATGTTTTTTCCACGGGTCTTGACATCCAATGTATCCCTTAAAGTTTGGTGAAGATCTGAGTATGTAGTTTTTGACCTTATATGGAACCTCCTATCTGAAAATTTGAAAATTCTTAAAAAATTTGACCAAAATCTTGATGTCTCCAATCTCTTGTTTTGTACGTTTTTTCCATGTGTCTTGACATCCAATGTATCCCTGCAAAGTTTGGTGAAGATCTGAGTATGTAGTTTTTGACCTTATCTGGAACCTCCTTTCTGAAAATTTGAAAATTCTTAAAAAATTCGTCCAAAATCTTGATGTCTCCAATCTTTTGTTTTGTACGCTTTTTCCACGTGTCTTGACATCCAATGTATCCCTGCAAAGTTTGGTGAAGATCTGAGTATGTAGTTTTTGACCTTATCTGGAACCTCCCATCTGAAAATTTGAAAATTCCTAAAAAATCCGTACAAAATCTTCATGACCCCAATCTCTTGTTTTGTATGTTTTTTCCACGTGTCTTGACATCCAATGTATCCCTGCAAAGTTTGGTGAAGATCTGAGTATGTAGTTTTTGACTTTATATGGAACCTCCTATCTGAAAATTTGAAAATTCTTAAAAAATTCGTCCAAAATCTTGATGTATCCAATCTCTTGTTTTGTACGTTTTTTCCACGTGTCTTGACATCCAATGTATCCCTGAAAATTTTGGTGAAGATCTGAGTATGTCGTTTTTGACCTTATCTGGAACCTCCCATCTGAAAATTTGAAAATTCTTAAAAAATTCGTCCAAAATCTTGATGTCTCCAATCTCTTGTTTTGTACGTTTTTTCCACGTGTCTCGACATCCAATGTATCCCTGCAAAGTTTGGTGAAGATTTGAGTATGTAGTTTTTGACCTTATCTGGAACCTCCCATCTGAAAATTTGAAAATTCCTAAAAAATCCGTCGAAAATCTTGATGTCTCCAATCTCTTGTTTTGTTCGTTTTTTCCACGTGTCTTGACATCCAATGTATCCCTTCAAAGTTTGGTGATGATCTGAGTATGTAGTTTTTGACCTTATATGGAACCTCCTTTCTGAAAATTTGAAAATTCTTAAAAAATTCGTCCAAAATCTTGATGTCTCCAATCCCTTTGTTTTGTACGTTTTTTCCACGTGTCTTGACATCTAATGTATCCCTGCAACGTTTGGTGAAGATCTGAGTATGTAGTTTTTGACCTTATCTGGAACCTCCTATCTGAAAGTTTGAAAATTCTTCAAAAATTCGTCCAAAATCTTGATGTCTCCAATCTCTTGTTTTGTACGTTTTTTCCACGTGTCTTGACATCCAATGTATCCCTGCAATGTTTGGTGAAGATCTGAGTATGTAGTTTTTGACCTTATATGGAACCTCCTATCTGAAAATTTGAAAATTCTTAAAAAATTTGACCAAAATCTTGATGTCCCCAATCCTATGTTTTGTATGTTTTTTCCACGTGTCTTGACATCCAATGTATCCCTGCAGAGTTTGGTGAAGATCTGAGTATGTCGTTTCTGACCTTATCTGGATCATCCTTTCTGAAAATTTGAAAATTTTTAAAAAATTCGTCCAAAATCTTGACGTCTCCAATCTCTTGTTTTATACGTTTTTTCCACGTGTCTTGATATCCAATGTATCCCTGCAAAGTTTGGTGAAGATCTGAGTATGTAGTTTTTGACCTTATCTGGAACCTCCCATCTGAAAATTTGAAAATTCCTAAAAAATCATTTCAAAATCTTGATGACCCCAATCTCTTGTTTTGTACGTTTTTATCACGTGTTTTGACATCCAATGTATCCCTGCAAAGTTTGGTGAAGATCTGAGTATGTAGTTTTTGACCTTATCTGGAACCTCCTATCTGAAAATTTGAAAATTCTTAAAAAATTCGTCCAAAATCTTGATGTCTCCAATCTCTTGTTTTGTACGTTTTTCCCACGTGTCTTGACATCCAATGTATCCCTGCAAAGTTTGGTGAAGATCTGAGTATGTAGTTTTTGACCTTATCTGGAACCTCATTTCTGAAAATTTGAAAATTCCTCAAAAATTCGTCCAAAATCTGGATGTCTCCAATCTCTTGTTTTGTACGTTTTTTCCACGTGTCTTGACATCCAATGTATCCCTGCAAAGTTTGGTGAAGATCTGAGTATGTAGTTTTTGACCTTATCTGGAACCTCCTATCTGAAAATTTGAAAATTCTTAAAAAATTCGTCCAAAATCTTGATGTCTCCAATCTCTTGTTTTGTACGTTTTTCCACGTGTCTTGACATCCAATGTATCCCAGCATAGTTTGGTGAAGATCTGAGTATGTAGTTTTTGACCTTATATGGAACCTCCCATCTGAAAATTTGAAAATTTTTAAAAAATTCGACCAAAATCTTGATGTCCCCAATTCTATGTTTTGTATGTTTTTTCCACGTGTCTTGACATCCAATGTATCCATGCAAAGTTTGGTGAAGATCTGAGTATGTCGTTTTTGACCTTATCTGGAACCTCCCATCTGAAAATTTGAAAATTCTTAAAAAATTCGTCGAAAATCTTGATGTCTCCAATCTCTTGTTTTGTACGTTTTTTCTACGTGTCTTGACATCCAATGTATCCCTGCAATCTTTGGTGAAGATCTGAGTATGTAGTTTTTGACCTTATCTGGAACCTCCTATCTGAAAATTTGAAAATTCTTAAAAAATTCGTCCAAAATCTTGATGTCTCCAATCTCTTGTCTTGTACGTTTTTTCCACGTGTCTTGACATCCAATGTATCCCTGCAAAGTTTGGTGAAGATCTGAGTATGTAGTTTTTGACCTTATCTGGAACCTCCCATCTGAAAATTTGAAAATTCCTAAAAAATCCGTCCAAAATCTTGATGACCCCAATCTCTTGTTTTGTATGTTTTTCCACGTGTCTTTACATCCAATGTATCCCTGCAAAGTTTGGTGAAGATCTGAGTATGTAGTTTTTGACCTTATATGGAACCTCCTATCTGAAAATTTGAAAATTCTTAAAAAATTCGTCCAAAATCTTGATGTATCCAATCTCTTGTTTTGTACGTTTTTTCCACGTGTCTTGACATCCAATGTATCCCTGAAAATTTTGGTGAAGATCTGAGTATGTCGTTTTTGACCTTATCTGGAACCTCCCATCTGAAAATTTGAAAATTCTTAAAAAATTCGTCCAAAATCTTGATGTCTCCAATCTCTTGTTTTGTACGTTTTTTCCACGTGTCTCGACATCCAATGTATCCCTGCAAAGTTTGGTGAAGATCTGAGTATGTAGTTTTTGACCTTATCTGGAACCTCCCATCTGAAAATTTGAAAATTCCTAAAAAATCCGTCCAAATTCTTGATGTCTCCAATCTCTTGTTTTGTACGTTTTTTCCACGTGTCTTGACATCCAATGTATCCCTTCAAAGTTTGGTGATGATCTGAGTATGTAGTTTTTGACCTTATATGGAACCTCCTTTCTGAAAATTTGAAAATTCTTAAAAAATTCGTCCAAAATCTTGATGTCTCCAATCCCTTTGTTTTGTACGTTTTTTCCACGTGTCTTGACATCCAATGTATCCCTGCAACGTTTGGTGAAGATCTGAGTATGTAGTTTTTGACCTTATCTGGAACCTCCTATCTGAAAGTTTGAAAATTCTTCAAAAATTCGTCCAAAATCTTGATGTCTCCAATCTCTTGTTTTGTACGTTTTTTCCACGTGTCTTGACATCCAATGTATCCCTGCAATGTTTGGTGAAGATCTGAGTATGTATTCTTTGACCTTATATGGAACCTCCTATCTGAAAATTTGAAAATTCTTAAAAAATTTGACCAAAATCTTGATGTCCCCAATCCTATGTTTTGTATGTTTTTTCCACGTGTCTTGACATCCAATGTATCCCTGAAAAGTTTGATGAAGATCTGAGTATGTCGTTTTTGAGCTTATCTGGAACCTCCCATCTGAAAATTTGAAAATTCTTAAAAAATTCGTCCAAAATCTTGATGTCTCCAATCTTTTGTTTTGTACGTTTTTTCCACGTGTCTCGACATCCAATGTATCCCTGGAAAGTTTGGTGAAGATCTGAGTATGTAGTTTTTGACCTTATATGGAACCTCCTATCTGAAAATTTGAAAGTTCTTAAAAAAATTGACCAAAATCTTGATATCATCAATCCTATGTTTTGTATGTTTTTCCACGTGTCTTGACATCCAATGTATCCCTGCAAAGTTTGGTGAAGATCTGAGTATGTAGTTTTTGACCTTATCTGGAACATCCTATCTGAAAATTTGAAAATTCTTAAAAAATTCGACCAAAATCTTGATGTCCCCAATCCTATGTTTTGTATGATTTTTCCACGTGTCTTGACATCCAATGTATCCCTGCAAAGTTTGGTGAAGATCTGAGTATGTAGTTTTTGACCTTATATGCAACCTCCTTTCTGAAAATTTGAAAATTCTTAAAAAATTCGTCCAAAATCTTGATGTCTCCAATCTCTTGTTTTGTATGTTTTTTCCACGTGTCTTGACATCCAATGTATCCCTGCAAAGTTTGGTGAAGATCTGAGTTTGTAGTTTTTGACCTTATATGGAACCTCCCATCTGAAAATTTGAAAATTCTTAAAAAATTTGACCAAAATCTTGATGTCTCCAATCTCTTGTGTTGTACGTTTTTTCCATGTGTCTTGACATCCAATGTATCCCTGCAAAGTTTGGTGAAGATCTGAGTATGTAGTTTTTGACCTTATCTGGAACCTCCTTTCTGAAAATTTGAAAATTTTTAAAAAATTCGTCAAAAATCTTGATGTCTCCAATCTCTTGTTTTGTACGTTTTTTCCACGTGTCTTGACATCCAATGTATCCCTGCAATGTTTGGTGAAGATCTGAGTATGTATTCTTTGACCTTATATGGAACCTCCTATCTGAAAATTTGAAAATTTTTAAAAAATTTGACCAAAATCTTGATGTCCCAACCCTATGTTTTGTATGTTTTTTCCACGTGTCTTGACATCCAATGTATCCCTGAAAAGTTTGGTGAAGATCTGAGTATGTCGTTTTTGACCTCATCTGGAACCTCCCATCTGAAAATTTGAAAATTCTTAAAAAATTCGTCCAAAATCTTGATGTCTCCAATCTCTTGTTTTGTACGTTTTTTCCACGTGTCTCGACATCCAATGTATCCCTGCAAAGTTTGGTGAAGATCTGAGTATGTAGTTTTTGACCTTATCTGGAACCTCCCACCTGAAAATTTGAAAATTCCTAAAAAATCCGTCCAAAATCTTGATGTCTCCAATATCTTGTTTTGTACGTTTTTTCCACGTGTCTTGACATCCAATGTATCCCTTCAAAGTTTGGTGAAGATCTGAGTATGTAGTTTTTGACCTTATATGGAACCTCCTTTCTGAAAATTTGAAAATTCTTAAAAAATTCGTCCAAAATCTTGATGTCTCCAATCCCATGTTTTGTATGTTTTTTCCACGTGTCTTGACATACAATGTATCCCTGCAACGTTTGGTGAAGTTCTGAGTATGTAGTTTTTGACCTTATCTGGAACCTCCTATCTGAAAGTTTGAAAATTCTTAAAAAATTCGTCCAAAATCTTGATGTCTCCAATCTCTTGTTTTGTACGTTTTTTCCACGTGTCTTGACATCCAATGTATCCCTGCAATGTTTGGTGAAGATCTGAGTATGTAGTTTTTGACCTTATATGGAACCTCCTATCTGAAAATTTGAAAGTTCTTAAATTAATTGACCAAAATCTTGATATCCCCAATCCTATGTTTTGTATGTTTTTTCCACGTGTCTTGACATCCAATGTATCCCTGCAAAGTTTGGTGAAGATCTGAGTATGTAGTTTTTGACCTTATCTGGAACATCCTATCTGAAAATTTGAAAATTCTTAAAAAATTCGACCAAAATCTTGATGTCCCCAATCCTATGTTTTGTATGTTTTTTCCACGGGTCTTGACATCCAATGTATCCCTGCAAAGTTTGGTGAAGATCTGAGTATGTAGTTTTTGACCTTATATGGAACCTCCTATCTGAAAATTTGAAAATTCTTAAAAAATTTGACCAAAATCTTGATGTCTCCAATCTCTTGTTTTGTACGTTTTTTCCATGTGTCTTGACATCCAATGTATCCCTGCAAAGTTTGGTGAAGATCTGAGTATGTAGTTTTTGACCTTATCTGGAACCTCCTTTCTGAAAATTTGAAAATTCTTAAAAAATTCGTCCAAAATCTTGATGTCTCCAATCTTTTGTTTTGTACGCTTTTTCCACGTGTCTTGACATCCAATGTATCCCTGCAAAGTTTGGTGAAGATCTGAGTATGTAGTTTTTGACCTTATCTGGAACCTCCCATCTGAAAATTTGAAAATTCCTAAAAAATCCGTACAAAATCTTCATGACCCCAATATCTTGTTTTGTATGTTTTTTCCACGTGTCTTGACACCCAATGTATCCCTGCAAAGTTTGGTGAAGATCTGAGTATGTAGTTTTTGACTTTATATGGAACCTCCTATCTGAAAATTTGAAAATTCTTAAAAAATTCGTCCAAAATCTTGATGTATCCAATCTCTTGTTTTGTACGTTTTTTCCACGTGTCTTGACATCCAATGTATCCCTGAAAATTTTGGTGAAGATCTGAGTATGTCGTTTTTGACCTTATCTGGAACCTCCCATCTGAAAATTTGAAAATTCTTAAAAAATTCGTCCAAAATCTTGATGTCTCCAATCTCTTGTTTTGTACGTTTTTTCCACGTGTCTCGACATCCAATGTATCCCTGCAAAGTTTGGTGAAGATTTGAGTATGTAGTTTTTGACCTTATCTGGAACCTCCCATCTGAAAATTTGAAAATTCCTAAAAAATCCGTCGAAAATCTTGATGTCTCCAATCTCTTGTTTTGTACGTTTTTTCCACGTGTCTTGACATCCAATGTATCCCTTCAAAGTTTGGTGATGATCTGAGTATGTAGTTTTTGACCTTATATGGAACCTCCTTTCTGAAAATTTGAAAATTCATAAAAAATTCGTCCAAAATCTTGATGTCTCCAATCCCTTTGTTTTGTAAGTTTTTTCCACGTGTCTTGACATCTAATGTATCCTTGCAACGTTTGGTGAAGATCTGAGTATGTAGTTTTTGACCTTATCTGGAACCTCCTATCTGAAAGTTTGAAAATTCTTCAAAAATTCGTCCAAAATCTTGATGTCTCCAATCTCTTGTTTTGTACGTTTTTTCCACGTGTCTTGACATCCAATGTATCCCTGCAATGTTTGGTGAAGATCTGAGTATGTAGTTTTTGACCTTATATGGAACCTCCTATCTGAAAATTTGAAAGTTCTTAAAAAATTTGACCAAAATCTTGATATCCCAAATCCTATGTTTTGTATGTTTTTTCCACGTGTCTTGACATCCAATGTATCCCTGCAAAGTTTGGTGAAGATCTGAGTATGTAGTTTTTGACCTTATCTGGAACATCCTATCTGAAAATTTGAAAATTCTTAAAAAAATTCGACCAAAATCTTGATGTCCCCAATCCTATGTTTTGTATGTTATTTCCACGTGTCTTGACATCCAATGTATCCCTGCAAAGTTTGTTGAAGATCTGAGTATGTAGTTTTTGACCTTATGTGGAACCTCCTATCTGAAAATTTGAAAATTCTTAAAAAATTCGTCCAAAATCTTGATGTCTCCAATCTCTTGTTTTGTACGTTTTTTCCATGTGTTTTGACATCCAATGTATCCCAGCAAAGTTTGGTGAAGATCTGAGTATGTAGTTTTTGACCTTATCTGGAACCTCCTTTCTGAAAATTTGAAAATTCTTAAAAAATTCGTCCAAAATCTTGATGTCCCCAATCCTATGTTTTGTATGTTTTTTCCACGTGTCTTGACATCCAATGTATCCATGCAAAGTTTGGTGAAGATCTGAGTATGTCGTTTTTGACCTTATCTAAAACCTCCCATCTGAAAATTTGAAAATTTTGAAAAAATTCGTCCAAAATCTTGATGTCTCCAATCTCTTGTTTTGTACGTTTTTTCCACGTGTCTTGACATCCAATGTATCCCTGCAAAGTTTGGTGAAAATCTGAGTATGTAGTTTTTGACCTTATATGGAACCTCCTTTCTGAAAATTTGAAAATTCTTAAAAAATTCGTCCAAAATCTTGATGTCCCCAATCTCTTGTTTTGTACGTTTTTTCCACGTGTCTTGACATGCAAAGTATCCCTGCAACGTTTGGTGAAGATCTGAGTATGTAGTTTTTGACCTTATCTGGAACATCCTATCTGAAAATTTGAAAATTCTTAAAAAATTCGACCAAAACCTTGATGTCCCCAACCCTATGTTTTGTATGTTTTTTCCACGTGTCTTGACATCCAATGTATCCCTGCAAAGTTTGGTGAAAATCTGAGTATGTAGTTTTTGACCTTATATGGAACCTCCTTTCTGAAAATTTGAAAATTCTTAAAAAATTCGTCCAAAATCTTGATGTCCCCAATCTCTTGTTTTGTACGTTTTTTCCACGTGTCTTGACATGCAAAGTATCCCTGCAACGTTTGGTGAAGATCTGAGTATGTAGTTTTTGACCTTATCTGGAACATCCTATCTGAAAATTTGAAAATTCTTAAAAAATTCGACCAAAACCTTGATGTCCCCAACCCTATGTTTTGTATGTTTTTTCCACGGGTCTTGACATCCAATGTATCCCTGCAAAGTTTGGTGAAAATCTGAGTATGTAGTTTTTGACCTTATATGGAACCTCCTTTCTGAAAATTTGAAAATTCTTAAAAAATTCGTCCAAAATCTTGATGTCCCCAATCTCTTGTTTTGTACGTTTTTTCCACGTGTCTTGACATCCAATGTATCCCTGAAAAGTTTGGTGAAGATCTGAGTATGTCGTTTTTGACCTCATCTGGAACCTCCCATCTGAAAATTTGAAAATTCTTAAAAAATTCGTCCAAAATCTTGATGTCTCCAATCTCTTGTTTTGTACGTTTTTTCCACGTGTTTCGACATCCAATGTATCCCTGCAAAGTTTGGTGAAGATCTGAGTATGTAGTTTTTGACCTTATATGGAACCTCCTATCTGAAAATTTGAAAATTCTTAAAAAATTCGTCCAAAATCTTGATGTCTCCAATCTCTTGTTTTGTACGTTTTTTCCACGTGTTTCGACATCCAATGTATCCCTGCAAAGTTTGGTGAAGATCTGAGTATGTAGTTTTTGACCTTATCTGGAACCTCCCACCTGAAAATTTGAAAATTCCTAAAAAATCCGTCCAAAATCTTGATGTCTCCAATATCTTGTTTTGTATGTTTTTTCCACGTGTCTTGACATCCAATGTATCCCTGCAAAGTTTGGTGAAGATCTGAGTATGTAGTTTTTGACCTTATCTGGAACATCCTATCTGAAAATTTGAAAATTCTTAAAAAATTCGACCAAAATCTTGATGTCCCCAATCCTATGTTTTGTATGTTTTTTCCACGGGTCTTGACATCCAATGTATCCCTGCAAAGTTTGGTGAAGATCTGAGTATGTAGTTTTTGACCTTATATGGAACCTCCTATCTGAAAATTTGAAAATTCTTAAAAAATTTGACCAAAATCTTGATGTCTCCAATCTCTTGTTTTGTACGTTTTTTCCATGTGTCTTGACATCCAATGTATCCCTGCAAAGTTTGGTGAAGATCTGAGTATGTAGTTTTTGACCTTATCTGGAACCTAATTTCTGAAAATTTGAAAATTCTTAAAAAATTCGTCCAAAATCTTGATGTCTCCAATCTTTTGTTTTGTACTTTTTTTCCACGTGTCTTGACATCCAATGTATCCCTGCAAAGTTTGGTGAAGATCTGAGTATGTAGTTTTTGACCTTATCTGGAACCTCCCATCTGAAAATTTGAAAATTCCTAAAAAATCCGTACAAAATCTTCATGACCCCAATCTCTTGTTTTGTATGTTTTTTCCACGTGTCTTGACATCCAATGTATCCCTGCAAAGTTTGGTGAAGATCTGAGTATGTCGTTTTTGACCTTATATGGAACCTCCTATCTGAAAATTTGAAAATTCTTAAAAAATTCGTCCAAAATCTTGATGTATCCAATCTCTTGTTTTGTACGTTTTTTCCACGTGTCTTGACATCCAATGTATCCCTGAAAATTTTGGTGAAGATCTGAGTATGTCGTTTTTGACCTTATCTGGAACCTCCCATCTGAAAATTTGAAAATTCTTAAAAAATTCGTCCAAAAACTTGATGTCTCCAATCTCTTGTTTTGTACGTTTTTTCCACGTGTCTCGACATCCAATGTATCCCTGCAAAGTTTGGTGAAGATTTGAGTATGTAGTTTTTGACCTTATCTGGAACCTCCCATCTGAAAATTTGAAAATTCCTAAAAAATCCGTCGAAAATCTTGATGTCTCCAATCTCTTGTTTTGTACGTTTTTTCCACGTGTCTTGACATCCAATTTATCCCTTCAAAGTTTGGTGATGATCTGAGTATGTAGTTTTTGACCTTATATGGAACCTCCTTTCTGAAAATTTGAAAATTCTTAAAAAATTCGTCCAAAATCTTGATGTCTCCAATCCCTTTGTTTTGTACGTTTTTTCCACGTGTCTTGACATCTAATGTATCCCTGCAACGTTTGGTGAAGATCTGAGTATGTAGTTTTTGACCTTATCTGGAACCTCCTATCTGAAAGTTTGAAAATTCTTCAAAAATTCGTCCAAAATCTTGATGTCTCCAATCTCTTGTTTTGTACGTTTTTTCCATGTGTTTTGACATCCAATGTATCCCAGCAAAGTTTGGTGAAGATCTGCGTATGTAGTTTTTGACCTTATCTGGAACCTCCTTTCTGAAAATTTGAAAATTCTTAAAAAATTCGTCCAAAATCTTGATGTCCCCAATCCTATGTTTTGTATGTTTTTTCCACGTGTCTTGACATCCAATGTATCCATGCAAAGTTTGGTGAAGATCTGAGTATGTCGTTTTTGACCTTATCTAGAACCTCCCATCTGAAAATTTGAAAATTTTGAAAAAATTCGTCCAAAATCTTGATGTCTCCAATCTCTTGTTTTGTACGTTTTTTCCACGTGTCTTGACATCCAATGTATCCCTGCAAAGTTTGGTGAAAATCTGAGTATGTAGTTTTTGACCTTATATGGAACCTCCTTTCTGAAAATTTGAAAATTCTTAAAAAATTCGTCCAAAATCTTGATGTCCCCAATCTCTTGTTTTGTACGTTTTTTCCACGTGTCTTGACATGCAAAGTATCCCTGCAACGTTTGGTGAAGATCTGAGTATGTAGTTTTTGACCTTATCTGGAACATCCTATCTGAAAATTTGAAAATTCTTAAAAAATTCGACCAAAACCTTGATGTCCCCAACCCTATGTTTTGTATGTTTTTTCCACGTGTCTTGACATCCAATGTATCCCTGCAAAGTTTGGTGAAAATCTGAGTATGTAGTTTTTGACCTTATATGGAACCTCCTTTCTGAAAATTTGAAAATTCTTAAAAAATTCGTCCAAAATCTTGATGTCCCCAATCTCTTGTTTTGTACGTTTTTTCCACGTGTCTTGACATGCAAAGTATCCCTGCAACGTTTGGTGAAGATCTGAGTATGTAGTTTTTGACCTTATCTGGAACATCCTATCTGAAAATTTGAAAATTCTTAAAAAATTCGACCAAAACCTTGATGTCCCCAACCCTATGTTTTGTATGTTTTTTCCACGGGTCTTGACATCCAATGTATCCCTGCAAAGTTTGGTGAAAATCTGAGTATGTAGTTTTTGACCTTATATGGAACCTCCTTTCTGAAAATTTGAAAATTCTTAAAAAATTCGTCCAAAATCTTGATGTCCCCAATCTCTTGTTTTGTACGTTTTTTCCACGTGTCTTGACATCCAATGTATCCCTGAAAAGTTTGGTGAAGATCTGAGTATGTCGTTTTTGACCTCATCTGGAACCTCCCATCTGAAAATTTGAAAATTCTTAAAAAATTCGTCCAAAATCTTGATGTCTCCAATCTCTTGTTTTGTACGTTTTTTCCACGTGTTTCGACATCCAATGTATCCATGCAAAGTTTGGTGAAGATCTGAGTATGTAGTTTTTGACCTTATATGGAACCTCCTATCTGAAAATTTGAAAATTCTTAAAAAATTCGTCCAAAATCTTGATGTATCCAATCTCTTGTTTTGTACGTTTTTTCCACGTGTTTCGACATCCAATGTATCCCTGCAAAGTTTGGTGAAGATCTGAGTATGTAGTTTTTGACCTTATCTGGAACCTCCCACCTGAAAATTTGAAAATTCCTAAAAAATCCGTCCAAAATCTTGATGTCTCCAATATCTTGTTTTGTATGTTTTTTCCACGTGTCTTGACATCCAATGTATCCCTGCAAAGTTTGGTGAAGATCTGAGTATGTAGTTTTTGACCTTATCTGGAACATCCTATCTGAAAATTTGAAAATTCTTAAAAAATTCGACCAAAATCTTGATGTCCCCAATCCTATGTTTTGTATGTTTTTTCCACGGGTCTTGACATCCAATGTATCCCTGCAAAGTTTGGTGAAGATCTGAGTATGTAGTTTTTGACCTTATATGGAACCTCCTATCTGAAAATTTGAAAATTCTTAAAAAATTTGACCAAAATCTTGATGTCTCCAATCTCTTGTTTTGTACGTTTTTTCCATGTGTCTTGACATCCAATGTATCCCTGCAAAGTTTGGTGAAGATCTGAGTATGTAGTTTTTGACCTTATCTGGAACCTAATTTCTGAAAATTTGAAAATTCTTAAAAAATTCGTCCAAAATCTTGATGTCTCCAATCTTTTGTTTTGTACTTTTTTTCCACGTGTCTTGACATCCAATGTATCCCTGCAAAGTTTGGTGAAGATCTGAGTATGTAGTTTTTGACCTTATCTGGAACCTCCCATCTGAAAATTTGAAAATTCCTAAAAAATCCGTACAAAATCTTCATGACCCCAATCTCTTGTTTTGTATGTTTTTTCCACGTGTCTTGACATCCAATGTATCCCTGCAAAGTTTGGTGAAGATCTGAGTATGTCGTTTTTGACCTTATATGGAACCTCCTATCTGAAAATTTGAAAATTCTTAAAAAATTCGTCCAAAATCTTGATGTATCCAATCTCTTGTTTTGTACGTTTTTTCCACGTGTCTTGACATCCAATGTATCCCTGAAAATTTTGGTGAAGATCTGAGTATGTCGTTTTTGACCTTATCTGGAACCTCCCATCTGAAAATTTGAAAATTCTTAAAAAATTCGTCCAAAAACTTGATGTCTCCAATCTCTTGTTTTGTACGTTTTTTCCACGTGTCTCGACATCCAATGTATCCCTGCAAAGTTTGGTGAAGATTTGAGTATGTAGTTTTTGACCTTATCTGGAACCTCCCATCTGAAAATTTGAAAATTCCTAAAAAATCCGTCGAAAATCTTGATGTCTCCAATCTCTTGTTTTGTACGTTTTTTCCACGTGTCTTGACATCCAATTTATCCCTTCAAAATTTGGTGATGATCTGAGTATGTAGTTTTTGACCTTATATGGAACCTCCTTTCTGAAAATTTGAAAATTCTTAAAAAATTCGTCCAAAATCTTGATGTCTCCAATCCCTTTGTTTTGTACGTTTTTTCCACGTGTCTTGACATCTAATGTATCCCTGCAACGTTTGGTGAAGATCTGAGTATGTAGTTTTTGACCTTATCTGGAACCTCCTATCTGAAAGTTTGAAAATTCTTCAAAAATTCGTCCAAAATCTTGATGTCTCCAATCTCTTGTTTTGTACGTTTTTTCCACGTGTCTTGACATCCAATGTATCCCTGCAATGTTTGGTGAAGATCTGAGTATGTAGTTTTTGACCTTATATGGAACCTCCTATCTGAAAATTTGAAAGTTCTTAAAAAATTTGACCAAAATCTTGATATCCCAAATCCTATGTTTTGTATGTTTTTTCCACGTGTCTTGACATCCAATGTATCCCTGCAAAGTTTGGTGAAGATCTGAGTATGTAGTTTTTGACCTTATCTGGAACATCCTATCTGAAAATTTGAAAATTCTTAAAAAATTCGACCAAAATCTTGATGTCCCCAATCCTATGTTTTGTATGTTATTTCCACGTGTCTTGACATCCAATGTATCCCTGCAAAGTTTGTTGAAGATCTGAGTATGTAGTTTTTGACCTTATGTGGAACCTCCTATCTGAAAATTTGAAAATTCTTAAAAAATTCGTCCAAAATCTTGATGTCTCCAATCTCTTGTTTTGTACGTTTTTTCCATGTGTTTTGACATCCAATGTATCCCAGCAAAGTTTGGTGAAGATCTGAGTATGTAGTTTTTGACCTTATCTGGAACCTCCTTTCTGAAAATTTGAAAATTCTTAAAAAATTCGTCCAAAATCTTGATGTCCCCAATCCTATGTTTTGTATGTTTTTTCCACGTGTCTTGACATCCAATGTATCCATGCAAAGTTTGGTGAAGATCTGAGTATGTCGTTTTTGACCTTATCTGGAACCTCCTTTCTGAAAATTTGAAAATTCTTAAGAAATTCGTCCAAAATCTTGATGTCTCCAATCTTTTGTTTTGTACGTTTTTTCCACGTGTCTTGACATCCAATGTATCCCTGCAAAGTTTGGTGAAGATCTGAGTATGTAGTTTTTGACCTTATCTGGAACCTCCCATCTGAAAATTTGAAAATTCCTAAAAAATCCGTACAAAATCTTCATGACCCCAATCTCTTGTTTTGTATGTTTTTTCCACGTGTCTTGACATCCAATGTATCCCTGCAAAGTTTGGTGAAGATCTGAGTATGTAGTTTTTGACCTTATATGGAACCTCCTATCTGAAAATTTGAAAATTCTTAAAAAATTCGTCCAAAATCTTGATGTATCCAATCTCTTGTTTTGTACGTTTTTTCCACGTGTCTTGACATCCAATGTATCCCTGAAAATTTTGGTGAAGATCTGAGTATGTCGTTTTTGACCTTATCTGGAACCTCCCATCTGAAAATTTGAAAATTCTTAAAAAATTCGTCCAAAAACTTGATGTCTCCAATCTCTTGTTTTGTACGTTTTTTCCACGTGTCTCGACATCCAATGTATCCCTGCAAAGTTTGGTGAAGATTTGAGTATGTAGTTTTTGACCTTATCTGGAACCTCCCATCTGAAAATTTGAAAATTCCTAAAAAATCCGTCGAAAATCTTGATGTCTCCAATCTCTTGTTTTGTACGTTTTTTCCACGTGTCTTGACATCCAATGTATCCCTTCAAAGTTTGGTGATGATCTGAGTATGTAGTTTTTGACCTTATATGGAACCTCCTTTCTGAAAATTTGAAAATTCTTAAAAAATTCGTCCAAAATCTTGATGTCTCCAATCCCTTTGTTTTGTACGTTTTTTCCACGTGTCTTGACATCTAATGTATCCCTGCAACGTTTGGTGAAGATCTGAGTATGTAGTTTTTGACCTTATCTGGAACCTCCTATCTGAAAGTTTGAAAATTCTTCAAAAATTCGTCCAAAATCTTGATGTCTCCAATCTCTTGTTTTGTACGTTTTTTCCACGTGTCTTGACATCCAATGTATCCCTGCAATGTTTGGTGAAGATCTGAGTATGTAGTTTTTGACCTTATATGGAACCTCCTATCTGAAAATTTGAAAGTTCTTAAAAAATTTGACCAAAATCTTGATATCCCAAATCCTATGTTTTGTATGTTTTTTCCACGTGTCTTGACATCCAATGTATCCCTGCAAAGTTTGGTGAAGATCTGAGTATGTAGTTTTTGACCTTATCTGGAACATCCTATCTGAAAATTTGAAAATTCTTAAAAAATTCGACCAAAATCTTGATGTCCCCAATCCTATGTTTTGTATGTTATTTCCACGTGTCTTGACATCCAATGTATCCCTGCAAAGTTTGTTGAAGATCTGAGTATGTAGTTTTTGACCTTATGTGGAACCTCCTATCTGAAAATTTGAAAATTCTTAAAAAATTCGTCCAAAATCTTGATGTCTCCAATCTCTTGTTTTGTACGTTTTTTCCATGTGTTTTGACATCCAATGTATCCCAGCAAAGTTTGGTGAAGATCTGAGTATGTAGTTTTTGACCTTATCTGGAACCTCCTTTCTGAAAATTTGAAAATTCTTAAAAAATTCGTCCAAAATCTTGATGTCCCCAATCCTATGTTTTGTATGTTTTTTCCACGTGTCTTGACATCCAATGTATCCATGCAAAGTTTGGTGAAGATCTGAGTATGTCGTTTTTGACCTTATCTGGAACCTCCTTTCTGAAAATTTGAAAATTCTTAAAAAATTCGTCCAAAATCTTGATGTCTCCAATCTTTTGTTTTGTACGTTTTTTCCACGTGTCTTGACATCCAATGTATCCCTGCAAAGTTTGGTGAAGATCTGAGTATGTAGTTTTTGACCTTATCTGGAACCTCCCATCTGAAAATTTGAAAATTCCTAAAAAATCCGTACAAAATCTTCATGACCCCAATCTCTTGTTTTGTATGTTTTTTCCACGTGTCTTGACATCCAATGTATCCCTGCAAAGTTTGGTGAAGATCTGAGTATGTAGTTTTTGACCTTATATGGAACCTCCTATCTGAAAATTTGAAAATTCTTAAAAAATTCGTCCAAAATCTTGATGTATCCAATCTCTTGTTTTGTACGTTTTTTCCACGTGTCTTGACATCCAATGTATCCCTGAAAATTTTGGTGAAGATCTGAGTATGTCGTTTTTGACCTTATCTGGAACCTCCCATCTGAAAATTTGAAAATTCTTAAAAAATTCGTCCAAAAACTTGATGTCTCCAATCTCTTGTTTTGTACGTTTTTTCCACGTGTCTCGACATCCAATGTATCCCTGCAAAGTTTGGTGAAGATTTGAGTATGTAGTTTTTGACCTTATCTGGAACCTCCCATCTGAAAATTTGAAAATTCCTAATAAATCCGTCGAAAATCTTGATGTCTCCAATCTCTTGTTTTGTACGTTTTTTCCACGTGTCTTGACATCCAATGTATCCCTTCAAAGTTTGGTGATGATCTGAGTATGTAGTTTTTGACCTTATATGGAACCTCCTTTCTGAAAATTTGAAAATTCTTAAAAAATTCGTCCAAAATCTTGATGTCTCCAATCCCTTTGTTTTGTACGTTTTTTCCACGTGTCTTGACATCTAATGTATCCCTGCAACGTTTGGTGAAGATCTGAGTATGTAGTTTTTGACCTTATCTGGAACCTCCTATCTGAAAGTTTGAAAATTCTTCAAAAATTCGTCCAAAATCTTGATGTCTCCAATCTCTTGTTTTGTACGTTTTTTCCACGTGTCTTGACATCCAATGTATCCCTGCAATGTTTGGTGAAGATCTGAGTATGTAGTTTTTGACCTTATATGGAACCTCCTATCTGAAAATTTGAAAGTTCTTAAAAAATTTGACCAAAATCTTGATATCCCAAATCCTATGTTTTGTATGTTTTTTCCACGTGTCTTGACATCCAATGTATCCCTGCAAAGTTTGGTGAAGATCTGAGTATGTAGTTTTTGACCTTATCTGGAACATCCTATCTGAAAATTTGAAAATTCTTAAAAAATTCGACCAAAATCTTGATGTCCCCAATCCTATGTTTTGTATGTTATTTCCACGTGTCTTGACATCCAATGTATCCCTGCAAAGTTTGTTGAAGATCTGAGTATGTAGTTTTTGACCTTATGTAGAACCTCCTATCTGAAAATTTGAAAATTCTTAAAAAATTCGTCCAAAATCTTGATGTCTCCAATCTCTTGTTTTGTACGTTTTTTCCATGTGTTTTGACATCCAATGTATCCCAGCAAAGTTTGGTGAAGATCTGAGTATGTAGTTTTTGACCTTATCTGGAACCTCCTTTCTGAAAATTTGAAAATTCTTAAAAAATTCGTCCAAAATCTTGATGTCCCCAATCCTATGTTTTGTATGTTTTTTCCACGTGTCTTGACATCCAATGTATCCATGCAAAGTTTGGTGAAGATCTGAGTATGTCGTTTTTGACCTTATCTAGAACCTCCCATCTGAAAATTTGAAAATTTTGAAAAAATTCGTCCAAAATCTTGATGTCTCCAATCTCTTGTTTTGTACGTTTTTTTCCACGTGTCTTGACATCCAATGTATCCCTGCAAAGTTTGGTGAAAATCTGAGTATGTAGTTTTTGACCTTATATGGAACCTCCTTTCTGAAAATTTGAAAATTCTTAAAAAATTCGTCCAAAATCTTGATGTCCCCAATCTCTTGTTTTGTACGTTTTTTCCACGTGTCTTGACATGCAAAGTTTCCCTGCAACGTTTGGTGAAGATCTGAGTATGTAGTTTTTTACCTTATCTGGAACATCCTATCTGAAAATTTGAAAATTCTTAAAAAATTCGTCCAAAATCTTGATGTCTCCAATCTCTTGTTTTGTACGTTTTTTCCACGTGTCTTGACATCCAATGTATCCCTGCAAAGTCTGGTGAAGATCTGAGTATGTAGTTTTTGACCTTATCTGGAACATCCTTTCTGAAAATTTGAAAATTCTTAAAAAATTCGTCGAAAATCTTGATGTCTCCAATCTCTTGTTTTGTATGTTTTTTCCACGTGTCTTGACATCCAATGTATCCCTGCAAAGTTTGGTGAAGATCTGAGTATGTAGTTTTTGACCTTATCTGGAACATCCTATCTGAAAATTTGAAAATTCTTAAAAAATTCGACCAAAATCTTGATGTCCCCAATCCTATGTTTTGTATGTTTTTTCCACGTGTCTTGACATCCAATGTATCCCTGCAAAGTTTGGTGAAGATCTGAGTATGTAGTTTTTGACCTTATATGGAACCTCCTTTCTGAAAATTTGAAAATTCTTAAAAAATTCGTCCAAAATCTTGATGTCTCCAATCTCTTGTTTTGTACGTTTTTTCCACGTGTCTCGACATCTAATGTATCCCTGCAAAGTTTGGTGAAGATCTGAGTATGTAGTTTTTGACCTTATCTGGAACCTCCCATCTGAAAATTTGAAAATTCCTAAAAAATCCGTCCAAAATCTTGATGTCTCCAATCTCTTGTTTTGTACGTTTTTTCCACGTGTCTTGACATCCAATGTATCCCTTCAAAGTTTGGTGAAGATCTGAGTATGTAGTTTTTGACCTTATATGGAACCTCCTTTCTGAAAATTTGAAAATTCTTAAAAAATTCGTCCAAAATCTTGATGTCTCCAATCCCTTGTTTTGTACGTTTTTTTCCACGTGTCTTGACATACAATGTATCCCTGCAACGTTTGGTGAAGTTCTGAGTATGTAGTTTTTGACCTTATCTGGAACCTCCTATCTGAAAGTTTGAAAATTCTTCAAAAATTCGTCCAAAATCTTGATATCCCCAATCCTATGTTTTGTATGTTTTTTCCACGTGTCTTGACATCCAATGTATCCCTGCAAAGTTTGGTGAAGTTCTGAGTATGTAGTTTTTGACCTTATCTGGAACATCCTATCTGAAAATTTGAAAATTCTTAAAAAATTCGACCAAAATCTTGATGTCCCCAATCCTATGTTTTGCATGTTTTTTCCACGTGTCGTGACATCCAATGTATCCCTGCAAAGTTTGGTGAAGATCTGAGTATGTAGTTTTTGACCTTATATGGAACCTCCTATCTGAAAGTTTGAAAATTCTTCAAAAATTTGACCAAAATCTTGATGTCTCCAATCTCTTGTTTTGTACGTTTTTTCCATGTGTCTTGACATCCAATGTATCCCTGCAATGTTTGGTGAAGATCTGAGTATGTAGTTTTTGACCTTATATGGAACCTCCTATCTGAAAATTTGAAAGTTCTTAAAAAAATTGACCAAAATCTTGATATCTCCAATCCTATGTTTTGTATGTTTTTTCCACGTGTCTTGACATCCAATGTATCCCTGCAAAGTTTGGTGAAGATCTGAGTATGTAGTTTTTGACCTTATCTGGAACATCCTATCTGAAAATTTGAAAATTCTTAAAAAATTCGACCAAAATCTTGATGTCCCCAATCCTATGGTTTGTATGTTTTTTCCACGTGTCTTGACATCCAATGTATCCCTGCAAAGTTTGGTGAAGATCTGAGTATGTAGTTTTTGACCTTATATGGAACCTCCTATCTGAAAATTTGAAAATCCTTAAAAAATTTGACCAAAATCTTGATGTCTCCAATCTCTTGTTTTGTACGTTTTTTCCATGTGTCTTGACATCCAATGTATCCCTGCAAAGTTCGGTGAAGATCTGAGTATGTAGTTTTTGACCTTATCTGGAACCTCCTTTCTGAAAATTTGAAAATTCTTAAAAAATTCGTCCAAAATCTTGATGTCTCCAATCTCTTGTTTTGTACGTTTTTTCCACGTGTCTTGACATCCAATGTATCCCTGCAAAGTTTGGTGAAGATCTGAGTATGTAGTTTTTGACCTTATCTGGAACCTCCCATCTGAAAATTTGAAAATTCCTAAAAAATCCGTACAAAATCTTCATGACCCCAATCTCTTGTTTTGTATGTTTTTTCCACGTGTCTTGACATCCAATGTATCCCTGCAAAGTTTGGTGAAGATCTGAGTATGTAGTTTTTGACCTTATATGGAACCTCCTATCTGAAAATTTGAAAATTCTTAAAAAATTCGTCCAAAATCTTGATGTATCCAATCTCTTGTTTTGTACGTTTTTTCCACGTTTCTTGACATCCAATGTATCCCTGAAAAGTTTGGTGAAGATCTGAGTATGTCGTTTTTGACCTTATCTGGAACCTCCCATCTGAAAATTTGAAAATTCTTAAAAAATTCGTCCAAAAACTTGATGTCTCCAATCTCTTGTTTTGTACGTTTTTTCCACGTGTCTCGACATCCAATGTATCCCTGCAAAGTTTGGTGAAGATCTGAGTATGTAGTTTTTGACCTTATCTGGAACCTCCCATCTGAAAATTTGAAAATTCCTAAAAAATCCGTCGAAAATCTTGATGTCTCCAATCTCTTGTTTTGTACGTTTTTTCCACGTGTCTTGACATCCAATGTATCCCTGCAAAGTCTGGTGAAGATCTGAGTATGTAGTTTTTGACCTTATCTGGAACATCCTTTCTGAAAATTTGAAAATTCTTAAAAAATTCGTCGAAAATCTTGATGTCTCCAATCTCTTGTTTTGTATGTTTTTTCCACGTGTCTTGACATCCAATGTATCCCTGCAAAGTTTGGTGAAGATCTGAGTATGTAGTTTTTGACCTTATCTGGAACATCCTATCTGAAAATTTGAAAATTCTTAAAAAATTCGACCAAAATCTTGATGTCCCCAATCCTATGTTTTGTATGTTTTTTCCACGTGTCTTGACATCCAATGTATCCCTGCAAAGTTTGGTGAAGATCTGAGTATGTAGTTTTTGACCTTATATGGAACCTCCTTTCTGAAAATTTGAAAATTCTTAAAAAATTCGTCCAAAATCTTGATGTCTCCAATCTCTTGTTTTGTACGTTTTTTCCATGTGTCTTGACATCCAATGTATCCCTGCAATGTTTGGTGAAGATCTGAGTATGTAGTTTTTGACCTTATATGGAACCTCCTATCTGAAAATTTGAAAGTTCTTAAAAAAATTGACCAAAATCTTGATATCTCCAATCCTATGTTTTGTATGTTTTTTCCACGTGTCTTGACATCCAATGTATCCCTGCAAAGTTTGGTGAAGATCTGAGTATGTAGTTTTTGACCTTATCTGGAACATCCTATCTGAAAATTTGAAAATTCTTAAAAAATTCGACCAAAATCTTGATGTCCCCAATCCTATGGTTTGTATGTTTTTTCCACGTGTCTTGACATCCAATGTATCCCTGCAAAGTTTGGTGAAGATCTGAGTATGTAGTTTTTGACCTTATATGGAACCTCCTATCTGAAAATTTGAAAATTCTTAAAAAATTTGACCAAAATCTTGATGTCTCCAATCTCTTGTTTTGTACGTTTTTTCCATGTGTCTTGACATCCAATGTATCCCTGCAAAGTTTGGTGAAGATCTGAGTATGTAGTTTTTGACCTTATCTGGAACCTCCTATCTGAAAATTTGAAAATTCTTAAAAAATTCGTCCAAAATCTTGATGTCTCCAATCTCTTGTTTTGTACGTTTTTTCCACGTGTCTCGACCTCCAATGTATCCCTGCAAAGTTTGGTGAAGATCTGAGTATGTAGTTTTTGACCTTATCTGGAACCTCCCATCTGAAAATTTGAAAATTCCTAAAAAATCCGTACAAAATCTTCATGACCCCAATCTCTTGTTTTGTATGTTTTTTCCACGTGTCTTGACATCCAATGTATCCCTGCAAAGTTTGGTGAAGATCTGAGTATGTAGTTTTTGACCTTATATGGAACCTCCTATCTGAAAATTTGAAAATTCTTAAAAAATTCGTCCAAAATCTTGATGTATCCAATCTCTTGTTTTGTACGTTTTTTCCACGTGTCTTGACATCCAATGTATCCCTGAAAAGTTTGGTTAAGATCTGAGTATGTCGTTTTTGACCTTATCTGGAACCTCCCATCTGAAAATTTGAAAATTCTTAAAAAATTCGTCCAAAAACTTGATGTCTCCAATCTCTTGTTTTGTACGTTTTTTCCACGTGTCTCGACATCCAATGTATCCCTGCAAAGTTTGGTGAAGATCTGAGTATGTAGTTTTTGACCTTATCTGGAACCTCCCATCTGAAAATTTGAAAATTCCTAAAAAATCCGTCGAAAATCTTGATGTCTCCAATCTCTTGTTTTGTACGTTTTTTCCACGTGTCTTGACATCCAATGTATCCCTTCAAAGTTTGGTGATGATCTGAGTATGTAGTTTTTGACCTTATATGGAACCTCCTTTCGGAAAATTTGAAAATTCTTAAAAAATTCGTCCAAAATCTTGATGTCTCCAATCCCTTTGTTTTGTACGTTTTTTCCACGTGTCTTGACATCTAATGTATCCCTGCAACGTTTGGTGAAGATCTGAGTATGTAGTTTTTGACCTTATATGGAACCTCCTATCTGAAAATTTGAAAGTTCTTAAAAAATTTGACCAAAATCTTGATATCCCAAATCCTATGTTTTGTATGTTTTTTCCACGTGTCTTGACATCCAATGTATCCCTGCAAAGTTTGGTGAAGATCTGAGTATGTAGTTTTTGACCTTATCTGGAACATCCTATCTGAAAATTTGAAAATTCTTAAAAAATTCGACCAAAATCTTGATGTCCCCAATCCTATGTTTTGTATGTTATTTCCACGTGTCTTGACATCCAATGTATCCCTGCAATGTTTGGTGAAGATCTGAGTATGTAGTTTTTGACCTTATATGGAACCTCCTATCTGAAAATTTGAAAGTTCTTAAAAAATTTGACCAAAATCTTGATATCCCAAATCCTATGTTTTGTATGTTTTTTCCACGTGTCTTGACATCCAATGTATCCCTGCAAAGTTTGGTGAAGATCTGAGTATGTAGTTTTTGACCTTATCTGGAACATCCTATCTGAAAATTTGAAAATTCTTAAAAAATTCGACCAAAATCTTGATGTCCCCAATCCTATGTTTTGTATGTTATTTCCACGTGTCTTGACATCCAATGTATCCCTGCAAAGTTTGTTGAAGATCTGAGTATGTAGTTTTTGACCTTATCTGGAACCTCCTTTCTGAAAATTTGAAAATTCTTAAAAAATTCGTCCAAAATCTTGATGTCCCCAATCCTATGTTTTGTATGTTTTTTCCACGTGTCTTGACATCCAATGTATCCATGCAAAGTTTGGTGAAGATCTGAGTATGTCGTTTTTGACCTTATCTAGAACCTCCCATCTGAAAATTTGAAAATTTTGAAAAAATTCGTCCAAAATCTTGATGTCTCCAATCTCTTGTTTTGTACGTTTTTTCCACGTGTCTTGACATCCAATGTATCCCTGCAAAGTTTGGTGAAAATCTGAGTATGTAGTTTTTGACCTTATATGGAACCTCCTTTCTGAAAATTTGAAAATTCTTAAAAAATTCGTCCAAAATCTTGATGTCCCCAATCTCTTGTTTTGTACGTTTTTTCCACGTGTCTTGACATGCAAAGTATCCCTGCAACGTTTGGTGAAGATCTGAGTATGTAGTTTTTGACCTTATCTGGAACATCCTATCTGAAAATTTGAAAATTCTTAAAAAATTCGTCCAAAATCTTGATGTCTCCAATCTCTTGTTTTGTACGTTTTTTCCACGTGTCTTGACATCCAATGTATCCCTGCAAAGTCTGGTGAAGATCTGAGTATGTAGTTTTTGACCTTATCTGGAACCTCCTGTCTGAAAATTTGAAAATTGTTAAAAAATTCGTCCAAAATCTTGATGTCTCCAATCTCTTGTTTTGTACGTTTTTCCCACGTGTCTTGACATCCAATGTATCCCTGCAAATTTTGGTGAAGATCTGAGTATGTAGTTTTTGACCTTATCTGGAACATCCTTTCTGAATATTTGAAAATTCTTAAAAAATTCGTCGAAAATCTTGATGTCTCCAATCTCTTGTTTTGTACGTTTTTTCCACGTGTCTTGACATCCAATGTATCCCTGCAAAGTCTGGTGAAGATCTGAGTATGTAGTTTTTGACCTTATCTGGAACCTCCTTTCTGAATATTTGAAAATTCTTAAAAAATTCGTCGAAAATCTTGATGTCTCCAATCTCTTGTTTTGTACGTTTTTTCCACGTGTCTTGACATCCAATGTATCCCTGCAAAGTTTGGTGAAGATCTGAGTATGTAGTTTTTGACCTTATCTGGAACATCCTATCTGAAAATTTGAAAATTCTTAAAAAATTCGACCAAAATCTTGATGTCCCCAATCCTATGTTTTGTATGTTTTTCCCACGTGTCTTGACATCCAATGTATCCCTGCAAAGTTTGGTGAAGATCTGAGTATGTAGTTTTTGACCTTATCTGGAACCTCCTATCTGAAAATTTGAATATTCTTAAAAAATTCGTCCAAAATCTTGATATCTCCAATCTCTTGTTTTGTACGTTTTTCCACGTGTCTTGACATCCAATGTATCCCTGCAATGTTTGTTGAAGATCTGAGTATGTAGTTTTTGACCTTATATGGAACCTCCTATCTGAAAATTTGAAAATTCCTCAAAAATTCGACCAAAATCTTGATGTCCCCAATCCTATGTTTTGTAAATTTTTTCCACATGTCTTGACATCCAATGTATCCCTGCAAAGTTTGGTGAAGATCTGAGTATGTAGTTTTTGACCTTATCTGGAATCTCCTATCTGAAAATTTGAAAATTTTGAAAAAATTCGTCCAAAATCTTGATGTCTCCAATCTCTTGTTTTGTACGTTTTTTCCACGTGTCTCCACATCCAATGTATCTATGCGAAGTTTGATGAAGATCTGAGTATGTCGTTTTTGACCTTATCTGGAACCTCCCATCTGAAAATTTGAAAATTCTTAAAAAATTCGTCGAAAATCTTGATGTCTCCAATCTCTTGTTTTGTACGTTTTTTCCACGTGTCTTGACATCCAATGTATCCCTGCAATGTTTGGTGAAGAACTGAGTATGTAGTTTTTGACCTTATATGGAACCTCCTATCTGAAAATTTGAAAATTCTTAAAAAATTTGACCAAAATCTTGATGTCCCCAATCCTGTTTTGTATGTTTTTTCCACGTGTCTTGACATCCAATGTATCCCTGCAATGTTTGGTGAAGATCTTTGTATGTAGTTTTTGACCTTATATGGAACCTCCTATCTGAAAATTTGAAAATTCTTAAAAAATTTGACCAAAATCTTGATGTCCCCAATCCTATGTTTTGTATGTTTTTTCCACGTGTCTTGACATCCAATGTATCCCTGCAATGTTTGGTGAAGATCTGAGTATGTAGTTTTTGACCTTATATGGAACCTCCTATCTGAAAATTTGAAAATTCTTAAAAAATTTGACCAAAATCTTGATGTCCCCAATCCTATGTTTTGTATGTTTTTTCCACGTGTCTTGACATCCAATGTATCCCTGCAATCTTTGGTGAAGATCTGAGTATGTAGTTTTTGACCTTATATGGAACCTCCTATCTGAAAATTTGAAAATTCTTAAAAAATTTGACCAAAATCTTGATGTCCCCAATCCTATGTTTTGTATGTTCTTTCCACGTGTCTTGACATCCAAGTATCCCTGCAAAGTTTGGTGAAGATCTTTGTATGTCGTTTTTGACCTTATCTGGAACATCCTTTCTGAAAATTTGAAAATTCTTAAAAAAATTCGTCCAAAATCTTGATGTCTCCAATCTCTTGTTTTGTACGTTTTTTCACGTGTCTTCACATCCAATGTATCCCTGCAAAGTTTGGTGAAGATCTGAGTATGTAGTTTTTGACCTTATCTGGAACCTCTCATCTGAAAATTTGAAAATTCCTAAAAAATCCTTCCAAAATCTTGATGACACCAATCTCTTGTTTTGTACGTTTTTTCCACGTGTCTTGACATCCAATGTATCCCTGCAAAGTTTGGTGAAGATCTGAGTATGTAGTTTTTGACCTTATCTGGAACCTCCTTTCTGAAAATTTGAAAATTCTTAAAAAATTCGTCCAAAATCTTGATGTCTCCAATCTCTTGTTTTGTACGTTTTTTCCACGTGTCTTGACATCCAATGTATCCCTGCAAAGTTTGTTGAAGATCTGAGTATGTAGTTTTTGACCTTATATGGAGCCTCCTTTCTGAAAATTTGAAAATTCTTAAAAAATTCATCCAAAATCTTGATGTCTCCAATCTCTTGTTTTGTACGTTTTTTCCACGTTTCTTGACATCCAATGTATCCCTGCCAAGTTTGGTGAAGATCTGAGTATGTAGTTTTTGACCTTATATGGAACCTCCTTTCTGAAAATTTGAAAAATCTTAAAAAATTCGTCCAAAATCTTGATGTCCCCAATCTCTTGTTTTGTACGTTTTTTCCACGTGTCTTGACATCCAATGTATCCCTGCAAAGTTTGGTGAAGATCTGAGTATGTCGTTTTTGACCTTATCTGGAACCTCCCATCTGAAAATTTGAAAATTCTTAAAAAATTCGTCCAAAATCTTGATGTCTCCAATCTCTTGTTTTGTACGTTTTTTCCACGTGTCTTCACATCCAATGTATCCCTGCAAAGTTTGGTGAAGATCTCAGTATGTAGTTTTTGACCTTATCTGGAACCTCCTTTCTGAAAATTTGAAAATTCTTAAAAAATTCGTCCAAAATTTTCATGTCACCAATCCTATGTTTTGTATGTTTTTTCCACGTGTCTTGACATCCAATGTATCCATGCAAAGTTTGGTGAAAATCTGAGTATGTCGTTTTTGACCTTATCTGGAACCTCCCATCTGAAAATTTGAAAATTCTTAAAAAATTCGTCGAAAATCTTGATTCTCCAATCTCTTGTTTTGTACGTTTTTTCCACGTGTCTTGACATGCAAAGTATCCCTGCAAAGTTTGGTGAGGATCTGAGTATGTAGTTTTTGACCTTATCTGGACCCTCCTACCTGAAAATTTGAAAATTCTTAAAAAATTCGTCCAAAATATTGATGTCTCCAATCTCTTGTTTTGTACGTTTTTTCCACGTGTCCTGACATCCAATGTATCCCTGCAAAGTTTGGTGAAGATCTGAGTATGTAGTTTTTGACCTTATCTGGAACATCATTTCTGAAAATTTGAAAATTCCTCAAAAATTCCTCCAAAATCTTGATGTCTCCAATCTCTTGTTTTGTACGTTTTTTCCACGTGTCTTGACATCCAATGTATCCCTGCAAAGTTTGGTGAAGATCTGAGTATGTAGTTCTTGACCTTATATGGAACCTCCTATCTGAAAATTTGAAAATTCTTAAAAAATTTGACCAAAATCTTGATGTCCCCAATCCTATGTTTTGTATGTTTTTTCCACGTGTCTTGACATCCAATGTATCCCTGCAGAGTTTGGTGAAGATCTGAGTATGTCGTTTCTGACCTTATCTGGATCATCCTTTCTGAAAATTTGAAAATTCTTAAAAAATTCGTCCAAAATCTTGACGTCTCCAATCTCTTGTTTTATACGTTTTTTCCACGTGTCTTGATATCCAATGTATCCCTGCAAAGTTTGGTGAAGATCTGAGTATGTAGTTTTTGACCTTATCTGGAACCTCCCATCTGAAAATTTGAAAATTCCTAAAAAATCCGTTCAAAATCTTGATGACCCCAATCTCTTGTTTTGTACGTTTTTATCACGTGTTTTGACATCCAATGTATCCCTGCAAAGTTTGGTGAAGATCTGAGTATGTAGTTTTTCACCTTATCTGGAACCTCCTATCTGAAAATTTGAAAATTCTTAAAAAATTCGTCCAAAATCTTGATGTCTCCAATCTCTTGTTTTGTACGTTTTTCCCACGTGTCTTGACATCCAATGTATCCCTGCAAAGTTTGGTGAAGATCTGAGTATGTAGTTTTTGACCTTATCTGGAACCTGATTTCTGAAAATTTGAAAATTCCTCAAAAATTCGTCCAAAATCTTTATGTCTCCAATCTCTTGTTTTGTACGTTTTTTCCACGTGTCTTGACATCCAATGTATCCCTGCAAAGTTTGGTGAAGATCTGAGTATGTAGTTTTTGACCTTATCTGGAACCTCCTATCTGAAAATTTGAAAATTCTTAAAAAATTCGTCCAAAATCTTGATGTCTCCAATCTCTTGTTTTGTACGTTTTTTCCACGTGTCTTGACATCCAATGTATTCCCTGCAAAGTTTGGTGAAGATCTGAGTATGTCGTTTTTGACCTTATCTGGAACATCCTTTCTGAAAATTTGAAAATTCTTAAAAAAATCGTCCAAAATCTTGACGTCTCCAATCTCTTGTTTTGTACGTTTTTTCCACGTGTCTTGACATCCAATGTATCCCTGCAAAGTTTGGTGAAGATCTGAGTATGTAGTTTTTGACCTTATCTGGAACCTCCCATCTGAAAATTTGAAAATTCTTAAAAAATTCATCCAAAATCTTGATGTCTCCAATCTCTTGTTTTGTACGTTTTTTCCACGTGTCTTGACATCCAATGTATCCCTGCAATCTTTGGTGAAGATCTGAGTATGTAGTTTTTGACCTTATATGGAACCTCCTATCTGAAAATTTCAAAATTCTTAAAAAATTTGACCAAAATCTTGATGTCCCCAATCCTATGTTTTGTATGTTTTTCCCACGTGTCTTGACATCCAATGTATCCCTGCAATGTTTGGTGAAGATCTTTGTATGTAGTTTTTGACCTTATATGGAACCTCCTATCTGAAAATTTCAAAATTCTTAAAAAATTTGACCAAAATCTTGATGTCTCCAATCCTATGTTTTGTATGTTTTTTCCACGTGTCTTGACATCCAATGTATCCCTGCAATGTTTGGTGTAGATCTTTGTATGTAGTTTTTGACCTTATATGGAACCTCCTATCTGAAAATTTGAAAATTCTTAAAAAATTTGACCAAAATCTTGATGTCCCCAATCCTATGTTTTGTATGTTTTTTCCACGTGTCTTGACATCCAATGTATCCCTGCAATGTTTGGTGAAGATCTGAGTATGTAGTTTTTGACCTTATATGGAACCTCCTATCTGAAAATTTGAAAATTCTTAAAAAATTTTACCAAAATCTTGATGTCCCCAATCCTATGTTTTGTATGTTTTTTCCACGTGTCTTGACATCCAATGTATCCCTGCAATGTTTGGTGAAGATCTGTGTATGTAGTTTTTGACCTTATATGGAACCTCCGATCTGAAAATTTGAAAACTCTTAAAAAATTCGTCCAAAAACTTGATGTCTCCAATCTCTTGTTTTGTACGTTTTTTCCACGTGTCTTGACATCCAATGTATCCCTGCAATCTTTGGTGAAGATCTTTGTATGTAGTTTTTGACCTTATATGGAACCTCCTATCTGAAAATTTGAAAATTTTTAAAAAATTCGACTAAAGACTTGATGTCCCCAATTCTATGTTTTGTATGTTTTTTCCACGTGTCTTGACATCCAATGTATCCATGCAAAGTTTGGTGAAGATCTGAGTATGTCGTTTTTGACCTTATCTGGAACCTCCCACCTGAAAATTTGAAAATTCTTAAAAAATTCGTCGAAAATCTTGATGTCTCCAATCTCTTGTTTTGTACGTTTTTTCCACGTCTCTTGACATCCAATGTATCCCTGCAATCTTTGGTGAAGATCTGAGTATGTAGTTTTTGACCTTATCTGGAACCTCCCATTTGAAAATTTGAAAATTCTTAAAAAATTCGTCCAAAATCTTGATGTCTCCAATCTCTTGTTTTGTACGTTTTTTCCACGTGTCTTGACATCCAATGTATCCCTGCAATCTTTGGTAAAGATCTGAGTATGTAGTTTTTGACCTTATATGGAACCTCCTATCTGAAAATTTGAAAATTCTTAAAAAATTTGACCAAAATCTTGATGTCCCCAATCCTATGTTTTGTATGTTTTTCCCACGTGTCTTGACATCCAATGTATCCCTGCAAAGTTTGGTGAAGATCTGAGTATGTAGTTTTTGACCTTATCTGGAACCTTTTATCTGAAAATTTGAAAATTCTTAAAAAATTCGTCCAAAATCTTGATGTCTCCAATCTCTTGTTTTGTACGTTTTTCCACGTGTCTTGACATCCAATGTATCCCTGCAATGTTTGGTGAAGATCTGAGTATGTAGTTTTTGACCTTATATGGAACCTCCTATCTGAAAATTTGAAAATTCTTAAAAAATTTGACCAAAATCTTGATGTCCCCAATCCTATGTTTTGTATGTTCTTTCCACGTGTCTTCACATCCAATGTATCCCTGCAAAGTTTGGTGAAGATCTGAGTATGTAGTTTTTGACCTTATCTAGAACCTCTCATCTGAAAATTTGAAAATTCCTAAAAAATCCTTCCAAAATCTTGATGACACCAATCTCTTGTTTTGTACGTTTCTTTCCACGTGTCTTGACATCCAATGTATCCCTGCAAAGTTTGGTGAAGATCTGAGTATGTAGTTTTTTTACCTTATATGGAGCCTCCTTTCTGAAAATTTGAAAATTCTTAAAAAATTCATCCAAAATCTTGATGTCTCCAATCTCTTGTTTTGTACGTTTTTTCCACGTTTCTTGACATCCAATGTATCCATGCAAAGTTTGGTGAAGATCTGAGTATGTAGTTTTTGACCTTATATGGAACCTCCTTTCTGAAAATTAGAAAATTCTTAAAAAATTCGTCCAAAATCTTGATGTCCCCAATCCTATGTTTTGTATGTTTTTTCCACGTGTCTTGACATCCAATGTATCCATGCAAAGTTTATTGAAGATCTGAGTATGTCGTTTTTGACCTTATCTGGAACCTCCCATCTGAAAATTTGAAAATTCTTAAAAAATTCGTCGAAAATCTTGATGTCTCCAATCTCTTGTTTTGTACGTTTTTTCCACGTGTCTTGACATGCAAAGTATCCCTGCAACGTTTGGTGAAGATCTGAGTATGTAGTTTTTGACCTTATCTGGAACCTCCTATCTGAAAATTTGAAAATTCTTCAAAAATTCGTCCAAAATCTTGATGTCTCCAATCTCTTGTTTTGTACGTTTTTTCCACGTTTCTTGACATCCAATGTATCCCTGCAATGTTTGGTGAAGATCTGAGTATGTAGTTTTTGACCTTATATGGAACCACCTATCTGAAAATTTGAAAATTCTTAAAAAATTTGACCAAAATCTTGATATCCATAATCCTATGTTTTGTATGTTTTTTCCACGTGTCTTGACATCCAATGTATCCCTGCAAAGTTTGGTGAAGATCTGAGTATGTAGTTTTTGACCTTATCTGGAACCTCCTATCTGAAAATTTGAAAATTTTTAAAAAATTCGTCCAAAATCTTGATGTCTTCAATCTCTTGTTTTGTACGTTTTTTCCACGTGTCTTGACCTCCAATGTATCCCTGCAAAGTTCGGTGAAGATCTGAGTATGTCGTTTTTGACCTTATCTGGAACCTCCTATCTGAAAATTTGAAAATTCTTAAAAAATTCGTCGAAAATCTTGATGTCTCCAATCTCTTGTTTTGTACGTTTTTTCCACGTGTCTTGACATCCAATGTATCCCTGCAAAGTTTGGTGAAGATCTGAGTATGTCGTTTTTGACCTTATATGGAACCTCCTTTCTGAAAATTTGAAAATTCTTAAAAAATTCGTCCAAAATCTTGATGTCCCCAATCCTATGTTTTGTATGTTTTTTCCACGTGTCTTGACATCCAATGTATCCATGCAAAGTTTGGTGAAGATCTGAGTATGTAGTTTTTGACCTTATATGGAACCTCCTTTCTGAAAATTTGAAAATTCTTAAAAAATTTGACCAAAATCTTGATATCCATAATCCTATGTTTTGTATGTTTTTCCCACGTGTCTTGACATCCAATGTATCCCTGCAAAGTTTGGTGAAGATCTGAGTATGTAGTTTTTGACTTTATCTGGAACCTCATTTCTGAAAATTTGAAAATTCCTCAAAAATTCGTCCAAAATCTGGATGTCTCCAATCTCTTGTTTTGTACGTTTTTTCCACGTGTCTTGACATCCAATGTATCCCTGCAAAGTTTGGTGAAGATCTGAGTATGTAGTTTTTGACCTTATCTGGAACCTCCTATCTGAAAATTTGAAAATTCTTAAAAAATTCGTCCAAAATCTTGATGTCTCCAATCTCTTGTTTTGTACGTTTTTCCACGTGTCTTGACATCCAATGTATCCCAGCATAGTTTGGTGAAGATCTGAGTATGTAGTTTTTGACCTTATATGGAACCTCCTATCTGAAAATTTGAAAATTTTTAAAAAATTCGACCAAAATCTTGATGTCCCCAATTCTATGTTTTGTATGTTTTTTCCACGTGTCTTGACATCCAATGTATCCATGCAAAGTTTGGTGAAGATCTGAGTATGTCGTTTTTGACCTTATCTGGAACCTCCCATCTGAAAATTTGAAAATTCTTAAAAAATTCGTCGAAAATCTTGATGTCTCCAATCTCTTGTTTTGTACGTTTTTTCCACGTGTCTTGACATCCAATGTATCCCTGCAATCTTTGGTGAAGATCTGAGTATGTAGTTTTTGACCTTATCTGGAACCTCCTATCTGAAAATTTGAAAATTCTTAAAAAATTCTTCCAAAATCTTGATGTCTCCAATCTCTTGTTTTGTACGTTTTTTCCACGTGTCTTGACATCCAAAATATTCCCTGCAAAGTTTGGTGAAGATCTGAGTATGTCGTTTTTGACCTTATCTGGAACATCCTTTCTGAAAATTTGAAAATTCTTAAAAAAATCGTCCAAAATCTTGACGTCTCCAATCTCTTGTTTTGTACGTTTTTTCCACGTGTCTTGACATCCAATGTATCCCTGCAAAGTTTGGTGAAGATCTGAGTATGTAGTTTTTGACCTTATCTGGAACCTCCCATCTGAAAATTTGAAAATTCTTAAAAAATTCATCCAAAATCTTGATGTCTCCAATCTCTTGTTTTGTACGTTTTTTCCACGTGTCTTGACATCCAATGTATCCCTGCAATCTTTGGTGAAGATCTGAGTATGTAGTTTTTGACCTTATATGGAACCTCCTATCTGAAAATTTCAAAATTCTTAAAAAATTTGACCAAAATCTTGATGTCCCCAATCCTATGTTTTGTATGTTTTTCCCACGTGTCTTGACATCCAATGTATCCCTGCAATGTTTGGTGAAGATCTTTGTATGTAGTTTTTGACCTTATATGGAACCTCCTATCTGAAAATTTCAAAATTCTTAAAAAATTTGACCAAAATCCTGATGTCCCCAATCCTATGTTTTGTATGTTTTTTCCACGTGTCTTGACATCCAAAGTATCCCTGCAATGTTTGGTGAAGATCTTTGTATGTAGTTTTTGACCTTATATGGAACCTCCTATCTGAAAATTTGAAAATTCTTAAAAAATTTGACCAAAATCTTGATGTCCCCAATCCTATGTTTTGTATGTTTTTTCCACGTGTCTTGATATCCAATGTATCCCTGCAATGTTTGGTGAAGATCTGAGTATGTAGTTTTTGACCTTATATGGAACCTCCTATCTGAAAATTTGAAAATTCTTAAAAAATTTTACCAAAATCTTGATGTCCCCAATCCTATGTTTTGTATGTTTTTTCCACGTGTCTTGACATCCAATGTATCCCTGCAATGTTTGGTGAAGATCTGAGTATGTAGTTTTTGACCTTATATGGAACCTCCGATCTGAAAATTTGAAAACTCTTAAAAAATTCGTCCAAAATCTTGATGTCTCCAATCTCTTGTTTTGTACGTTTTTTCCACGTGTCTTGACATCCAATGTATCCCTGCATAGTTTGGTGAAGATCTGAGTATGTAGTTTTTGACCTTATATGGAACCTCCTATCTGAAAATTTGAAAATTTTTAAAAAATTCGACTAAAATCTTGATGTCCCCAATTCTATGTTTTGTATGTTTTTTCCACGTGTCTTGACATCCAATGTATCCATGCAAAGTTTGGTGAAGATCTGAGTATGTCGTTTTTGACCTTATCTGGAACCTCCCACCTGAAAATTTGAAAATTCTTAAAAAATTCGTCGAAAATCTTGATGTCTCCAATCTCTTGTTTTGTACGTTTTTTCCACGTCTCTTGACATCCAATGTATCCCTGCAATCTTTGGTGAAGATCAGAGTATGTAGTTTTTGACCTTATCTGGAACCTCCTATCTGAAAATTTGAAAATTCTTAAAAAATTCGTCCAAAATCTTGATGTCTCCAATCTCTTGTTTTGTACGTTTTTCCACGTGTCTTGACATCCAATGTATCCCTGCAATGTTTGTTGAAGATCTGAGTATGTAGTTTTTGACCTTATATGGAACCTCCTATCTGAAAATTTGAAAATTCTTAAAAAATTTGACCAAAATCTTGATGTCCCCAATCCTATGTTTTGTATGTTCTTTCCACGTGTCTTGACATCCAATGTATCCCTGCAAAGTTTGGTGAAGATCTGAGTATGTCGTTTTTGACCTTATCTGGAACATCCTTTCTGAAAATTTGAAAATTCTTAAAAAAATTCGTCCAAAATCTTGATGTCTCCAATCTCTTGTTTTGTACGTTATTCCACGTGTCTTCACATCCAATGTATCCCTGCAAAGTTTGGTGAAGATCTGAGTATGTAGTTTTTGACCTTATCTGGAACCTCTCATCTGAAAATTTGAAAATTCCTAAAAAATCCTTCCAAAATCTTGATGACACCAATCTCTTGTTTTGTACGTTTCTTTCCACGTGTCTTGACATCCAATGTATCCCTGCAAAGTTTGGTGAAGATCTGAGTATGTAGTTTTTTTACCTTATATGGAGCCTCCTTTCTGAAAATTTGAAAATTCTTAAAAAATTCATCCAAAATCTTGATGTCTCCAATCTCTTGTTTTGTACGTTTTTTCCACGTTTCTTGACATCCAATGTATCCCTGCAAAGTTTGGTGAAGATCTGAGTATGTAGTTTTTGACCTTATATGGAACCTCCTTTCTGAAAATTAGAAAATTCTTAAAAAATTCGTCCAAAATCTTGATGTCCCCAATCCTATGTTTTGTATGTTTTTTCCACGTGTCTTGACATCCAATGTATCCATGCAAAGTTTATTGAAGATCTGAGTATGTCGTTTTTGACCTTATCTGGAACCTCCCATCTGAAAATTTGAAAATTCTTAAAAAATTCGTCGAAAATCTTGATGTCTCCAATCTCTTGTTTTGTACGTTTTTTCCACGTGTCTTGACATGCAAAGTATCCCTGCAACGTTTGGTGAAGATCTGAGTATGTAGTTTTTGACCTTATCTGGAACCTCCTATCTGAAAATTTGAAAATTCTTCAAAAATTCGTCCAAAATCTTGATGTCTCCAATCTCTTGTTTTGTACGTTTTTTCCACGTTTCTTGACATCCAATGTATCCCTGCAATATTTGGTGAAGATCTGAGTATGTAGTTTTTGACCTTATATGGAACCACCTATCTGAAAATTTGAGAATTCTTAAAAAATTTGACCAAAATCTTGATATCCATAATCCTATGTTTTGTATGTTTTTCCACGTGTCTTGACATCCAATGTATCCCTGCAAAGTTTGGTGAAGATCTGAGTATGTAGTTTTTGACCTTATCTGGAACCTCCTATCTGAAAATTTGAAAATTTTTAAAAAATTCGTCCAAAATCTTGATGTCTTCAATCTCTTGTTTTGTACGTTTTTTCCACGTGTCTTGACCTCCAATGTATCCCTGCAAAGTTTGGTGAAGATCTGAGTATGTCGTTTTTGACCTTATCTGGAACATCCTTTCTGAAAATTTGAAAATTCTTAAAAAATTCGTCGAAAATCTTGATGTCTCCAATCTCTTGTTTTGTACGTTTTTTCCACGTGTCTTGACATCCAATGTATCCCTGCAAAGTTTGGTGAAGATCTGAGTATGTCGTTTTTGACCTTATATGGAACCTCCTTTCTGAAAATTTGAAAATTCTTAAAAAATTCATCCAAAATCTTGATGTCCCCAATCCTATGTTTTGTATGTTTTTTCCACGTGTCTTGACATCCAATGTATCCATGCAAAGTTTGGTGAAGATCTGAGTATGTAGTTTTTGACCTTATATGGAACCTCCTTTCTGAAAATTTGAAAATTCTTAAAAAAATTGACCAAAATCTTGATATCCATAATCCTATGTTTTGTATGTTTTTTCCACGTGTCTTGACATCCAATGTATCCATGCAAAGTTTGGTGAAGATCTGAGTATGTCGTTTTTGACCTTATCTGGAACCTCCCACCTGAAAATTTGAAAATTCTTAAAAAATTCGTCGAAAATCTTGATGTCTCCAATCTCTTGTTTTGTACGTTTTTTCCACGTCTCTTGACATCCAATGTATCCCTGCAATCTTTGGTGAAGATCTGAGTATGTAGTTTTTGACCTTATCTGGAACCTCCTATCTGAAAATTTGAAAATTCTTAAAAAATTCGTCCAAAATCTTGATGTCCCCAATCCTATGTTTTGTATGTTTTTTCCACGTGTCTTGACATCAAATGTATCCATGCAAAGTTTGGTGAAGATCTGAGTATGTCGTTTTTGACCTTATCTCGAACATCCTTTCTGAAAATTTGAAAATTCTTAAAAAATTCGTCGAAAATCTTGATGTCTCCAATCTCTTGTTTTGTACGTTTTTTCCACGTGTCTTGACATCCAATGTATCCCTGCAAAGTTTGGTGAAGATCTGAGTATGTCGTTTTTGACCTTATATGGAACCTCCTTTCTGAAAATTTGAAAATTCTTAAAAAATTCGTCCAAAATCTTGATGTCCCCAATCCTATGTTTTGTATGTTTTTTCCACGTGTCTTGACATCCAATGTATCCCTGCAAAGTTTGGTGAAGATCTGAGTATGTAGTTTTTGACCTTATCTGGAACCTCCTTTCTGAAAATTTGAAAATTCTTCAAAAATTCATCCAAAATCTTGATGTCTCCAATCTCTTGTTTTGTACGTTTTTTCCACGTTTCTTGACATCCAATGTATCCCTGCAAAGTTTGGTGAAGATCTGAGTATGTAGTTTTTGACCTTATATGGAACCTCCTTTCTGAAAATTAGAAAATTCTTAAAAAATTCGTCCAAAATCTTGATGTCCCCAATCCTATGTTTTGTATGTTTTTTCCACGTGTCTTGACATCCAATGTATCCATGCAAAGTTTGGTGAAGATCTGAGTATGTCGTTTTTGACCTTATCTGGAACCTCCCATCTGAAAATTTGAAAATTCTTAAAAAATTCGTCGAAAATCTTGATGTCTCCAATCTCTTGTTTTGTACGTTTTTTCCACGTGTCTTGACATGCAAAGTATCCCTGCAACGTTTGGTGAAGATCTGAGTATGTAGTTTTTGACCTTATCTGGAACCTCCTATCTGAAAATTTGAAAATTCTTCAAAAATTCGTCCAAAATCTTGATGTCTCCAATCTCTTGTTTTGTACGTTTTTTCCACGTTTCTTGACATCCAATGTATCCCTGCAATGTTTGGTGAAGATCTGAGTATGTAGTTTTTGACCTTATATGGAACCACCTATCTGAAAATTTGAAAATTCTTAAAAAATTTGACCAAAATCTTGATATCCATAATCCTATGTTTTGTATGTTTTTTCCACGTGTCTTGACATCCAATGTATCCCTGCAAAGTTTGGTGAAGATCTGAGTATGTAGTTTTTGACCTTATCTGGAACCTCCTATCTGAAAATTTGAAAATTTTAAAAAAATTCGTCCAAAATCTTGATGTCTTCAATCTCTTGTTTTGTACGTTTTTTCCACGTGTCTTGACCTCCAATGTATCCCTGCAAAGTTTGGTGAAGATCTGAGTATGTCGTTTTTGACCTTATCTGGAACATCCTTTCTGAAAATTTGAAAATTCTTAAAAAATTCGTCGAAAATCTTGATGTCTCCAATCTCTTGTTTTGTACGTTTTTTCCACGTGTCTTGACATCCAATGTATCCCTGCAAAGTTTGGTGAAGATCTGAGTATGTAGTTTTTGACCTTATATGGAACCTCCTTTCTGAAAATTTGAAAATTCTTAAAAAATTCGTCTAAAATCTTGATGTCCCCAATCTCTTGTTTTGTACGTTTTTTCCACGTGTCTTGACATCCAATGTATCCCTGCAAAGTTTGGTGAAGATCTGAGTATGTCGTTTTTGACCTTATCTGGAACCTCCCATCTGAAAATTTGAAAATTCTTAAAAAATTCGTCAAAAATCTTGATGTCTCCAATCTCTTGTTTTGTACGTTTTTTCCACGTGTCTTGACATGCAAAGTATCCCTGCAACGTTTGGTGAAGATCTGAGTATGTAGTTTTTGACCTTATATGGAACCTCATTTCTGAAAATTTGAAAATTCTTCAAAAATTCGTCCAAAATCTTGATGTCTCCAATCTCTTGTTTTGTACGTTTTTTCCACGTGTCTTGACATCCAATGTATCCCTGCAAAGTTTGGTGAAGATCTGAGTATGTAGTTTTTGACCTTATCTGGAACCTCCCATCTGAAAATTTGAAAATTCTTAAAAAAATCGTCCAAAATCTTGATGTCTCCAATCTTCTGTTTTGTACGTTTTTTCCACGTGTCTTGACATCCAATGTATCCCTGCAAAGTTTGGTGAAGATCTGAGTATGTAGTTTTTGACCTTATCTGGAACCTCCTATCTGAAAATTTGAAAATTCTTAAAAAATTCGTCCAAAATCTTGATGTCTCCAATCTCTTGTTTTGTACGTTTTTTCCACGTGTCCTGACATCCAATGTATCCCTGCAAGCTTTGGTGAAGATCTAAGTATGTAGTTTTTGACTTTATCTGGAACCTCATTTCTGAAAATTTGAAAATTCCTCAAAAATTCGTCCAAAATCTTGATGTCTCCAATCTCTTGTTTTGTACGTTTTTTCCACGTGTCTTGACATCCAATGTATCCCTGCAAAGTTTGGTGAAGATCTGAGTATGTAGTTCTTGACCTTATATGGAACCTCCTATCTGAAAATTTGAAAATTCTTAAAAAATTTGACCAAAATCTTGATGTCCCCAATCCTATGTTTTGTATGTTTTTTCCCCGTGTCTTGACATCCAATGTATCCCTGCAGAGTTTGGTGAAGATCTGAGTATGTCGTTTTTGACCTTATCTGGAACATCCTTTCTGAAAATTTGAAAATTCTTAAAAAATTCGTCCAAAATCTTGACGTCTCCAATCTCTTGTTTTATACGTTTTTTCCACGTGTCTTGATATCCAATGTATCCCTGCAAAGTTTGGTGAAGATCTGAGTATGTAGTTTTTGACCTTATCTGGAACCTCCCATCTGAAAATTTGAAAATTCCTAAAAAATCCGTTCAAAATCTTGATGACCCCAATCTCTTGTTTTGTACGTTTTTTCCACGTGTTTTGACATCCAATGTATCCCTGCAAAGTTTGTTGAAGATCTGAGTATGTCGTTTTTGACCTTATCTGGAACCTCCCATCTGAAAATTTGAAAATTCTTAAAAAATTCGTCGAAAATCTTGATGTCTCCAATCTCTTGTTTTGTACGTTTTTTCCACGTGTCTTGACATGCAAAGTATCCCTGCAAAGTTTGGTGAAGATCTGAGTATGTAATTTTTGACCTTATCTGGAACCTCCTATCTGAAAATTTGAAAATTCTTAAACAATTCGTCCAAAATATTGATGTCTCCAATCTCTTGTTTTGTACGTTTTTTCCACGTTTCCTGACATCCAATGTATCCCTGCAAAGTTTGGTGAAGATCTGAGTATGTAGTTTTTGACCTTATCTGGAACCTCATTTCTGAAAATTTGAAAATTCCTCAAAAATTCGTCCAAAATCTTGATGTCTCCAATCTCTTGTTTTGTACGTTTTTTCCACGTGTCTTGACATCCAATGTATCCCTGCAAAGTTTGGTGAAGATCTGAGTATGTAGTTCTTGACTTTATATGGAACCTCCCATCTGAAAATTTGAAAATTCTTAAAAAATTTGACCAATCCTATGTTTTGTATGTTTTTTCCCCGTGTCTTGACATCCAATGTATCCCTGCAGAGTTTGGTGAAGATCTGAGTATGTCGTTTTTGACCTTATCTGGAACATCCTTTCTGAAAATTTGAAAATTCTTAAAAAATTCGTCCAAAATCTTGACGTCTCCAATCTCTTGTTTTATACGTTTTTTCCACGTGTCCTGACATCCAATGTATCCCTGCAAAGTTTGGTGAAGATCTGAGTATGTAGTTTTTGACCTTATCTGGAACCTCATTTCTGAAAATTTGAAAATTCCTCAAAAATTCGTCCAAAATCTTGATGTCTCCAATCTCTTGTTTTGTACGTTCTTTCCACGTGTCTTGACATCCAATGTATCCATGCAAAGTTTGGTGAAGATCTGAGTATGTAGTTCTTGACCTTATATGGAACCTCCTATCTGAAAATTTGAAAATTCTTAAAAAATTTGACCAAAATCTTGATGTCCCCAATCCTATGTTTTGTATGTTTTTTCCCCGTGTCTTGACATCCAATGTATCCCTGCAGAGTTTGGTGAAGATCTGAGTATGTCGTTTTTGACCTTATCTGGAACATCCATTCTGAAAATTTGAAAATTCTTAAAAAATTCGTCCAAAATCTTGACGTCTCCAATCTCTTGTTTTATACGTTTTTTCCACGTGTCTTGATATCCAATGTATCCCTACAAAGTTTGGTGAAGATCTGAGTATGTAGTTTTTGACCTTATCTGGAACCTCCCATCTGAAAATTTGAAAATTCCTAAAAAATCCGTTCAAAATCTTGATGACCCCAATCTCTTGTCTTGTACGTTTTTTCCACGTGTTTTGACATCCAATGTATCCCTGCAAAGTTTGGTGAAGATCTGAGTATGTCGTTTTTGACCTTATCTGGAACCTCCCATCTGAAAATTTGAAAATTCCTAAAAAATCCGTTCAAAATCTTGATGACCCCAATCTCTTGTCTTGTATGTTTTTTCCCCGTGTCTTGACATCCAATGTATCCCTGCAGAGTTTGGTGAAGATCTGAGTATGTCGTTTTTGACCTTATCTGGAACATCCTTTCTGAAAATTTGAAAATTCTTAAAAAATTCGTCCAAAATCTTGACGTCTCCAATCTCTTGTTTTATACGTTTTTTCCACGTGTCTTGATATCCAATGTATCCCTGCAAAGTTTGGTGAAGATCTGAGTATGTAGTTTTTGACCTTATCTGGAACCTCCCATCTGAAAATTTGAAAATTCCTAAAAAATCCGTTCAAAATCTTGATGACCCCAATCTCTTGTTTTGTACGTTTTTTCCACGTGTTTTGACATCCAATGTATCCCTGCAAAGTTTGGTGAAGATCTGAGTATGTAGTTTTTGACCTTATCTGGAACCTCCTATCTGAAAATTTGAAAATTCTTAAAAAATTCGTCCAAAATCTTGATGTCTCCAATCTCTTGTTTTGTACGTTTTTCCCACGTGTCTTGACATCCAATGTATCCCTGCAAAGTTTGGTGAAGATCTGAGTATGTAGTTTTTGACCTTATCTGGAACCTCATTTCTGAAAATTTGAAAATTCCTCAAAAATTCGTCCAAAATCTGGATGTCTCCAATCTCTTGTTTTGTACATTTTTTCCACGTGTCTTGACATCCAATGTATCCCTGCAAAGTTTGGTGAAGATCTGAGTATGTAGTTTTTGACCTTATCTGGAACCTCCTATCTGAAAATTTGAAAATTCTTAAAAAATTCGTCCAAAATCTTGATGTCTCCAATCTCTTGTTTTGTACGTTTTTTCCACGTGTCTTGACATCCAATGTATCCCAGCATAGTTTGGTGAAGATCTGAGTATGTAGTTTTTGACCTTATATGGAACCTCCTATCTGAAAATTTGAAAATTTTTAAAAAATTCGACCAAAATCTTGATGTCCCCAATTCTATGTTTTGTATGTTTTTTCCACGTGTCTTAACATCCAATGTATCCATGCAAAGTTTGGTGAAGATCTGAGTATGTCGTTTTTGACCTTATCTGGAACCTCCCATCTGAAAATTTGAAAATTCTTAAAAAATTCGTCGAAAATCTTGATGTCTCCAATCTCTTGTTTTGTACGTTTTTTCCACGTGTCTTGACATCCAATGTATCCCTGCAATCTTTGGTGAAGATCTGAGTATGTAGTTTTTGACCTTATCTGGAACCTCCTATCTGAAAATTTGAAAATTCTTAAAAAATTCGTCCAAAATCTTGATGTCTCCAATCTCGTGTTTTGTACGTTTTTTCCACGTGTCTTGACATCCAATGTATTCCCTGCAAAGTTTGGTGAAGATCTGAGTATGTCGTTTTTGACCTTATCTGGAACATCCTTTCTGAAAATTTGAAAATTCTTAAAAAAATCATCCAAAATCTTGACGTCTCCAATCTCTTGTTTTGTACGTTTTTTCCACGTGTCTTGACATCCAATGTATCCCTGCAATCTTTGGTGAAGATCTGAGTATGTAGTTTTTGACCTTATATGGAACCTCCTATCTGAAAATTTGAAAATTCTTAAAAAATTTGACCAAAATCTTGATGTCCCCAATCCTATGTTTTGTATGTTTTTCCCACGTGTCTTGACATCCAATGTATCCCTGCAAAGTTTGGTGAAGATCTGAGTATGTAGTTTTTGACCTTATCTGGAACCTCCTATCTGAAAATTTGAAAATTCTTAAAAAATTAGTCCAAAATCTTGATGTCTCCAATCTCTTGTTTTGTACGTTTTTCCACGTGTCTTGACATCCAATGTATCCCTGCAATGTTTGTTGAAGATCTGAGTATGTAGTTTTTGACCTTATATGGAACCTCCTATCTGAAAATTTGAAAATTCCTCAAAAATTCGACCAAAATCTTGATGTCCCCAATCCTATGTTTTGTAAATTTTTTCCACATGTCTTGACATCCAATGTATCAATGCAAAGTTTGGTGAAGATCTCAGTATGTAGTTTTTGACCTTATCTGGAATCTCCTATCTGAAAATTTGAAAATTTTGAAAAAATTCGTCCAAAATCTTGATGTCTCCAATCTCTTGTTTTGTACGTTTTTTCCACGTGTCTCCACATCCAATGTATCTATGCAAAGTTTGATGAAGATCTGAGTATGTCGTTTTTGACCTTATCTGGAACCTCCCATCTGAAAATTTGAAAATTCTGAAAAAAATTCGTCCAAAATCTTGATGTCTCCAATCTCTTGTTTTGTACGTTTTTTCCACGTGCCTTGACATCCAATGTATCCCTGCAATGTTTGGTGAAGATCTGAGTATGTAGTTTTTGACCATATCACGAACATCCTATCTGAAAATTTGAAAATTCTTAAAAAATTTGACCAAAATCATGATGTCCCCAATCCTATGTTTTGTATGTTTTTTCCACGTGTCTTGACATCCAATGTATCCCTGCAATGTTTGGTGAAGATCTGAGTATGTAGTTTTTGACCTTATATGGAACCTCCTATCTGAAAATTTGAAAATTCTTAAAAAATTTGACTAAAATCTTGATGTCCCCAATCCTATGTTTTGTATGTTTTTTCCAAGTGTCTTGACATCCAATGTATCCCTGCAGAGTTTGGTGAAGATCTGAGTATGTAGTTTTTGACCTTATCACGAACATCCTTTCTGAAAATTTGATAATTCTTAAAAAATTCGTCCAAAATCTTGATGTATTCAATCTCTTGTTTTGTACGATTTTTCCACGTGTCTTGACATCCAATGTATCCCTGCAAAGTTTGGTGAAGATCTGAGTATGTAGTTTTTGACCTTATCTGGAACCTCCTATCTGAAAATTTGAAAAATCTTAAAAAATTTGACCAAAATCTTGATGTCCCCAATCCTATGTTTTGTATGTTTTTTCCACATGTCTTGACATCCAATGTATCCCTGCAGAGTTTGGTGAAGATCTGAGTATGTCGTTTTTGACCTTATCTGGAACCTCCTATCTGAAAATTTGAAAATTGTTAAAAAATTCGTCCAAAATCTTGATGTCTCCAATCTCTTGTTTTGTACGTTTTTTCCTCGTGTCTTGACATCCAATGTATCCCTGCAATCTTTGGTGAAGATCTGAGTATGTAGTTTTTGACCTTATCTGGAACCTCCTATCTGAAAATTTGAAAATTGTTAAAAAATTCGTCCAAAATCTTGATGTCTCCAATCTCTTGTTTTGTACGTTTTTTCCACGTGTCTTGACATCCAATGTATCCCTGCAAAGTTTGGTGAAGATCTGAGTATGTCGTTTTTGACCTTATCTGGAACAACCTTTCTGAAAATTTGAAAATACTTAAAAAATTCGTCCAAAATCTTGTTGTCTCCAATCTCTTGTTTTGCACTTTTTTTCCACGTGTCTTGACATCCAATGTATCCCTGCAATGTTTGGTGAAGATCTGAGTATGTAGTTTTTGACCTTATCTGGAACCTCATTTCTGAAAATTTGAAAATTCCTCAAAAATTCGTCCAAAATCTTGATGTCTCCAATCTCTTGTTTTGTACGTTTTTTCCACGTGTCTTGACATCCAATGTATCCCTGCAAAGTTTGGTGAAGATCTGAGTGTGTAGTTTTTGACCTTATCTGGAACCTCCTATCTAAAAATTTGAAAATTCTTAAAAAATTCGTCCAAAATCTTGATGTCTCCAATCTCTTGTTTTGTACGTTTTTTCCACGTGTCTTGACATCCAATGTATCCCTGCAAAGTTTGGTGAAGATCTGAGGATGTCGTTTTTGACCTTATCTGGAACATCCTTTCTGAAAATTTGAAAATTCTTCAAAAATTCGTCCGAAATCTTGACGTCTCCAATCTCTTGTTTTGTACGTTTTTTCCACGTGTCTTGACATCCAATGTATCCCTGCAAAGTTTGGTGAAGATCTGAGTATGTCGTTTTTGACCTTATCTGGAACCTCCCATCTGAAAATTTGAAAATTCCTAAAAAATCCGTCCAAAATCTTGATGACCCCAAACTCTTGTTTTGTACGTTTTTTCCACGTGTCTTGACATCCAATGTATCCCTGCAAAGTTTGGTGAAGATCTGAGTAGGTAGTTTTTGACCTTATCTGGAACCTCCTATCTGAAAATTTGAAAATTCTTAAAAAATTCGTCCGAAATCTTGATGTCTCCAATCTCTTGTTTTGTACGTTTTTCCCACGTGTCTTGACATCCAATGTATCCCTGCAGAGTTTGGTGAAGATTTGAGTATGTCGTTTTTGACCTTATCTGGAACATCCTTTCTGAAAATTTGAAAATTCTTAAAAAATTCGTCCAAAATCTTGACGTCTCCAATCTCTTGTTTTGTACGTTTTTTCCACGTGTCTTGACATCCAATGTATCCCTGCAAAGTTTGGTGAAGATCTGAGTATGTAGTTTTTGACCTTATCTGGAACCTCCCATCTGAAAATTTGAAAATTCCTAAAAAATTCGTCCAAAATCTTGATGACCCCAATCTCTTGTTTTGTACGTTTTTTCCACGTGTCTTGACATCCAATGTATCCCTGCAAAGTTTGGTGAAGATCTGAGTATGTAGTTTTTGACCTTATCTGGAACCTCCTATCTGAAAATTTGAAAATTTTTAAAAAAATCGACCAAAATCTTGATGTCCCCAATTCTATGTTTTGTATGTTTTTTCCACGTGTCTTAACATCCAATGTATCCATGCAAAGTTTGGTGAAGATCTGAGTATGTCGTTTTTGACCTTATCTGGAACCTCCCATCTGAAAATTTGAAAATTCTTAAAAAATTCGTCGAAAATCTTGATGTCTCCAATCTCTTGTTTTGTACGTTTTTTCCACGTGTCTTGACATCCAATGTATCCCTGCAATCTTTGGTGAAGATCTGAGTATGTAGTTTTTGACCTTATCTGGAACCTCCTATCTGAAAATTTGAAAATTCTTAAAAAATTCGTCCAAAATCTTGATGTCTCCAATCTCTTGTTTTGTACGTTTTTTCCACGTGTCTTGACATCCAATGTATTCCCTGCAAAGTTTGGTGAAGATCTGAGTATGTCGTTTTTGACCTTATCTGGAACATCCTTTCTGAAAATTTGAAAATTCTTAAAAAAATCGTCCAAAATCTTGACGTCTCCAATCTCTTGTTTTGTACGTTTTTTCCACGTGTCTTGACATCCAATGTATCCCTGCAAAGTTTGGTGAAGATCTGAGTATGTAGTTTTTGACCTTATCTGGAACCTCCCATCTGAAAATTTGAAAATTCTTAAAAAATTCGTCCAAAATCTTGATGTCTCCAATCTCTTGTTTTGTACGTTTTTTCCACCTGTCTTGACATCCAATGTATCCCTGCAATCTTTGGTGAAGATCTGAGTATGTAGTTTTTGACCTTATATGGAACCTCCTATCTGAAAATTTGAAAATTCTTAAAAAATTTGACCAAAATCTTGATGTCCCCAATCCTATGTTTTGTATGTTTTTCCCACGTGTCTTGACATCCAATGTATCCCTGCAAAGTTTGGTGAAGATCTGAGTATGTAGTTTTTGACCTTATCTGGAACCTCCTATCTGAAAATTTGAAAATTCTTAAAAAATTCTTCCAAAATCTTGATGTCTCCAATCTCTTGTTTTGTACGTTTTTCCACGTGTCTTGACCTCCAATGTACCCCTGCAATGTTTGTTGAAGATCTGAGTATGTAGTTTTTGACCTTATATGGAACCTCCTATCTGAAAATTTGAAAATTCCTCAAAAATTCGACCAAAATCTTGATGTCCCCAATCCTATGTTTTGTAAATTTTTTCCACATGTCTTGACATCCAATGTATCCCTGCAAAGTTTGGTGAAGATCTCAGTATGTAGTTTTTGACCTTATCTGGAATCTCCTATCTGAAAATTTGAAAATTTTGAAAAAATTCGTCCAAAATCTTGATGTCTCCAATCTCTTGTTTTGTACGTTTTTTCCACGTGTCTCCACATCCAATGTATCTATGCAAAGTTTGATGAAGATCTGAGTATGTCGTTTTTGACCTTATCTGGAACCTCCCATCTGAAAATTTGAAAATTCTTAAAAAATTCGTCCAAAATCTTGATGTCTTCAATCTCTTGTTTTGTACGTTTTTTCCACGTGTCTTGACATCCAATGTATCCCTGCAAAGTTTGGTGAAGATCTGAGTATGTAGTTTTTGACCTTATCTGGAACCTCCCATCTGAAAATTTGAAAATTCTTAAAAAATTCGTCCAAAATCTTGATGTCTCCAATCTCTTGTTTTGTACGTTTTTTTCACGTGTCTTGACATCCAATGTATCCCTGCAATCTTTGGTGAAGATCTGAGTATGTAGTTTTTGACCTTATCTGGAACCTCCTATCTGAAAATTTGAAAATTCTTAAAAAATTCGTCCAAAATCTTGATGTCTCCAATCTCTTGTTTTGTACGTTTTTCCACGTGTCTTGACATCCAATGTATCCCTGCAATGTTTGTTGAGGATCTGAGTATGTAGTTTTTGACCTTATATGGAACCTCCTATCTGAAAATTTGAAAATTCCTCAAAAATTCGACCAAAATTTTGATGTCCCCAATCCTATGTTTTGTAAATTTTTTCCACATGTCTTGACATCCAATGTATCCCTGCAAAGTTTGGTGAAGATCTCAGTATGTAGTTTTTGACCTTATCTGGAATCTCCTATCTGAAAATTTGAAAATTTTGAAAAAATTCGTCCAAAATCTTGATGTCTCCAATCTCTTGTTTTGTACGTTTTTTCCACGTGTCTCCACATCCAATGTATCTATGCAAAGTTTGATGAAGATCTGAGTATGTCGTTTTGGACCTTATCTGGAACCTCCCATCTGAAAATTTGAAAATTCTTAAAAAATTCGTCCAAAATCTTGATGTCTCCAATCTCTTGTTTTGTACGTTTTTTCCACGTGTCTTGACATCCAATGTATCCTTGCAATGTTTGGTGAAGATCTGAGTATGTATTTTTTGACCTTATATGGAACCTCCTATCTGAAAATTTGAAAATTCTTAAAAAATTTGACCAAAATCATGATGTCCCCAATCCTATGTTTTGTATGTTTTTTCCACGTGTCTTGACATCCAATGTATCCCTGCAATGTTTGGTGAAGATCTGAGTATGTAGTTTTTGACCTTATATGGAACCTCCTATCTGAAAATTTGAAAATTCTTAAAAAATTTGACTAAAATCTTGATGTCCCCAATCCTATGTTTTGTATGTTTTTTCCACGTGTCTTGACATCCAATGTATCCCTGCAGAGTTTGGTGAAGATCTGAGTATGTCGTTTTTGACCTTATCACGAACATCCTTTCTGAAAATTTGAAAATTCTTAAAAAATTCGTCCAAAATCTTGATGTCTTCAATCTCTTGTTTTGTACGTTTTTTCCACGTGTCTTGACATCCAATGTATCCCTGCAAAGTTTGGTGAAGATCTGAGTATGTAGTTTTTGACCTTATCTGGAACCTCCTATCTGAAAATTTGAAAATTCTTAAAAAATTTGACCAAAATCTTGATGTCCCCAATCCTATGTTTTGTATGTTTTTTCCACATGTCTTGACATCCAATGTATCCCTGCAGAGTTTGGTGAAGATCTGAGTATGTCGTTTTTGACCTTATCTGGAACCTCCTATCTGAAAATTTGAAAATTGTTAAAAAATTCGTCCAAAATCTTGATGTCTCCAATCTCTTGTTTTGTACGTTTTTCCTCGTGTCTTGACATCCAATGTATCCCTGCAATCTTTGGTGAAGATCTGAGTATGTAGTTTTTGACCTTATCTGGAACCTCCTATCTGAAAATTTGAAAATTGTTAAAAAATTCGTCCAAAATCTTGATGTCTCCAATCTCTTGTTTTGTACGTTTTTTCCACGTGTCTTGACATCCAATGTATCCCTGCAAAGTTTGGTGAAGATCTGAGTATGTCGTTTTTGACCTTATCTGGAACAACCTTTCTGAAAATTTGAAAATTCTTAAAAAATTCGTCCAAAATCTTGATGTCTCCAATCTCTTGTTTTGTACGTTTTTTCCACGTGTCTTGACATCCAATGTATCCCTGCAATGTTTGGTGAAGATCTGAGTATGTAGTTTTTGACCTTATCTGGAACCTCATTTCTGAAAATTTGAAAATTCCTCAAAAATTCGTCCAAAATCTTGATGTCTCCAATCTCTTGTTTTGTACGTTTTTTCCACGTGTCTTGACATCCAATGTATCCCTGCAAAGTTTGGTGAAGATCTGAGGATGTCGTTTTTGACCTTATCTGGAACATCCTTTCTGAAAATTTGAAAATTCTTCAAAAATTCGTCCGAAATCTTGACGTCTCCAATCTCTTGTTTTGTACGTTTTTTCCACGTGTCTTGACATCCAATGTATCCCTGCAAAGTTTGGTGAAGATCTGAGTATGTCGTTTTTGACCTTATCTGGAACCTCCCATCTGAAAATTTGAAAATTCCTAAAAAATCCGTCCAAAATCTTGATGACCCCAAACTCTTGTTTTGTACGTTTTTTCCACGTTTCTTGACATCCAATGTATACCTGCAAAGTTTGGTGAAGATCTGAGTATGTAGTTTTTGACCTTATCTGGAACCTCCTATCTGAAAATTTGAAAATTCTTAAAAAATTCGTCCAAAATCTTGATGTCTCCAATCTCTTGTTTTGTACGTTTTTTCCACGTGTCTCCACATCCAATGTATCTATGCAAAGTTTGATGAAGATCTGAGTATGTCGTTTTTGACCTTATCTGGAACCTCCCATCTGAAAATTTGAAAATTCTTAAAAAATTCGTCCAAAATCTTGATGTCTCCAATCTCTTGTTTTGTACGTTTTTTCCACGTGTCTTGACATCCAATGTATCCCTGCAATGTTTGGTGAAGATCTGAGTATGTATTTTTTGACCTTATATGGAACCTCCTATCTGAAAATTTGAAAATTCTTAAAAAATTTGACCAAAATCATGATGTCCCCAATCCTATGTTTTGTATGTTTTTTCCACGTGTCTTGACATCCAATGTATCCCTGCAATGTTTGGTGAAGATCTGAGTATGTAGTTTTTGACCTTATATGGAACCTCCTATCTGAAAATTTGAAAATTCTTAAAAAATTTGACTAAAATCTTGATGTCCCCAATCCTATGTTTTGTATGTTTCTTCCACGTGTCTTGACATCCAATGTATCCCTGCAGAGTTTGGTGAAGATCTGAGTATGTCGTTTTTGACCTTATCACGAACATCCTTTCTGAAAATTTGAAAATTCTTAAAAAATTCGTCCAAAATCTTGATGTCTTCAATCTCTTGTTTTGTACGTTTTTTCCACGTGTCTTGACATCCAATGTATCCCTGCAAAGTTTGGTGAAGATCTGAGTATGTAGTTTTTGACCTTATCTGGAACCTCCTATCTGAAAATTTGAAAATTCTTAAAAAATTTGACCAAAATCTTGATGTCCCCAATCCTATGTTTTGTATGTTTTTTCCACATGTCTTCACATCCAATGTATCCCTGCAGAGTTTGGTGAAGATCTGAGTATGTCGTTTTTGACCTTATCTGGAACCTCCTATCTGAAAATTTGAAAATTGTTAAAAAATTCGTCCAAAATCTTGATGTCTCCAATCTCTTGTTTTGTACGTTTTTTCCTCGTGTCTTGACATCGAATGTATCCCTGCAATCTTTGGTGAAGATCTGAGTATGTAGTTTTTGACCTTATCTGGAACCTCCTATCTGAAAATTTGAAAATTGTTAAAAAATTCGTCCAAAATCTTGATGTCTCCAATCTCTTGTTTTGTACGTTTTTTCCACGTGTCTTGACATCCAATGTATCCCTGCAAAGTTTGGTGAAGATCTCAGTATGTCGTTTTTGACCTTATCTGGAACAACCTTTCTGAAAATTTGAAAATTCTTAAAAAATTCGTCCAAAATCTTGATGTCTCCAATCTCTTGTTTTGTACGTTTTTTCCACGTGTCTTGACATCCAATGTATCCCTGCAATGTTTGGTGAAGATCTGAGTATGTAGTTTTTGACCTTATCTGGAACCTCATTTCTGAAAATTTGAAAATTCCTCAAAAATTCGTCCAAAATCTTGATGTCTCCAATCTCTTGTTTTGTACGTTTTTTCCACGTGTCTTGACATCCAATGTATCCCTGCAAAGTTTGGTGAAGATCTGAGTGTGTAGTTTTTGTCCTTATCTGGAACCTCCTATCTAAAAATTTGAAAATTCTTAAAAAATTCGTCCAAAATCTTGATATCTCCAATCTCTTGTTTTGTACGTTTTTTCCACGTGTCTTGACATCCAATGTATCCCTGCAAAGTTTGGTGAAGATCTGAGGATGTCGTTTTTGACCTTATCTGGAACATCCTTTCTGAAACTTTGAAAATTCTTCAAAAATTCGTCCGAAATCTTGACGTCTCCAATCTCTTGTTTTGTACGTTTTTTCCACGTGTCTTGACATCCAATGTATCCCTGCAAAGTTTGGTGAAGATCTGAGTATGTCGTTTTTGACCTTATCTGGAACCTCCCATCTGAAAATTTGAAAATTCCTAAAAAATCCGTCCAAAATCTTGATGACCCTAAACTCTTGTTTTGTACGTTTTTTCCACGTGTCTTGACATCCAATGTATCCCTGCAAAGTTTGGTGAAGATCTGAGTATGTAGTTTTTGACCTTATCTGGAACCTCCTATCTGAAAATTTGAAAATTCTTAAAAAATTCGTCCAAACTCTTGACGTCTCCAATCTCTTGTTTTGTACGTTTTTTCCACGTGTCTTGACATCCAATGTATCCCTGCAAAGTTTGGTGAAGATCTGAGTATGTAGTTTTTGACCTTATCTGGAACCTCCCATCTGAAAATTTGAAAATTCCTAAAAAATTCGTCCAAAATCTTGATGACCCCAATCTCTTGTTTTGTACGTTTTTTCCACGTGTCTTGACATCCAATGTATCCCTGCAAAGTTTGGTGAAGATCTGAGTATGTAGTTTTTGACCTTATCTGGAACCTCCTATCTGAAAATTTGAAAATTTTTAAAAAATTCGACCAAAATCTTGATGTCCCCAATTCTATGTTTTGTATGTTTTTTCCACGTGTCTTAACATCCAATGTATCCATGCAAAGTTTGGTGAAGATCTGAGTATGTCGTTTTTGACCTTATCTGGAACCTCCCATCTGAAAATTTGAAAATTCTTAAAAAATTCGTCGAAAATCTTGATGTCTCCAATCTCTTGTTTTGTACGTTTTTTCCACGTGTCTTGACATCCAATGAATCCCTGCAATCTTTGGTGAAGATCTGAGTATGTAGTTTTTGACCTTATCTGGAACCTCCTATCTGAAAATTTGAAAATTCTTCAAAAATTCGTCCAAAATCTTGATGTCTCCAATCTCTTGTTTTGTACGTTTTTTCCACGTGTCTTGACATCCAATGTATTCCCTGCAAAGTTTGGTGAAGATCTGAGTATGTCGTTTTTGACCTTATCTGGAACATCCTTTCTGAAAATTTGAAAATTCTTAAAAAAATCGTCCAAAATCTTGACGTCTCCAATCTCTTGTTTTGTACGTTTTTTCCACGTGTCTTGACATCCAATGTATCCCTGCAAAGTTTGGTGAAGATCTGAGTATGTAGTTTTTGACCTTATCTGGAACCTCCCATCTGAAAATTTGAAAATTCTTAAAAAATTCGTCCAAAATCTTGATGTCTCCAATCTCTTGTTTTGTACGTTTTTTCCACCTGTCTTGACATCCAATGTATCCCTGCAATCTTTGGTGAAGATCTGAGTATGTAGTTTTTGACCTTATATGGAACCTCCTATCTGAAAATTTGAAAATTCTTAAAAAATTTGACCAAAATCTTGATGTCCCCAATCCTATGTTTTGTATGTTTTTCCCACGTGTCTTGACATCCAATGTATCCCTGCAAAGTTTGGTGAAGATCTGAGTATGTAGTTTTTGACCTTATCTGGAACCTCCTATCTGAAAATTTGAAAATTCTTAAAAAATTCTTCCAAAATCTTGATGTCTCCAATCTCTTGTTTTGTACGTTTTTCCACGTGTCTTGACATCCAATGTATCCCTGCAATGTTTGTTGAAGATCTGAGTATGTAGTTTTTGACCTTATATGGAACCTCCTATCTGAAAATTTGAAAATTCCTCAAAAATTCGACCAAAATCTTGATGTCCCCAATCCTATGTTTTGTAAATTTTTTCCACATGTCTTGACATCCAATGTATCCCTGCAAAGTTTGGTGAAGATCTCAGTATGTAGTTTTTGACCTTATCTGGAATCTCCTATCTGAAAATTTGAAAATTTTGAAAAAATTCGTCCAAAATCTTGATGTCTCCAATCTCTTGTTTTGTACGTTTTTTCGACGTGTCTCCACATCCAACGTATCTATGCAAAGTTTGATGAAGATCTGAGTATGTCGTTTTTGACCTTATCTGGAACCTCCCATCTGAAAATTTGAAAATTCTTAAAAAATTCGTCCAAAATCTTGATGTCTTCAATCTCTTGTTTTGTACGTTTTTTCCACGTGTCTTGACATCCAATGTATCCCTGCAGAGTTTGGTGAAGATCTGAGTATGTCGTTTTTGACCTTATCACGAACATCCTTTCTGAAAATTTGAAAATTCTTAAAAAATTCGTCCAAAATCTTGATGTCTTCAATCTCTTGTTTTGTACGTTTTTTCCACGTGTCTTGACATCCAATGTATCCCTGCAAAGTTTGGTGAAGATCTGAGTATGTAGTTTTTGACCTTATCTGGAACCTCCTATCTGAAAATTTGAAAATTCTTAAAAAATTTGACCAAAATCTTGATGTCCCCAATCCTATGTTTTGTATGTTTTTTCCACATGTCTTGACATCCAATGTATCCCTGCAGAGTTTGGTGAAGATCTGAGTATGTCGTTTTTGACCTTATCTGGAACCTCCTATCTGAAAATTTGAAAATTGTTAAGAAATTCGTCCAAAATCTTGATGTCTCCAATCTCTTGTTTTGTACGTTTTTTCCTCGTGTCTTGACATCCAATGTATCCCTGCAATCTTTGGTGAAGATCTGAGTATGTAGTTTTTGACCTTATCTGGAACCTCCTATCTGAAAATTTGAAAATTGTTAAAAAATTCGTCCAAAATCTTGATGTCTCCAATCTCTTGTTTTGTACGTTTTTTCCACGTGTCTTGACATCCAATGTATCCCTGCAAAGTTTGGTGAAGATCTGAGTATGTCGTTTTTGACCTTATCTGGAACAACCTTTCTGAAAATTTGAAAATTCTTAAAAAATTCGTCCAAAATCTTGATGTCTCCAATCTCTTGTTTTGTACGTTTTTTCCACGTGTCTTGACATCCAATGTATCCCTGCAATGTTTGGTGATGATCTGAGTATGTAGTTTTTGACCTTATCTGGAACCTCATTTCTGAAAATTTGAAAATTCCTCAAAAATTCGTCCAAAATCTTGATGTCTCCAATCTCTTGTTTTGTACGTTTTTTCCACGTGTCTTGACATCCAATGTATCCCTGCAAAGTTTGGTGAAGATCTGAGTATGTAGTTTTTGACCTTATCTGGAACCTCCTATCTAAAAATTTGAAAATTCTTAAAAAATTCGTCCAAAATCTTGATGTCTCCAATCTCTTGTTTTGTACGTTTTTTCCACGTGTCTTGACATCCAATGTATCCCTGCAAAGTTTGGTGAAGATCTGAGGATGTCGTTTTTGACCTTATCTGGAACATCCTTTCTGAAAATTTGAAAATTCTTCAAAAATTCGTCCAAAATCTTGACGTCTCCAATCTCTTGTTTTGTACGTTTTTCCCACGTGTCTTGACATCCAATGTATCCCTGCAAAGTTTGGTGAAGATCTGAGTATGTAGTTTTTGACCTTATCTGGAACCTCCTATCTGAAAATTTGAAAATTGTTAAAAAATTCGTCCAAAATCTTGATGTCTCCAATCTCTTGTTTTGTACGTTTTTCCCACGTGTCTTGACATCCAATGTATCCCTGCAAAGTTTGGTGAAGATCTGAGTATGTAGTTTTTGACCTTATCTGGAACCTCATTTCTGAAAATTTGAAAATTCCTCAAAAATTCGTCCAAAATCTTGATGTCTCCAATCTCTTGTTTTGTACGTTTTTTCCACGTGTCTTGACATCCAATGTATCCCTGCAAAGTTTGGTGAAGATCTGAGTATGTAGTTTTTGACCTTATCTGGAACCTCCTATCTGAAAATTTGAAAATTCTTAAAAAATTCGTCCAAAATCTTGATGTCTCCAATCTCTTGTTTTGTACGTTTTTTCCACGTGTCTTGACATCCAATGGATCCCTGCAAAGTTTGGTGAAGATCTGAGTATGTCGTTTTTGACCTTATCTGGAACATCCTTTCTGAAAATTTG